>NC_137912.1:23418321-23429409 GCF_963457725.1 Sprattus sprattus
GGGATCTCCTCGCACCTGATTGGCCCGGAGTTGAGCCCCAGTCCGTGATGAAGAAATCAACTCTTTTAAAGCCGAGGCAGCGCAATTAGGAAGTGGCCTTTCGCCACATTGGTCATCATTCGAGATAAACTCTCGGCCTAGTCAAAAAGATCGCCTTCACATCACGAAATGCCTCTCCTTGCACATGATCTCACACACATGCTATGTGGGGGCATCCGTGGATGTGTCTTTGGTGTGTTGGTGTGCAGAAATCTGCAATACATAGGCTATGTTTGCGTTACAGCAAGAGTCGAGATTTCGGCGTTTGCTTTAACACAGAGCAGTAGCCTAGGCGCGGATGTTAAAATCTGAGGCGAGCTCCCGTTTCTCCTCGGTGGGCTGCTGCGTTGTGCTTGTTACCCGGCGGGTGTTCTGAGCCCATCTGACGGGATCTGGGATCGTGCCGCTTCAGCCACATGAAAGTCGTGAAGTTCATTTTCACAATTTTCAATGAACGCACTGTGTGCTGGCCGTGCGCTGAGACGGCTCATTCCTCAGAGGTCAGCCAAACCGAGTTTGACACAGAACTCGCCGAACCAGCCCAACTTCCCATCAATCATTGTACTGCAAAGACTTCACAGAGGGAAAATCCTCAAGACTTACTTACGTATTCCTCTGAACCCCCTGTTTAATAAATAGTTTTTTCCTCTCTCTCTCTCTCTCCCTCTCGCTCTTTAAATATTACCATCGCTCAGGGATTCCATAATCCCTATGGGCTTACATTGTAAAACACTGACACGCTGATCATTTATGGTAAGGAAACATCGCAGTAAGCATCTCATAAACGAAACTAATCTTGGACAAATAAAACAGCAAATTTCCCGCTATTCACGCGAGTGCTACTGTAATCGTTCAATATCCAGCCGCGTCTCATCTTCCGCGGTCAAAGGAAAGCGGGTGTGTTTCTTCAACCTTACACGCTTTGTTAAACTGCGCGGGTGGTACGGTCGTGTCGTTTTATCTTAAACAACTGAGTCTTAAAGAGATCAAAATTCAATCCAATTCTGAGAAAAAAGAGAAATGACGTTATTTGAAAATGTGCCCAAAATCCTTAATGAATAACTTAGTGAGAGGCAAGGGCAAATACTGCCCCAGCTGTTTCCTGTTGAGAATGTCTCTGTAATGTAGATAAATGTGAGGGATTTTCTCGCTAAATCCGTCTCCTGTTCGCTAAATCTCACTTCTCCAAAACGAGTCTGCGCAATGGAACAAAGTCGGAATATTGAGATGTGACATTGCCCGCATCTCGTCCTCTTTCTCGCTGTTTTTAATGACTTCAAACAAGTTCATTTTTGCTGGGCTTTGTCGTGCGGAGACCCACGGGGATGTCTAACGGTCAATTCTTTCAGTGGCATTTGAGTGATGTCTTCAAGGTAAACTTACCGCATTTCATTTGACACAGAATATTCACCTTGGATATGCAATTATTGATTTTTTTTTCCCAGAAAAAAAAAAGCTTTATATTTTGGGAAGGAATATTCTTGGTGGAGTGAGGGGGGAAATAACTTAATATTCCCTCCATCAGGGGTTCGTGTCCTTTTAGATATAAATCACCATGCATATTTGATTAGCACACAGGGAGGAAGCCCAGACTTGAAGCGATTTTATGCAGACCTTGAGCCCTCACATTGGAACGACAGAAATGTTATCCATGCAACTTTTTAAGAGACTTAAGGTAAATGCAGCGCGGCGATGACATTTATTTGTGCATGGTGCGGGACAAAAAAAATATATGTGGTTTTCAGTTTGCGCAGTGCGCGTTATTCTTGAGCATCGGAGCTAGGCTGTACTTGCCTTTCGAAAGGAACTTTCAAGTTGAAGTTTTGCTGAGTCGGCATTAATGGACAGGGCTTTATGATAGGATTGTAGCTCTTCGAACTGAGGGAACAGGGATGGGCATGTCGGATCAGAGAAAGCTCCCCGTGATCTTTGGGACGGTATAGCCGGGAGGTGATGAGGAGACACCTCGAGTGCATCTTTATTATGTAAATTTGCCCCCGGGAGTTTCTTCCGTTGGGCTTGGCGGCGGCTCTGCAGTTTTCCATGTCACATTTCGGGTAGGTAAGGGCGCCGGCTCATCACGTTAACAATCCATCCGACGGGTCGATAGAGACGGCTGACAAGTGCATTGCTGAGTTCCTTTGAAGTAACCTCTTTTGTAGGCTAGTCTATGCCGTGGGCATGCGAGAGGGCACAACTCATAAATTCCAAATGATGCTTTCAGAAGCAAGGGATGAGGTCAATTTATCCTTTGATTCCTCCCACGTGTTTTGATATACCGGTGTTGCCTCTAACTTTACATTAGACACCCCATTCCGGTTTTGTTATGATACTAACATGTGTTTTCATATGGTTGGATGAATGAAGTGAGGAAAGGCTTTCTGCAGCCCAAAGATAGGAATGTATTATGTCACAAGGGGGCAAGTTCCGTCACCACCCCATACATCATATTATGATAGGACAGACGCCAGGCATCTGATTGAGTGTTCGTTGGGGGAAGGACCGGGTTTAGGATGGGGTACAGCGATAAAGAAAATTGTTAAGTTTCTCATGCTTAACGCACTTCATACGCGCGCTATCGAGTCGATTAAATGACGGAATCGTCTGCAATTATCTCTCAATCTCGTGAAACCACCTGTTTATTCATCAAGACTGCTTTGACATCAGAACAGTCGAGTTCCGCGCTGGCACGAGATTACATGCGCTGGCGGGATAGGGATCAGCAAATCTGAGAGTGATGACGAGCGATTACTTATGATGTCGGTGTTTAAAAATGGCATCAAGCCTTGCGAGAGGTCTAGTGCCGCTGCACTCTAGTCTGGTGCGTGACATAGCTGGGTCGTGTGTGTGTGAGAGACTGAGTGAGCGCGAGGGAGACAGAGTGTGCCTTCTCGACATCTGACCAGCTGTTTAACTGTGCCTCTCCCATCCTCTCTCTCTCTCTCTCTCTCTCTCTCTCTCTCTCTCTCGGGCGCAGTGTACCATGTGCTGTCTCTCCTGCACGCACACTTTGTCGCTGGTGCTCTGCGTCTTGAGCCTGACCCCGGCTGCGGTGGAGGCGGGTCCGGAGACACTGTGCGGGGCGGAGCTGGTGGACACGCTGCAGTTTGTGTGCGGAGAGAGGGGCTTTTATTTCAGTAAGTGCACTTTTTATTTATTCATAAAGGATTGCCACTTCACTCCCCGAGCACTAATGTGCACCTCATAAATAAGAAAGAACCAGATTTCTCCTCCCTCCCTCCTCTTCCCCCCTCTCTCTCCTTCTCGCTCATTCACAACTGCTGCTACCTCTACACACCTGAAGTATTCTGTCCCCCTCTTTTCTGGTTGCGGGTGCTCTTTGAGTTGACAATGCTCGCAGTGTGGTGTGGACTGATACCTGGCTCTGTTCCCGGATCAGTCTAGAAAGGGCGGGGGGATTGGGGGCGAAAGGTACCGCTGCTGAGAGGTAAATTTCGTACAGATTTATGTTCAATAGCTATATGTATATTACACCTTGAGTAAGTAGCTGCTAAGCCTGCGAGGATGGGGTCTAAAGTGGACTTTGGCAGACAGTCAATGTACCAGAGAAGCCGAGGCAGCAAAAGTCAAGAAGAAAGAAAAAAGAAAGTTAGTTAGTGCTGAACATTTTTTTCCAAGAGAAAAAGTGGGGGCGCTACCCAAAGAAAACCCTCCGTTAAGGATCCCGAGCTTAAATCTACTATTTTCCATTGAGAGCGTGCCCGCGCCAGCATACGATATATGGAGCAGCTGACTGTGGGATTTGTGCTTCGTCTCTCCACTAACAGCCAAACTCACTCTTCCTCTTTCTCTCTCTCTCTCTCTCTCTCTCTCTCTCTCTCTCTCTCTCTCTCTCTCTCTCTCTCTCTCTCTCTCTCTCTCTCTCTCTCTCTCACACACACACACACTCTGTCGACTCCGCGTTTCACACTGCCGGCGAGGCAACGCAAGCCCGACGTCCTTAAGCCATTCAGAAAGCAGAGCCTGCCTTTCTGAACCGCGTCCATCTTCCTAGGGCTGACGCTACTCTGATGGGGTCAAGAAGAGAACAGTTCACTCCAGGGGGCCTCCTACTGGCCAGAGTCCTTCATGAGAAGGAAACAGTAGACGGCAAACAGTAGGCTTAATACTGCACATTAATAAAAACAACACACTATAAAAAAAATAAAGAAATTAATACAAATTGGATGGAAAAACACGCATCCTAGCATTCAGTCACGTAACCGCACAGATTGTTTTATGAGCGGCGGATTGAGATTCCAACGAGAAGTCACACAGAGTGCAAATGCATTTTATTATAGACAAGAGTAGATTCCAAAGCTCCCTTCCCCCTCTCTCCCACGTGCAAACTTACGAACTTGCTAGATGAGCAATGGCTGATCTGTAATAGCGTGATGAGTTATGCAGTGGGCCAGTGAGCTCTGATCATGTGTGCATGAAAAACGTTTGATGGAGCAAGAGGTAAAGGCAAGTGTTTCCTAGTATGTTCCTTCACGTTTTGTTAGTTTGTGTTTGTTTGTTTGTGTTTGTTTCCTTTTTATTGTGGGTTTGCGGCAGTGGAAGAATCGGAAATCCTGTAAAAAGTAATTAATCAGTGACAATTTTGTTCTGTTATTTCTGTCATTGGTTGGAAATTGCATTGTGGGAAGAAGTGGACATGCTCATGGCAAGACCAGGGTTAGATCTGGTCCGAATCTGACTCTGTGGCAGTTTGGGGACTGTCTAGCAATCCTGGCTCTATTTTGACTGGAAGCACTCCAAGGCAAACACTTGTTTCTAAAACAGAAATTTGCGGAAATGTTTAATGTTTGTCTTGTTTTCGGAATCATTGCATCATCACCGCCAGTTTGCACATCACGTCATTGGACAGCCTGCCGAGTCACTTCTCACCTATTCCCCCATTCAACCTCACTTTGACATCGCACAAGACAGAAAGAGAGAGAGAGAGAGAACATAACACCAGCGAAGTAGTGCAAGCCTATGTGCAGTGAGCAGTGAACCTGTTGAACTGATATCCCTTCTCACGCCAACCTGCCTGAGAATACTCCCGCGTGAGTAATCTTGCAGATCACTCCTGATCCCAGTGTCCTGTGTTCTGTGTCCGTGACGCACACCGAAGCACGCGGGACTTCAGGTCCATCAGCCAATGCCTGTTTCTCCTCCTGACAGGGTCTTAGCGAGGGGATGTGTGCACCTCACTTCACTCCTCATCCATTGTTCCTGCAGACAGGAGGAAAGAAGAAGATACAAGGAGGAAGATGGAAAGGACAGCAGAGGAGAGGAGGAGGAGGAGACGAGGGAGAATAAGAGAGGAGAGGCGAGGAAGGGGGGGGGGGGTGGAGGAGGAGGGCGTGTTGTAGACATGGAGGCAGTGGAAAGAATGCTTTCAGCAGGGACACTGTGTGTGTGTGTGTGTGTGTGTGTGTGTGTGTGTGTGTGTGTGTGTGTGTGTGTATTGGAGTGGCTACGTTTTTTGAAGGTATTATATCTGGAGAAGCCATTGCTGGTGTGCAGTTTCCTACCAGGCAGGGTGATTGACAGTTAGGACCGTTCCATCCCTGCAAACCTGCCCCTCTAGAGGAGCCTGGGGGCTTAGGGCTTGGCACTGTCCCTAAGCCACACGGCCCCTAGAGTGACATTGCCTTGGCGGTGACACATGGCAACACAACGTCTGCCAATCCACCTTGCCCACGTCACTACCGAAGTAGCTGCACTTGCATGCGGCGACTTCAGATTTCATTACCTTGACAGAAACGTGAAATACTACTCGGCGGAAAAATATTTTAATGACATGAAATGTGGTCTTGGTAGAAAAAAAATTAATGAACGAAAAAGAAGAAGAAGTAGTAGTAGTAGTAGTATAAGAAGGAGAAATCCACTACGTAGTCAGTTTTTCCAATTATTATCCTGACCCAGAAATGCTCTGTTGTCTTTGCACTGCCTGCACAGAGAGACTCCTCATCCCAGCCTATGATGGAGAAGGGAGGGGGGTTGTGTTTTTCTAGTTCAATATCAAAACTCAGTTGTGAGGAGCTCAACCTGCAAACCTGTATGGATAAAAACCTGAGACCCGTGAGAAGATAGACGGACGGACGGACGGACGGACTGTCAGACGGACAGACAGACAGACAGACAGACAGACAGACAGACAGACAGACAGACAGACAGACATATAGATAGATAGATAGATAGATAGATAGATAGATAGATAGACAGACAGACAGACAGACAGACAGACAGACAGACAGACAGACAGACAGACAGACAGACAGACAGACAGACAGACAGACAGACAGACAGACAGACAGACAGACAGACAGACAGACAGACAGACAGACAGACAGACAGACATATAGATAGATAGATACAGAAACCTCTGCTGCATGCCCCCCGGGCGATGCATTCATACAACGGACAAAAAGAAGGAGAGACGATTAATGAACAGGAAATAAGGATAGAGTCAGAGGTGGAGGATGTGAAAAACTATATAAAAAAAAAACAAGGAGGCGGTTTCAGAGATGCTGTCGGTAGCTCAGAGCGTATATATGTCAATAAGTGGATCATAGCTGAACATGTACAATGGCTGCAATGAGAAGCGATCGATCAGATGTAGTTTTCCTTAGGCGGAGGAGGAAAAGGACAGCTAGCTACAAAGTCAAACGGTGTGGAATGAAATGACCTGTGAAGGAAAACTCCCCTCTCTTCCCTTCGCTCTGGTGGAGGTGTGTTAAACTCCCCTCTCTTCCCTTCACTCTGGTGGAGGTGTGTTAAACTCCCCTCTCTTCCCTTCGCTCTGGTGGAGGTGTGTTAAACTCCCCTCTCTTCCCTTCGCTCTGGTGGAGGTGTGTTAAACTCCCCTCTCTTCCCTTCACTCTGGTGGAGGTGTGCGCCCGCAAAGGCACTTTCAGCAAACTTACTTTCAGCAATCTTACTAGTGGATCGCCTCAGTCACTCTGTCTTGAGACACATGGTGTGTGTGTATGTTTCTGTGTGTTGTGTTGTGAGTGTTGTGTGTGTGTGTGTGTGTGGTGTGTGTGTGGTGTGATGTGTGTTTTGTGTGTGATGTGTGTGTGTTGTGTTGTGTTGTGTTGGTGTATGTGTGTGTGTGTGGTGTGTGTGTGTGTGTGTTGTGTGTTTGCATTGTGTAACCTGGTGAGGGAGGTAGACAGAAAAGGTGATGTGTTCAAACTCAAACCAACGGAAAGCGGTCTGTGTTTGCTTTTTACGAGAATTGAGAGACAGCCGGAGAATAGTAGAATATGTACGCACATACATGCTCACTACACACACATAATAAGTGGGATTACATGGCGGGGGATTACTGTAAGATAAGAGCTCAGCACAACAGACACACACACACTTCTTCTGCCCTAGTTGAGCCTTTATATAGGTAAAGCTTTCTACTGAGTGTGTGTGTGTCTGTGTGTGTGTGTTTGTACCCTGTGTGATGTGTGTGTATGTGGTGTGTGTGTGCAAGTGTGTGTGTAGTGGTGTGTGGTGTGTGTGTGAGTGTGTGTATGTGTGTGTGTATGTGTGGTTGTGTGTGTGTATGTGTGTGTGTGGTGTGTGTGTGTGTGTGTGTCGGTGAGTGTCTATCAGAGTTATTTTTATATATAATATTACATTAAGTGAGAGTGTATCCAGTGACTGCAGGGCAGACAGAAGAAGGTCTCTGATCGTCTACGGAGTGCAGCACATGAGCAGCCCGCCAAGTGTGGCTCATCCATAATTTATGACCAGCCTGTTGTGCGAGCACTCTGGGCATCCTCAATCCGGTACCTCTATAGAACCTGATCCCAAACGCCCTCCTCCTCCTCCCCCTCCTCCCCTGCTCTATCTCCTTCTCCATCTACTCTCTTGCCTCATCCTCCATCTCCTTCTCTTCCTCATCCTCTTCCTCCACTAGCTCTTCCTCCTTCTCCATCTCCTTCTCTTTCTCATCCTCCCCCCTCCTCCCTGCTCTTCCTCCTTCTACCATCTCCTCCTCATCCCACACCACCCACTGCTTTTCCTCACTCCATCTCTTCCTCCTCCTCCTCCTCCATCTTCATCTCTTCCTCATCCTCCTCCTCCCCCACCTCCCCCTGTTCTTCCTCCTCCTCACTCTCTTCTCATCCTCCTCTTCCTCCTCCATCTCATCTATTGCCTCCTCCTCCACTTCCTCCTCCAGCCACTGGAGTCTAATTGCATAATGTCTGTTTAAGAAATAAAAACGAAATGAAAATGTGACATGAGAATTTAGCTTGGCCCGTAAAGCCTTTGTGGTGCCCGTGTAAAGAGGCCGCTTCCAGGTGCGGGGCAGCTTTCGTGGTCCCCGGCGGGTCCGTAAACTGCCTGACACTCCGTGTGCCGCTCGCTCGGGTGTCTGGCTCTGAGAGGCGTCTGCGGCCTGTTTAACGGCCCACGCGTCGCAGTATAAACCTGAGCAGGTCTTGGAGTGCTCTGCCACGCTCTGGAAGGTGCCTCAGCCTCCGTTGCCCCAGCACCACTGTTGCTTTTCCAGACATTCAGAGGCCAGTTCCAGAGCCCTCTCCAGTCTCTGTCCAAAGAGGAATGTGCGCTATGTTTGTGTGTGTGTGTGTGTTTGTGTGTGTGTGAGAAACTGGCTGTGTATAGTTATTGTGTACGTTGTATGTGTGTCTGTTTGTATATGTGTCTGTGTGTGTATGAGTGTTTGTTTGTATGTGAGAATGTGAGTAGCACTGCAGTATTCACAAGCAGGGTGTCCCGTTTCAAGACACTGAAACAGCGACCATCTGTGTGTGTCTGTATATATATATACTGTGTGTGTGTGTGTGTGTGTGTGTGTGGTGTGTGTGTGTGTGTGTGTGTATGTGTGCGAGTTCTACAAATTAGCCAAAGGTTCCTTGAGGTCACAGAATGCAAAACGTAACTTTTCATTCAATCTTCAATCATTCATTAATGCATTAAATTATTAATAATACATTCATTCATGCATTCATTTTTTCATTAATGCATCACATTAATTCACCATTCATTTAAAAATTGGAATCTGAATTTAAATGGCACAGGAGTGCAGAAACAGTGGCGTAAAACTGAGTACTTTTGCCAAATAGATGACAGAATAACCCTATACTTCCCCCAATCTATTGTACCCCCCAGCCCCCCCTCTAATCTGACACATAAGTCTGTGACAAAACATCATCCAATGAGAATAGCAATGTGTGTGTGTTTATGTGCCTATGCACAAGGATATGTGTAAACATGGCAGGCCGTAATTATGTAGATGAGACAATAATGTCCCCGTAGAGTGTGTGATTGTGCAAGTGTGTGTGGTGTGAGTGTCTGGGTTTGTGAGTAATCTACAGAATCTGTGACAGAAAGCTATCTCCTTGTTTGTTTACTTCAGCTGCCACGGCAATGCTTTGGTGATCGGATTAGTGTTTGTATCCTTTTGAGACCTGGCAAACCCCTCAAACCTCTAAACCCATTTCACCTGATTACCACGCTTGGCCACAACCTGCTCCATCTTATATGCCCACGCTTACAACTAACCCATCTGATTCTAATACCACCCCCCGACCCCCCAACATACACACCCAATCCCCCCTCCAAAGTCCTCAATCCTATTCCATTTATTGTCTGCAGAAAGAAAAGCTGTTATTTTGAGGAAAACGGGCAGGGATGTTTTGGTGATTAATTTGGGGAGGGCTTTTGGGCACAGCAAGGGTTTCAACAGGAGGCCAGAAAGGTCATGCACGAAATGGCAACAAACCCATTACACATACACTTTTACACACACACACACACCCTGTCTCTCCCCCCTTCCTGAGTTGTCCCTCCCCCACCCTCCCACAGCAACCTGTCAGATTACGTAACTGTGACCTCGAGCGAGACTTTAACCTGCGTCATCTTTGCAGGAGGAGTACGTCATAACTACAACCACTTCATCCACCATTGTTTTTTTTAAGCAAATTATCTCAGATATGCCAGCCACTATTGATACCAGGGATGGTCCGGTAAACAGATGTCTGTGAAGTTGCTACCTTAAAGATGCAGTTAAACAGAGGTCTATGCTATTGCTACCTCAAAGGTGCAGTTAAACAGAGGTCTATGCTATTGCTACCTCAAAGGTGCAGTTAAACAGCGGTCTATGCTATTGCTACCTCAAAGATGCAGTTAACCAGAGGTATATGCTATTGTTACCTCAAAGATGCAGTTAAACAGAGGTCTATGCTATTGCTACCTCAAAGGTGCAGTTAAACAGAGGTCTATGCTATTGCTACCTCAAAGGTGCAGTTAAACAGAGGTCTATGCTATTGCTACCTCAAAGATGCAGTTAAACAGTGGTCTATGCTATTGTTACCTCAAAGATGCAGTTAAACAGAGGTCTATGCGATTGCTACCTCAAAGGTGCAGTCCACAAAATTGGTTTGGGTTTTCCCTAAAGTTGATATTTGAGCTCAACAGTCAATCAAATTACACCGCTCACTTCTGCGCTTAAAAAGGATCGTGCTGATTGGCTAGGGTTGTTTATGACTAGGTCCCAGCCAATAGGTTTGTTTCCCAGTTACAGAGTCAGGACTGTGTGTGAAAACCAGAGTTCTTTGGATTGCAAAAAGTACAATTAGGAGCAATTAGCTGAATTTAACAAAAAGTGTATCACAGACTACACCTTTAAGCACTCTTTTTGTGCCCAATACTCTCACACTTCCCCAACCTACATTGAGTGTATTATTTATATTGAAAACAACTTCTTGTATTAAGGTACATGCACTGATGAAAAATGTATAACTGGAAGTGTATAACTGTACCAGTTGAGCAACAGGATCACTATTGCTATCACTATTTTATTCAACAGGTTTTAGCCTACAGCTCTTTTGATGGACTTTCTGTGCTTCTTTCTGAATGAGTGCATGCGATGAACCTACCCCCCCCCCCACCTGTACCCACACCCCTATCCCCCCTTTTCCAGCTCACCCCTCCTTGCACCCCACGACCTTTCACCCCATGGGGTCCCAACAGAACACCCCTCATTATGCCCCCCCCCCACACACACACACTTTCCAGAACCACACTGCCAGGTCT
>NC_137912.1:23432109-23497109 GCF_963457725.1 Sprattus sprattus
CACACACACACACACACACACACACAGACAGAAATGTAGCATCACATCTCTGTCTCTGCTCTTTTTCTAAAATCTCTGCTCTTCCACAGAAACCCATGTCCGGGCACAGCCACACATCCTGCAAGGTACGGTGTGACAAGCCTTTCTGTGTGCATGCTTCCTGTGTTCACCTGATATGTGTCGCCTCAGGGACACATATCAACCTAAATATGTTGCCTCTCCTGTCCTATTTACCCCAAATATGTCCAACCTGCTACCGTTTGTTCACCCTAAGTATGTCCCCTCTTCTGCCTTGTGTTTACTCGCCGTACAGTGTTTCCCAGAAAGGAATGTGGAGTTGTGATCCCTGTGCATGGCAGCAAATGTGCTTGTGTGATATACTAAGCATGATGGCAAATGTCACTAGGAATGAATGAATGAAGGAATGAATGAAAGGAATGAATGTAATTAATGAAATGAATGAATGAATACATGAATTAAATGAATGGAATTAATAAAATGAATGAATGAAATTAATGAATGAAGGGATGAATGAATGAATCAAATGAATGAAGGAGTGAATGGAATTAATGAATGAAGGATGAATGAAGAAGTGAATGAAATTAATGAATGAAGGGATGTTTGAATGAAGGAATGAATGGAACTAATGAATGAAGGGTTGAATGAGAAGAAATGAAACACCGAGTGGTGAAGGGAGTAGGCAGGAGACACAAGGGAATCAGCATGCTTTCTCCCTCTCTTTCTTTTTCTGCATCTATGCATCCATCCATCCCTCTCTCCATCCCTCCCTCCATCCATTTGAGGCTTCTCTCCAGTGCTCTGAGGGGAAGCCATTAGCGAGGGGAAGAGACTAAGTGGATTTTGTGGTAAACCTGCAGAGGCTCGCTGTCCCAGAGTGTATTTCTGCACGAATACGTCACCACCAACACACACACACACACACACACACACACCCACAGCCACACACACACACACACACACACACACACATATGTCATCCCCCTCTGCAGGTCACCTCAGAGCAGGAGAGGGGAGGGGGGCGGGGGGTTGTGGTTAGAGTGACAGGAAGGTCTCAGTCTTCTCCTTGTTTAGTTAGGGAGGGGTGTGTGTGTGTGTGTGTGTATCATATGTATCATATGTATGGCATGCTCCTCTGCCTGGCATTCACCTGTTTGTACTGCAGCGTCCTGTGCGTCCAGAATTAAATATCCCCATGTTTTTCAAACATGCACTGCCACTGAACTGGCTTAAGTATTTTTTGTCGACCTTTGATCTCTCTCTCTCTCTCTCTCTCTGTCTCTCTCTCTCTCTCTCTCTGTCTCTATCTCTCTCACCCTCTTTCTGGTCTACATTGAAATGTGACTTTTGTTTTCTGCTGCAGGATGTCCATCAAAAGAACTCCAGTCGAGGGAACAACGGAGGGAGGAGCTACAGAATGTAGAGCAGCCAATGGACAGCCAAGACAGAGTGAGAGAGCGAGGAAGAGGACGAGGAAACTGGCAGTCATGTGGACCTGGGAGACAGCAAAACAAACAAACAAACAAACAAACAAAAAAGAAAGACAGATGGTAAAAAGGTGGCAAGTGTGGCCTTGTCTGGTCCTTAAGCGGGCTTGGCCTACATCACATGTCAAAGTGATAAAGAAAGGTATTGTTTGAATGAGGTCAGTGGGTAAATATGACTATCAAACAACAACAACCACAACAACAACAGCAACACAGAAAACATTGTTCATTGCACCACAACAAATCGTTAAACCAAACAAAAGAGATACTAGTTTTGCTGGTCAATCTGATCAAAAATGAGGCAATTTTCCCTCTGTGTGAGGACAGTGTTGGCATCTCAATGAAACTAAAGAGAAAGCCAACGTCCACTTTAGAGTTGGGTTGGGAACTGGGTGGAGCTCCAATGATGCATATTGTCCAATGATCTCCCAGAAGTCTTTCCATTCACCCAGAGGCTCAGCCAATGGTGGGCCTGCAAAGGCTTCCTCTGTAAGCTCATTGGACCGCATCCTCCTTCAACCACTTCCCTTCCCCCATCAAACCCACATACACTTTAGTCAGTTATCCTTATTTTTGTCAATTTGAGTGTAAAACATAACCATATAAGCACAAGATGTCACAAATGAGCATTTATATTTGGGTTGACTGTGGTGAAGACAACATTACTGGACAGTAGCATCTTTCAGAGTTATGGAGAAAATTGACAGTTTTTCGGATTTGCACTTACAATGCGCAGGACTTTACATGGATTTGTTTTGTTGTTGTGCTGTCATCATAGATACCACTGACGGTCTGTGTCCAAGGCCTTCACAAACACACACCCTTGACTGATCTAGACAAAATGGTGTCAGGTATAAGGACTGTCTTCCGGTGGCTGTCTCCAATTACACATGTATATCCGCCACGCTCATTTATCAACACTGAAAATACATCACTGAAGGACAGCAAGACGGGCGGTTCTTCTCTTAGGATGAGACTTTTGGGAAGTTGTCATTGTATCTGAAGAGTGCTAGCCTAGCCACAATTAGCGCATGACTCAGAGTCTATTTCTGGGCCAGATCTGGGCTATTTGAGGCTTAATTGGGGCCTTACATAGAAACAGATGGGATGGGTTGGGTTTGAAAAAGAGCCTCTTTGAATCAGACCATTAGTGACCGACTTGACTTGGCCTGACTTCCGTTGTTATGATAGCTCAAGAGGTGGACCTTTGCTTCTTTTCTAATAACTTTGACTGCACGGTTTTTCATTTTAAGGAAAAAAAAGAGGGAAACAATGAGAGAGGCCAAGAAGGGCGTCCACACCAAAGTGCATAAATACAGTTTACCACCTAAGCGCATCATTCCCAAAGTCGAGACACACACCAACAAACACACACACACACACACACACACACATACTCACACACTCTTGCACACCAACCAACCAAATACACAGCATATCAGAAATTCACAATAGATTCTCATTGGTAAGCAAGCATACCAAATTGACAGTCTGCCCTTCTAAAGGTCACCTTCCATCACTGACGGTAGAGTGCTCAAACTGACACATCATCACAACGGACAGGTTAATCTATCCCCGGGTCCTCACAAACACACAATATCAGAATCTGTGTTTTCCTTACCAATGTATGTAATCAAAACCAGTAATACCATTTATGTTAGCCTAATGCATTCTTCCACCATCATAGTAAGTGATGGCTTCATATAGCAGAAACCGTATTAAGAAATCTTATTCCACTTTATAATGGTGCTATTTTGTAGTTTGTTACTTGCGAGGGTTGGCTAAAAACAGAAAGTGTGTGGAGGCTAAACAGATTGTTTTAGGTCGCCCCTTTTGCACAGCCTTCTGGCCGCCATTTCCATAGTGTGTTTTTATTTTTAATGGTAAGCTAGTTCCGTAAGGTAGTCATATAAGAAGGCAAATTTGTGTGACATCTGTGAATGCATGGACAAAAAAAAAAAGAGGAAAAAAATATTCTGTTGTGATCCCAAGAAAGGCTAATTGCTATTTTTTCTACAGTTTTTAAATTGTATTTATTGTTTTGATGAATGAGAATTCCCTAGTGGTCCTCATGCCAAATGTAGTGACAGAGAGTACTGTGAACTATGTTCCGTGAGGTTAAAGGTCATGGTCTGTTCCAATGAGTGTGCTTTGCTAACTATCCAACACCACTTGTTAAGATCTGTAAGACTATTCTTTTTTTCATGTATAACCACACTTATTTTGTCAAGTTGAATATTTGTTTAAACATGCAGCCATCCAGCACATTGTAATTACAGACTATTTATGAAGATAAAACATGGTACAACAGCGCATTACTGGCTTAAACCTTCAGTTCTGCATCGATGTCAGTGATTAAAAACAAGACCAGCCAAAGATTATCAAACCCTCAACATGTTCTTTCTAGAATCCAAGGCTGAAAGCAGCCGTATGTCTGTGTAGGGTACTTTTCATCCAGTATACCTTCAGCGCACTGTTCTAAGTACACTGTTTTGAGAATTTACCAAAGACCTCTTAAGTTGAAGATGTGTCACACAACCTTCCAACTATTAGTGTCCTAGTCACGTAAAAGGCAATATTCCATTGTTAGTTATTGGTTGATTCAATCTACGACTTCACCAACAACATTTTTTACACAGCTGAGGTCTGAAGCCTGCAATAAGTGGCCAAGGTGTAAAACGTGTGTAAAAGAAGAGAAAACAAATCAATATTAGCAGACACATCTCGTGACGAGGTTGGGCTCATCATATGTATGCAGTTAATGTTTCAGTTAAAGAGTTTTTTCTTCTGTGTGATTTACTTGCTGTAAGTTTTTTTTTTTTTTTTTTGGTTTGTAACAACTCATATCTGTATGTATCATGTCACCAAATAATGACACAAAACACACAAAAAAATAACAAACAAAAGTAATATGTAAACCGATATTGCTGTTTAAATAAAAACAGAAAATCAGTGCTTGATTATATGGAAACTTACACTATTGAGAAAAAAAGGACGAAGACTGTGGGTCTGCGATTACAAAGCTTAACATTAAAATGGGATGTTTGGTTGAGGGACTGTCATTAACTGGTGCTCGATTGCCTTCCGTAGAAATGATTCAAATAAATGACAGATTGTTCACCACTCCTGCTGAATAAACCACTAGTCAATACCAAACATCTGAAAAAGCTGTTTTTATTCTGTACAGACCTACAGTATGTACTTCCAGCGGTGTAGGGGGAAGAGAAAAGGTGGGTAAACATGCATGCATGTCCGCAGACACACCACTTGCGATCCGTTATAAAAAGTGGATAAACTGCCTTACCTCTATTCCGGACAGCACTACCAAAACCAACCAAGTCAAAAGTTCTGTTACTATTATTGTCATTTTTATTATTATTATTATTATTATTATTATTACCAGTAGTAGTAGTAGTAGTAGTAGCACAGTAGTATAATACAGAGAGTATTCAGCCTAGAGTAAAGCTAATAAACTGCCTAATCTCTATGTGGGAAAGCACTACAAATCATCATTACTACTACCTACTATCATCAACTATCTACTATCACTACTATCATCATTATTATTATTATTATCATTATTATTATTGTTGTTGTTGTTGTCAGAAGTAGTAGTAGCACAGTTGTATAATACAGAGAGTATTTTGCCTTGAGCAGAGTCATCTTTTTTCTTGCCCCTGTCGCCATTGTGCTTGCTCTAAGGGGGTTCAGGCACTGGGCTCTGTAAAGTGCCTCGAGACAATTTTATTGTTTTGGCGCTATATAAATAAAACTGAATTTAATTTAATTTAATTCAGAATTAAAAAGAGAAACGGTTCTGAGGAAGCCACTGATCTCGGGCTTGGTGGTTGGAGCTGTTAGACACCTGTACCACTGAACTACCCACTGGTGGTTGGAGCCGTGAGACACCTGTACCACTGAACTACCCACTGTTGGTAAGAGTCGTCAAGCACCTGTACCACAGTATTACCCACTGGTGGTTAGAGCCGTCAAACACCTGTACAACTTCATTACCCAAAAGCAGAAGTTAGAACAGGTGATGGCAAAGGTGGATGGGGAGGCATTGCTCCACTCTCTCTCTCTGTGGCAGCTCAGCTGGTTGTCTGCTCAGTGTTTACACCAGCTGGCGCAGCACTCTATGCTGTTTAACCCTTTGCCTGTTCTCTCATCGTATGACCTATGATCTTTTGCTGTGAACTGCGACCTATAGTCTGACCCTACACAGTTGCACAGTTGCACTCCCACCACTGCACAGTTGCACTTGCATCGTCACCACTACCTCATTTCCAAAGGAGAATGCGTTCAACTGGGATTGGGGAGTATGAGGTGCGTGTGGGTGTGTATGTGTGTGTGTGTGTGTGTGTGTATATGTGTGTGCTTGTGTGTGTGCGTCTGTGGTCATGTGTGTGTGCGTTTGTGTGTGTGTTGCAGGGACGTGCACAGGAATTTTGAGGGGCAGTTCCTCTGGCCTGAAAAAAGGGCACACCAACAACCCCCCTCCACCCCCGCGGCAAAAAAATAAAAAAACACACGGACTGTATGGAGAACTGACAACAACAGGAACTTTATTAATATAAGATATAAAGACCCATCTGCATTGTATCTTTTTTAAAGGCATTCCACCTGATCATGCTTAGCATATGCGATTCAGTGCTATATGATTTGATATTATTTGATGAGCTGGACCAGTGGGATTACCCAATCTCAGCAAAAAAATCTAAATCTGTTGTCATGGATTGAGCCTCACTCTCCATCTCAATATCTTCCCTGGTAGGCAGTCTGTCCTGACTTTCTGTGTCGTCCCTTTCCCTGTTTTCAAAGTCTGTGCTGATCTCATCTGGGTCTGGGTCTGGCTCTGCCTCTTTGGATGCAGTTGATGCGCTTGGCTCATCATCTGTCCAATCATATATTACTGTTATTAACATTATTATTAGTTTTAATAATGCCCACTAGAAGCAGTGGTACTTTTGTTCTGCTCAGGCAAGATCTTTGAGAGGATCTCTAAAAGCCTATACTTTTTTAAGGTTTCAATTATTTAGCATGTGGCTCTTTATCCATGTACTTTTTTAGCATGGTCCTTTTATCTCAAATTTGGTGTTCAGCACTTAGGCCTACCTGTCGTATTTATCTCCTAGTCCACATTTTCCTCTGGCCTGGAGCCTTGTGGTTGCTCCTCATCTTAAATGTAATGTAATTATGATAAATTGCCATTAGTAGGCTAAAAATACGAGTTTGATTAATTCATTTATTAATTAGCCTATGTATTATCATCTTTATCACAATTCAATGTCTCTGTCTCACCTGCTGGTTTGCTTTTTTGTAGCCAACCATGCATGTGCTCCCCTTTGCTGCTTCTTTAAAATGCTTCTCTCTCTCATGAGTCCTCCTTGTTTTCAGTAGGCATTCTGCACTACACTTAACAACACCCAAAATAGTGATAGGATTACGAAATGTAACCATTTTGAAGGAAATCATGTATGTGATGCATTATTTCCATCATTTATTCTTCTGGTTAAAACCAAATGTTATAAACTTACCATCAGCAGACATGTAGCTTAGTTTTCCTACCAAAACATTAGCCTGGATAACGGGCTGGTTGTCTGGTAAGCAAACTAGCCATCTGATTATTTAGGCTAAACGTGGCAAACTGAGCCGATTTATGAAGGTTTTAATTAATTTCATAAAACATGATGATGATTGTTCGTTTGTTATACATTTCTACAACTTAAAACTCACATTTTCTGACAACGTTAAAGCAGTTTTTTCATCGACACAGAAGAAAACAACTGTGGCCGAAATTGCAGGCTCAGGTGCTGGTCGCGTGCAGTAACAAAGTCAGAGGAGGGCGCATGCCCCCCTCCCCCTACTGACTTTCTCTCTCGTTGCCCATAGGCTTATCGATTGGAAGTGAAGAAGGCTACTTTATGACGTGTTTCGGGTGGCGATCTTTTTTAAACTAGTTCTCCATGAAATTCTTGGGCAACTCCCCGTTTGCCCTCCTCGAGTAAAAGTGCCCCTCTGAGGGGAAAAAAAAAATATATATATATTATTATTATTATTATTATTTTTCCCTCGGAGGGGCACTTTTACTCGAGGAGGGCAAACGGGCAGTTGCCCAAGCAACCTTAGCACACTCCTGTGCACGTCCCTGGTGTGTTGTATGGGCAGCTCGCCCAAGGCCAACGCTCTGCTGGAGGGCAGAAGAAGCGCTATAAAGACCAAATAAAAACAGCGCTAAAGAAGTGTAAAATCAGACCTTGGGACCTGGAGGCAGTGGCGTCGTAGGGGGGGGATAAAGGGGACTGAGTTACCAGGGCCCTCTTTGGGGGAGGGTCCTTGAGGAGTGTGGAATTTTATTTTTCCTTTAAATATTAATATCATTTAAAGGGCCAAATTTTCTTGCTAACTAATATAATTTTAATGTTTTGGGTAAATAAATTGGTTGAATGATGGATTGAATTGTGTGTCCTAGTCTACATATAATGTCTGGAGACCCTCACCCCCCCGGCTCACGCACAAAATGGTTTAGTCCGCCTTCAGTGTGCTTTTTACCTATAGGCGCATTTGACGAATGTTAACGTTCATTCGACTGAGGCAACGGTGCGCATTGAAGATGTCCAAGAACGTTAAATCCGGGTTTCAGAAAAGAAAAGAAAGGCAGGCAAGAGAGAGAAAAAGAGACGAGGGAAAGCAACTACTTACAGACTTCTTTCCTAAGAAAGGTGAGCCCGAATGTGAAAGCAAACACCCTACATTAAATGAACTCATGATGTGGTAATAAAACGAATCAATACCACCGCGATTGTCATTGCTAAAAACGGCATAACACAAAATTAGAAATAACATGCCCTATCTGTAATCTGAGGTAAACTCTAAATACATGTTTGTTTGCATAGCCTTCCACAGTTGCAGAGTGTGTTGCACGCACATCCAATCCAGGTGCAGGGTAAAAAGAGATCCGTAAAAATGAAAGAATACCCACACTGTTGCTGCTGACACCTGACGAACACCTGACGAAGACCAACAATGGTCGAAACGTTGTGCCAATAAAATACACGGGAGCTGCAGCAACAGTGTGCGGGTATTCTTTCATTTTTATGCATAGCCTACCACACCATTGCAATAGTAGGTCTATACTAATTAGAACATTTGGCTAAATTAATATTTGTTAGGCCATAACATAATTAGGTTAATAGTCTTATTAAGTAGGGCTAGTCTAGGCTCAATAAGTTCATAAGGTTAGGCTGTCAAATTAGTTGGCTAGCAAAGTTAACTTGTGAAACATGGCACTCAGTTTCAGAAGCAGCTAGTGATGCAGACCCCTCATCCTCTGACACTGTGGTCTTGAGGCAAGGTGAGCAGTTTAAAATGAAAGTACATCATTTTAGCTATTTATACTGTAGGCTTAATGTGTTTAGCAAATAGCAACACAGGCTGTTCCATCCAAAGGTGACTTTTTTTTGTTGCAATCAGGGTGTGAAGGGGATTTTAAGCAATATAGTAAAAAGTGTTCCAGGAAAACATCCCATACTCTACCTTTAAGCATGTTCAGTCACACAAATTAGGCTACATTGGAATTGCCTGTTACAGTAATATCTATCAGATGCTTCATGCTTGTAGAGGGTTCTGTCCAGGAAGATGGAGAAAATGTGGTAGAGGATGACACAAGTGAAGGAAGTGATAGCAGAGAAGATTCTGAGAAAAGTGAAAGGGATGAAGAGAGGTCAGAAAGTAGTCAGAGCAGCGCCAGGGAGTGTATGCCAGAAGATCCAGCACTATGGACAGAGAAATGAACTAATGAAGAGAGAGACACAATTGTTCACAGACTGGCAAGCAACATAAAAACAAATAAAATTACAGCAAAAGACAAGGAAGGGAAGCCATTTCCTAACTACCTTCAATTTGCAAAGTTTCACCGTCAGGGGGGAGGGGGCGTGGCACTCTTTTTTTGGGGGGGGGGGCCTATGAACCTACTGTGCATAGGGCCCAGAATCTGGTGCTACGCCCCTGCCTGGAGGGCTTGGCTGCTGACAGAAACACCTGCCGTCAGATGTGCCAAGACGGGACCAAAGCACTGGAGGAGGACAGCACAGCCAGGAGACAGGAAAGGCAAGAAAGAAGGCATAAAAGAAAAACAACCAAGGTTGCCAGCACCACCACTACTACATAAGCATTTCCCACCTGCGGCAAGACCTGTGGATCCAGGATAGGACTATACAGCCACCAGAAAACTAACCGTTGAGAGTCAGGAGTAGACGTCATCATCGGCCTCTATGGACAACTACAAACAAACAAAAGTGTGCGTTTGTGTGTGTGTGTGTATGTGCGTTTGTGTTTGTTATGTGTGTGTGTGTGTGTGTGTCCTGTGCAACTTGCTGAATTGTGTAAAAAGTATATGGGATTAGAATCGCTTACTGCAGCTTTAAATCAAACCCTGTTTCTCCATTTTCATGTTTCAGTTTATATCCTCCTATTCCATGAGATATGGTGGGAAAATGTGTGAGAGGTAGGACTGTGAGGCCATGCCGCCTATAAATAACACCATCTCAATTAGCTTGATTAGCTATGACCTAGGGATCCTCAGCTGCACTAAATCACATCTCCCAATTTCTCCTCTCTCGCACTGTCCTTGGTAAAGTAAAAACTTAACTCAATCATCTTTTTTTTTTAGCTCATCTTAGTTTTGCAGCATGAAGCAACTTCATTCTACTTCACACTTAAAACGGATGAATTCATCGTAAATGCAGACTTATATCTAGTGCATCATATGACATTTATTCATTGAACAGACATAACTGCTGTAAGAGACAAACAGTTACACTACAGCATACATTTGTGTAATGATTATGTGTCCTGCCTGGGAATCAAGTCCTGACGCAGGTAAGGGATGATGTATAGTTCGACAGGACAAATAGGGCCATGACACACAGCAGGGGCTCTGAAAAAATCAGAGGCACACAGCAGTCGCTGTTCATTTTCAGAGGTCATTATCAAGAAATATCGGACCTCGGAACGTTCAGATGGCCCGTTCAATTCAGAGGAAGATTTTGCAGCATTCTGAAGAGCTAAGGAAGAAGTGCTTTGAGCACCTTGGTCTAGCAGCTGAGAGCAGCAGGAAGAACCTCCACTTCACCTCTTCTTCGGCAGATTAGCAGAAGATTAAAACCCTCATTTCATCTCAAGAGGGGAGTAGTGGAGCTGTATGGCTGATGATGTATGGTGTTAATAGGTTTCAGAGCGTATTCTTGGGTGCCGAAGGCTCAGTGGACTCCCACATCCATTCACCTCCATCACTGTGTGCTCAAGGATCCTTTTACCACGCATGCCAGCTGCACACACGCTGTGTGTGTTATTTTGGTTGTTGAAGCTGAATCTGAGCTTGGAGGTAAGCTGCTGTGAGCTCACACTGAGGGGTGGGGCACAAAGGATGTACGTGCACAAACATACAAACACAGACAAACAAACAAACACACAAACAAACATGCACACACACAAACAACACACAGAAACAAAAAAACACACACACAAGCACACAAACAAACACATTGTTACAGCGGTTATGTCAAATAACCAATCAAATGTGTGGGGTGTGTGTGTGTATGTGTTGTGTGTGTGTGTGTGTGTGTGTGTGTGTGTGTGTGTGTGTCTGTTTGTGTGTGTGTGTGTGTGTGTGTGTGTGCATGTGTGTGTGTGTGTGCATTGTGTGTGTGTGTGTGTGTGTTACTGTCCAAAAAGTGTGTTACAACTCACACAAAAGCATGTATGCTGCACGCCCAGCATTCTGAATCATGTTGTGCATCTCTCTCTCTCTCGCTATTTCTCTCTCTCTCGCTCTCTTTCTCTCTCTCTCTCTCTCTCTCTCTCTCGGTGAAGCAGAGTTTGTCCTGTCCTGCTTGCCATATCGGCTGTGGTGATTCTGGAGATATAGATCTCATCCATCAAAAACCCAAATCGTTTGCACACCAAAATAATACTTCCGAAAAAGATACACCGCGTTGCCAAGGGAAACAGAGCTGGGTGGGGGTGTTTATGGGGTTAGGGTTAGGGGGGATGTGTCTGTGTGTGTGTGTGGGGGGGGGGGGGTGGCTCCTGGGAGAGGGAAGCTGCACTCTCAGCTCTTTTGACAGCCGTTCAGAAACACCCCTTTGTTTTTCACACGCACGGTCAGCATACTTTTTTTTCGGAATGGACTCATAGCAGAACAATCAAGCTCATTTTAACAGATACATTTGCCACCTGGCACGTTTTCAGCAGACATTACTGCAAGTGTGGAGCGGAGAGAGAGGTTGGCAGACCATCTGATTCAGCCACTTGGAATCTGATTTCATCTTATTTCATTCAGACCACCATGTCCCTGATCCCCACACACCCCACTTATCTCCCCCCCCCCCCCCCCACCCCCATACAATCAATTACTCATCCCCAATTTGTCAAATTATAGTGTGCAAGGGAGGCAGTCAGAGGTTGATTAGCGGTGAAAATCTCCTCTCCCCCTCAAGAAAAAACGCACTCTTTCTCCACGCTCTCTCTCACTTAGTGCTGTGAGATGCACTTTTCTCAGTCAAACCCCCTCTCCCACCACAACTGAACATGAATAGTAGCGGCTTTGAAGCAGCTCAGGGGCTGATCTGGTCTAGGGGTCAGCTGGGGGGCCGATCTGGTCTAGGGTCAGCTGGGGGGCTGATCTGGTCTAGGGTCAGCTGTGGGGATGATCTGGTCTAGGGTCAGCTGTGGGACTGATCTGGTCTAGGGGTCAGCTGGGGGGCCGATCTGGTCTAGGGTCAGCCGGGGGGCTGATCTGGTCTAGGGTCAGCTGTGGGACTGATCTGGTCTAGGGTCAGCTGGGGGGCTGATCTGGTCTAGGGTCAGCTGTGGGCTGGGAAGCAATCAATCATCTCTGCATAATCACGACCTGGTACTCAGGTCTCTATGAAGCACATTACAATGCATAAGGCAGCATATCTAATGCGTTATGAATGTGTGGTATCAGTAGCCCTATGTACAGTTAAAAAGCGCAGTTCATTACATATGCACATGTCATGTACTCATCTCTAAAGTCTCATGTATGTGTAAGACTTTCTGTGACTACTCACTTTACAGTGCATTAATAACCACATTTATAATGCATAATAAATCAGACATTACGAATGATAATGTGCTTCATAAAGTCTTACAATGGTCAAAATGGAGCTTGTTGAGAAAATAAGTGTGATGATACATGCAGATTGCTCAACACGAACAATCACAAATGCCTCATCCAATCAGGAAACATGGCAACGGAGAAACTGATTGTCAGTCATCACGGTCAGGAGTTAACAAGGAGCCCGGGAGAGGTTCAAACTTGTGACGCCTGACTGACGAGTGTCTAGCGGTGCTTGTGGGCTCATGTGTTAGAACTGAGCTCTCCCAGAGGTTCTGTCTCTGTTCTCCCGGCCAGAACCGACCGACAGGACTCAAACAATCCCTACACTGCCTGTCCAAGCCTCAGCTCCCCCCTTGCTGTGATTTCCCCTCCTCCTCCTCCTCCTCCTTCTCCTCCTCCTCCTCCCCATCCTCCTCCTCCTCCTCCATGGATCGGATAGGATCGGACCGATAGTGGCTCCTTCCCAGAGTGCATGTGAGGACACTGTTCCTGGACCTCATCCTGAAATAAAAGCCTGGAGGCCCGCGCTACTTACGTGCACTATTGTCTTTTAAATGACCTTGTGGTCTATTTTATTACGCTCGGACCCCTAGTCCAATTTTCCCCTCCGATGTTTTAGAGGAAAAAGAATTAGTGCGCGGCTGGCAGAGACGTGTTTGTATTGCTAATGAATACCTGGTATCAATTACCTAGCATTGGCGTGATGGACTGGCACACAACGTGAGGTTTGGGGCTTTTTGGGGCTACCCTGCGTCTGAAGAGTTTGACGATGTCCAAATGCGTTGGTTGATAGGGAGACATGTGAGTGAGAGTGAAGAAAGTGGGGGATACGGTTTCTCAAGGTTGCTGTGAATTCACGCACAGATATTAGCCTGTTTGGAGAGAAGACTGTGCAATTGGGAGCAATGGCTTCCCGGGATCTGTCATGGAATTGCCTTTTTTGATGGAGACAGAGCTGTATTTTGGTGTGTGTGTATGTGCAAATATTTACAGTTGTATGTGAATGTATGTGACCATGAATGTGTCAGCCAGACTGTAAAAGGCACACCAAAAACACATTTCACTAGAGGTCCTAATCAATCAATCAATCAATCAATCAGTTTACAAGTGATGAAGATGCAGGTACAGTGAAACCCCTCCCCACAATCATATATCTTGCTCACACACACATACATACAAACACACACACACTTTCTCTCTCCCTCTCTCTCCCTGTGTCCTCCTTGTTCTATTTTTCTCTCCTTCCTTCTCTGTCTCTCCTTCCAACTCTCTCTCTCTCTCCATGTCTTTCTTGTTCTCTCTTTCTCACTCTCTACTCTGCTGTTCTGCAGTGGAAAATCACTGGGAGATGATTGTGGTGGGATAGTGTTGGCTCAGCTGGAAGTTTCATGAACTCATGATGTCAGAGCCATATTTTCCTTGGAGGGCCCATCATCAGCAGCATTGTTCCTGGAAACCTCTCCTCTCTCTCCCTCTCTCTCTCCCTCTCTCTCTCTCTCTCCCTCTGCTCTCTGTCCCTATCTCCCCCTCTCCTCTCTCCTCTCTCCTCTCTCCCTCTCTCTCTCCCTCTCCCTCTCTCTCTCTCTCCCTCTGCTCTCTGTCGCTATCTCTGCCTCTCCTTTTGCTTCCTCTCTCTCTCTCTCCCTCTCCTCTCTCTCCCTCCCTCTCTCTCACTCTCCTCTGTGTCCCTCTCTCCCTCTCTCGGTTTGGTTCTCTAGGCAACAAAAGGGGCCTGTCTGGTGCCTAGCACCCATTTGGGCCCCACAATCCCCCACGTCATAGAGCTAGAGCTACCCCCCTATCCCAACCCCCCCCCCCCCCCCCCCACATCACCACAACACCACAACCACACAACTTCGGTCCCCCCAGGACTGACCCCCCCTCACACACATACATCTTGTCTCTCCTAGTCTTTGAATGGCAGAGAGAGGGGAGGATAATGAAGTCTTCATGCTGTTCTGTAGAGATTCACCCAGATGTCTTCATAAGTGTTGACACCATGAGAGAGAGAAGGAAAGAGAAAGTGAAAAAGCTGTCTGGGCAGAGTCTGCTCCAGAAGCCTGGGCTGAGCTTCAGCACTCGCACAGAGAAAACAGAAGGAGGATCCTGAGGGACGCGTAGTTCACAGTATAGCACTGATAAAAGGTCCAGCTTTATTCTGATGGTCCGTCATGAGCAGTCCACCAACCATCTGAAGTCAGTCAGCTGAGAATGAGGAGTTACTCTTGCCTTGTGTGAGTGACCATCAGTGAGGTGCCCACTTCATAAGCATAACATGTGTGATAGAGTGATAGATTTCCAAGAGTCTAAAATGATTTTGCCAACTTCCTGAGTCTGTACTTGACGGACCTTGCGAGAGCTGTATTCGACTCTTACAGTTTTAAGGATCAGATGCGCCAGGTCGGGCTCCAAGTCACAACCTTACCGCGACTCCGCTAGTACTGTTATATAAGTGCCAAGCGTGAACCGAATGCCCCACTGGTGCCTAAAGTAACGGGTGCCAATCAAAGATTTTAACACCAACTACAATACCTGGAGCAATCTCGCTACCTGCATTTAATTCCAAATTGTGAAACCTGAACAGAGATACAGTCTTGCATTGCCAAGAGTAGGGGTCCAGTAGGGGGTTCTCCATCCTTTCATCAAGGATTATCACCAACAGGGACGTGCACAGGAGTGTGCTAAGGTTGCTTGGGCAACTGCCCGTTTGCCCTCTTCGACTGAAGTTGCCCCTCCGAAGGAAATAAGTTGCCCCTCCTAAAGAAATATTTTATAATAATAATATTTGCGATTACATGGCGGGGGCATGGCAGTCGCGGTAAGTGACAGTTTAAAATTATATTCTAAAAGTTTGCGATTACATGGCGGGGGCGTGGCATTCGCGGTAAGTGACAGTTTAAAATCATATTTTGAAAATTTGCGATTACATGGCGGGGGCGTAGCAGCGGCGGTGAAAAAAATATTGTGTTGCCCCATTTCTCCAGGGCAGAGCAACTGCCCTTCAAAATTCCTGTGCACGTCCCTGATCACCAACTACAATCCTGACCGGCTTCCTTTTACCAAACAGGGATTGGAGAGCCAATCTCAGTACTAGCATCTGCACCTGTTAGATGCTAACTCTAACTTAATTTATTCCAATTGTGTAGTGTTCCTAGCACACCGGCAACTGAGTGTGTGAGTATTTTTGTATAGCTGTATTTGGAATTATCACTTTGTATTGCAACTCCTGACATAAATACAGTCAGAAAAGCTCCACGTGTTTATGAAGGAGTTCTAATCAGGGTAGAAACTGTTGACAGCGAACGATGTTGAGGAGATTGCACAGAGTGATCCTAGCAGTTTCTCACTGATTGCTTTAATTTATTCCAAGACAAAGTCAGTCATTTTGACACTTTTTTTTTATCAGTTTTCCATGACTCTACCCAAACACATGTAATGAAAATATGCCCTCTGTTCTAACCCCCGTGATGGTACCCATATCCTTTTCCCATCACCTGACTCCCTCCTTACAGCCATTCCTTACAATCCTCAATAACAGATCCAAAGCCTAGGTCCAGGTATCAACAGAGGGTTGTGTACAATTTTGTACAACCTCGGCATTGCTTTGCTTGCACTGTCGTATAAGTACTTCGCGCTAACCGAAAGCACTGTCGTATAAATACCACGCACGCTAACTGATTGTTCTGTTTTATAAATACCATGCACGCTGTTGTTTTGTGTTATAAAGAATCCGAATGAGAGTTGAAACAGTCTTTATTCACAACTACATTTCACACTTAGAGAATCCATGTGTGTCGAGCTCCCGCTAACAACATAACTCATAACATAACAAGTTAATCATGCGAGACCAACTCATAGTAACACTTTAGGATCAAACAGTTAAACAGTACAGCTGTCTACATCCTTCTTCTTTAGCTGTGGCTCCTGAACATGAGAAAATAGAATCAACACTTTTGCACTAACAGCAGTTTTAAAACAGAAATGTAAATATGATCTGGTTCAGTGAAAAGTAACTCTGTGAGTGGCCCACAACTAAATGCATTGTCAACAGAATAAAACATTATGCAGATCACGAAGAACAAAGTATTATTTCTGACATTTTGGAATCAATAAACATGAGCAGCTATCTCAAGTCATATATTTTCTATTTGGCCTAGAGGCTCTGCCAGACCTAGTGATATTTATGGGAGTGGCAACTTGAACTGGGCTTTTGGCATGCGGTTTGACGCGTTGCTGGGATGCACTGGTAGGAGACTTTTCTGGACTTAGTTGACTGTGACACTCTTTTGCTGCAGTCCTTTGTATTTTGTCCATGTCAGGGTCAAGTGTGTAACCTGTTGTGTTCAACTCATCAGTGTCTGTGGCGCTCTTTGGAGGCTGTGCCTCCATCACTGGCAGGATGTGGCGTCGGTTATGGCTGTATTCCTTCCCTTCAGAATCTACCACATACAGTATGAGCGTGGCTCATCACACTTTCGCTTCACAGTTCCCCACTTTATCATGCTCCCTTTTTGTTTGGAGTCTTACCACCTGGTTTGGTCTCAGAGGGCATAGTGGTTTGCTGGTCTTGTCGTAGTAGTGTTTTTGTGTCTGCCGCTTCTTTGTTAATTGTGCTTTGATGCTGGTTGGGGTTCTTGCAGCTGGTTGTAGCAATTGTTTGGAGATGGGCAGAGTGGTTTGAGTGCAACGGGACAACAGCCTTTGTGCAGCTAACCCCAAGATGTTGTCTCGTGGCATGTTTCGTATGCCAAGCAGTTTCAGATAGAAGTCTGTCCCGTCTCTCTCTGTGGTTTCCAACAGTTTCTTTGCACTTCTTACGGCCCTCTCACTGAGTCCATTGGACTGCGGATACTCTGGACTGCTCGTCACATGCCGGAAATCCCAAGATCAGGCAAAGTCATGGAATGCCTGGCTGGTATACTGGGTACCATTGTCTGAGTACAGCTTCTGTGGTATGCCGTGGACTGAGAAGTGACGCTTTAGCTTATTGATGACAGTCAATGATGACAGGCTGCTGAGCTGGTCAATTTCAAACCAGCCAGAGTATGAATCAACAAGCACCAGGTAATGGTGATTCTTCCATTCGAATATGTCTGTTGCGACAAGAGACCAGGGCAGGTCTGGGACTGTGTGCAGTTTTAGAGGCTCTTTTTGTTGGTGGGGCCTCAGGCTGTTACAGACGCTGCATGCCATAAGGGCAGCCTGAATGTCCTCATTTAAAGATGGCCAGAAGACACTTTCCCTTGCCCTTTTCTTTGTGGACTCAACTCCTGGGTGACCCATGTGGAGCACCTTCAGGTAATCTGAGTGCAGGGCCGCAGGCACGACCGCCCTGTTTCCTTTCATGATGATCCTGTCTTCGATGGTAAGTTCATCACGGAAACTGAAGAATGGTCTCACCTCTGTAGGTACGCTGCATGGACGCCTTGGCCAGCCCTGTTGAATGAAACAGGTGAGTTTCTGCAGCACTGTGTCTGCAGCAGTGTATTGGCGGAGTTTCTTCAAGGCGCCGTGGGGAAATTAGTTGAACTGTCATCACCTCAAACTCTGGCCGTTCGGCCCTCTGGGGGCTGACGTTGCATCTCGGTGCGTGGGAGAGGGTGTCGGCTAAGTAGAGATGCTTTCCTTTTTTGTAGGTGAGAGTCAGGTCGAATTTTTGCAACTGTAACATCATGTGCTGCAGGCGAGCTGGGATGGTGTGAAATGGCTTGTTGTGAATGGTGACCAAGGGCTGGTGGTCTGTCTCAAATCACAACTGGCTTGCCGTAGACGTAGTCAAAGAACTTGCAGCAGGTGAAGACCACTGCCAGGAGTTCCTTTTCGATTTGTGCATATCTCGTCTCCGTCTAGGTCAGTGTGCGAGACGCGTATGCCATAGGATTCCCCTCTTGGAGGCAAGCAGCCCCTAAACCATATTGTGATGCATCGCAGGTGAGTGTCACTGATTGCCTCACATCATTGTAATGGAGTACAGGTGGGCTGCTGATGCAGGTCTTTAGCCTGTCAAAAGCATTCTGTTGATGCTCCGTCCAATTCCACACCACTTCCTTGTGAAGCAGCTGACGTAGTGGTGTGGTAAGGTCACTTAGGTTTGGAATGAATTTGCCCAAGTAGTTTAACATTCCTAAAAAACGCTGAAGAGCTGGCTTGTCCTCTGGGGGTGGTATTTCACTGATTGCTTAAATTTTTTTAGGGTCTGCTTTAAGTCCTTTATCTGTGAATGTGTGCCCAACATAGCTCACCTCACTGAGTCCAAACTTGCATTTGCTGGGATTCAGTCTCAGTTTCACCTTTCTGGCACAACCCCGCAAACAGGGAACGTCCCCAGGACGTTAACAGGACATTCGCAAGGTCCCCAATCGTCCCCAATTGGTCCCCGCCACAACGTTCGCTAGAGGACGTTACCAGAACGTTTTTGACGTTCGTAGCAAGTCTACGTTTGGTCCTTCTGTGACATTCGCATGAGTCTTAAATCGGACTTTTAGAGAACCTTATAATTTGGTCTGTCAGCACACCTCCCCAGGACGTCATTTAAAAACGTCCCCGTAACCTTTACCTGCAGGTCCTCTGCGTGACGTTCGCATGAGCCTTAAAACGGACTATTAAGGAACGTTATAATTTGGTCACTCAGCACACGTCCCCCGACGTCATTTAAAAACGTCCCCATAACCTTTACCTGCAGGTCCTCTGCGTGACGTTCGCATGAGCCTTAAAACTGACTATTAAGGAACGTTATAATTTGGTCACTCAGCACACGTCCCCAGGACGTCATTTAAAAACGTCCCCGTAACCTTTACCTGCAGGTCCTCTGCGCGACGTTCGCATGAGCCTTAAAACGGACTATTAAGGAACGTTATAATTTGGTCACTCAGCACACGTCCCCAGGACGTCATTTAAAAACGTCCCCGTAACCTTTACCTGCAGGTCCTCTGCGTGACGTTCGCATGAGCCTTAAAACGGACTATTAAGGAACGTTATAATTTGGTCACTCAGCACATGTCCCCAGGACATCCTTTAAAAACGTCCCGTAACCTTTACCTGCAGGTCCTCTGCGTGACGTTCGCATCAGCCTTAAAACGGACTATTAAGGAACGTTATAATTTGGTCACTCAGCATAAGTCCCCAGGAAGTCCTTTAAAAACGTCCCGTAACCTTTACCTGTGGTCCTCTGCGGGACATTCGCATTTGGTCCTTCCAAAACGTCCCCTTGACGTCCTCTGATGGTCCTCTCTGAACCAGAAAAATGTTTTTCATTTGACCGACATTTTAATGAAAAGCCGGCCAAATATCTAACCTATTTCTGCTTCTAAATTAGCCTATTGAAGAAAACTGACCGCCTGCATAGCTTAAATAATAACATAATCAGGTAGTTTAGAATGCAACATGTTTATTTTCCTAAGTTTACAATGGGAAACAAAAACATTTATGTCTGATGCGCGTCAATAAGTGGCCTTTAAGCGCAACCTGCTGTGGCGTTAAAATGAGCGCCGCAACATGGTCATTGCTCTGTTCAATGAGTCAGGTATTCAGTGTTTGGAAAGTTCACTTTCTACATGAACTTGCTCAGTTCATTGTTCATAATTCAAAATTTTGAACTAAGTTCAAAGCTCCAATTTTCAATATGCTGCGAGTGCTATAATTTTTCAAAATCTCTGTCTGCAATACCGCTCGCGGCTCTTCGGCGCGCAGTAGGCCTATAATAAAAGGAAACGCGCAACACTGCAGGTATTACAGGACAAGTTCATCCTCGTCAGAAGGTTTACCCTCATCACTGTTGTTCAGTTCAGTTGGCCTCTGAAAAAAAGCTTTTAAGGCTAGTCTGCTTGGCCATGTTGGATCCTTCTCACTCAGTTCGCTCCTCGTTTGAAACCGAGGGTTTGCGCTTTATTTAAAATGCAGCATATGCGTGTTGTTAAATAACTTTCTAACGGCAGATTAGGCTGTTCCTTTAAAACATAATAAGGGCAGTGCACGTTTGCTTTATAGGCCTAAATATTAGAATTGTTGTCAAATCCAGATTCTGCTTGCGAGACGGGATTTTTAAAGAAATTCCAATCAGACAATTTGACCGGTGAGCTCTTCGTTCTGTTGCAGCATCTTTGAAGGCCTATGGAAAGCTCGATATGTTAAAGCTAGACACTTGGTCACCTTCCTATGTATGCATTGTATTGGAATCATGCAGACATTACATTTATAGCACAGATCAGTAAAGAAGCATTCATATTTATTTTATTTCATCATTCTTAGTTTGGCTAGTTATTCTGCCTCCCTGCCCGCACGTCCGTGATGTGCCATGGATGTTAATTTAAAAAGTAATCATTACGGAAAACCCTCAATGCGTAGTGACTGAGATTGCTACAATATGCTTTTCCTCAAACCCTCGGAAAAAAAGACTAAGTTTGTTGGCTGTCTCACACTGTGATAAACCTGTTAAAGTGACACAATCGTAATCAGACAGTGTTAGGACAGTAGGTAGCGATCTCGTTTAGTAATAGGAAGGTTTACGGTTCAATTCCCATGCCCGTAATCGCGTGTGTCTGTGTATGTGTCTATGCATATCATATGAAATGTGTAAAATAAATGAACTTGTGCGTGGGAGAGGGTGTCGGCTAAGTAGAGATGCTTTCCTTTTTTGTAGGTGAGAGTCAGGTCGAATTTTTGCAACTGTAACATCATGTGCTGCAGGCGAGCTGGGATGGTGTGAAATGGCTTGTTGTGAATGGTGACCAAGGGCTGGTGGTCTGTCTCAAATCACAACTGGCTTGCCGTAGACGTAGTCAAAGAACTTGCAGCAGGTGAAGACCACTGCCAGGAGTTCCTTTTCGATTTGTGCATATCTCGTCTCCGTCTAGGTCAGTGTGCGAGACGCGTATGCCATAGGATTCCCCTCTTGGAGGCAAGCAGCCCCTAAACCATATTGTGATGCATCGCAGGTGAGTGTCACTGATTGCCTCACATCATTGTAATGGAGTACAGGTGGGCTGCTGATGCAGGTCTTTAGCCTGTCAAAAGCATTCTGTTGATGCTCCGTCCAATTCCACACCACTTCCTTGTGAAGCAGCTGACGTAGTGGTGTGGTAAGGTCACTTAGGTTTGGAATGAATTTGCCCAAGTAGTTTAACATTCCTAAAAAACGCTGAAGAGCTGGCTTGTCCTCTGGGGGTGGTATTTCACTGATTGCTTAAATTTTTTTAGGGTCTGCTTTAAGTCCTTTATCTGTGAATGTGTGCCCAACATAGCTCACCTCACTGAGTCCAAACTTGCATTTGCTGGGATTCAGTCTCAGTTTCACCTTTCTGGCACAACCCCGCAAACAGGGAACGTCCCCAGGACGTTAACAGGACATTCGCAAGGTCCCCAATCGTCCCCAATTGGTCCCCGCCACAACGTTCGCTAGAGGACGTTACCAGAACGTTTTTGACGTTCGTAGCAAGTCTACGTTTGGTCCTTCTGTGACATTCGCATGAGTCTTAAATCGGACTTTTAGAGAACCTTATAATTTGGTCTGTCAGCACACCTCCCCAGGACGTCATTTAAAAACGTCCCCGTAACCTTTACCTGCAGGTCCTCTGCGTGACGTTCGCATGAGCCTTAAAACGGACTATTAAGGAACGTTATAATTTGGTCACTCAGCACACGTCCCCCGACGTCATTTAAAAACGTCCCCATAACCTTTACCTGCAGGTCCTCTGCGTGACGTTCGCATGAGCCTTAAAACTGACTATTAAGGAACGTTATAATTTGGTCACTCAGCACACGTCCCCAGGACGTCATTTAAAAACGTCCCCGTAACCTTTACCTGCAGGTCCTCTGCGCGACGTTCGCATGAGCCTTAAAACGGACTATTAAGGAACGTTATAATTTGGTCACTCAGCACACGTCCCCAGGACGTCATTTAAAAACGTCCCCGTAACCTTTACCTGCAGGTCCTCTGCGTGACGTTCGCATGAGCCTTAAAACGGACTATTAAGGAACGTTATAATTTGGTCACTCAGCACATGTCCCCAGGACATCCTTTAAAAACGTCCCGTAACCTTTACCTGCAGGTCCTCTGCGTGACGTTCGCATCAGCCTTAAAACGGACTATTAAGGAACGTTATAATTTGGTCACTCAGCATAAGTCCCCAGGAAGTCCTTTAAAAACGTCCCGTAACCTTTACCTGTGGTCCTCTGCGGGACATTCGCATTTGGTCCTTCCAAAACGTCCCCTTGACGTCCTCTGATGGTCCTCTCTGAACCAGAAAAATGTTTTTCATTTGACCGACATTTTAATGAAAAGCCGGCCAAATATCTAACCTATTTCTGCTTCTAAATTAGCCTATTGAAGAAAACTGACCGCCAGCATAGCTTAAATAATAACATAATCAGGTAGTTTAGAATGCAACATGTTTATTTTCCTAAGTTTACAATGGGAAACAAAAACATTTATGTCTGATGCGCGTCAATAAGTGGCCTTTAAGCGCAACCTGCTGTGGCGTTAAAATGAGCGCCGCAACATGGTCATTGCTCTGTTCAATGAGTCAGGTATTCAGTGTTTGGAAAGTTCACTTTCTACATGAACTTGCTCAGTTCATTGTTCATAATTCAAAATTTTGAACTAAGTTCAAAGCTCCAATTTTCAATATGCTGCGAGTGCTATCATTTTTCAAAATCTCTGTCTGCAATACCGCTCGCGGCTCTTCGGCGCGCAGTAGGCCTATAATAAAAGGAAACGCGCAACACTGCAGGTATTACAGGACAAGTTCATCCTCGTCAGAAGGTTTACCCTCATCACTGTTGTTCAGTTCAGTTGGCCTCTGAAAAAAAGCTTTTAAGGCTAGTCTGCTTGGCCATGTTGGATCCTTCTCACTCAGTTCGCTCCTCGTTTGAAACCGAGGGTTTGCGCTTTATTTAAAATGCAGCATATGCGTGTTGTTAAATAACTTTCTAACGGCAGATTAGGCTGTTCCTTTAAAACATAATAAGGGCAGTGCACGTTTGCTTTATAGGCCTAAATATTAGAATTGTTGTCAAATCCAGATTCTGCTTGCGAGACGGGATTTTTAAAGAAATTCCAATCAGACAATTTGACCGGTGAGCTCTTCGTTCTGTTGCAGCATCTTTGAAGGCCTATGGAAAGCTCGATATGTTAAAGCTAGACACTTGGTCACCTTCCTATGTATGCATTGTATTGGAATCATGCAGACATTACATTTATAGCACAGATCAGTAAAGAAGCATTCATATTTATTTTATTTCATCATTCTTAGTTTGGCTAGTTATTCTGCCTCCCTGCCCGCACGTCCGTGATGTGCCATGGATGTTAATTTAAAAAGTAATCATTACGGAAAACCCTCAATGCGTAGTGACTGAGATTGCTACAATATGCTTTTCCTCAAACCCTCGGAAAAAAAGACTAAGTTTGTTGGCTGTCTCACACTGTGATAAACCTGTTAAAGTGACACAATCGTAATCAGACAGTGTTAGGACAGTAGGTAGCGATCTCGTTTAGTAATAGGAAGGTTTACGGTTCAATTCCCATGCCCGTAATCGCGTGTGTCTGTGTATGTGTCTATGCATATCATATGAAATGTGTAAAATAAATGAACTTGTGCGTGGGAGAGGGTGTCGGCTAAGTAGAGATGCTTTCCTTTTTTGTAGGTGAGAGTCAGGTCGAATTTTTGCAACTGTAACATCATGTGCTGCAGGCGAGCTGGGATGGTGTGAAATGGCTTGTTGTGAATGGTGACCAAGGGCTGGTGGTCTGTCTCAAATCACAACTGGCTTGCCGTAGACGTAGTCAAAGAACTTGCAGCAGGTGAAGACCACTGCCAGGAGTTCCTTTTCGATTTGTGCATATCTCGTCTCCGTCTAGGTCAGTGTGCGAGACGCGTATGCCATAGGATTCCCCTCTTGGAGGCAAGCAGCCCCTAAACCATATTGTGATGCATCGCAGGTGAGTGTCACTGATTGCCTCACATCATTGTAATGGAGTACAGGTGGGCTGCTGATGCAGGTCTTTAGCCTGTCAAAAGCATTCTGTTGATGCTCCGTCCAATTCCACACCACTTCCTTGTGAAGCAGCTGACGTAGTGGTGTGGTAAGGTCACTTAGGTTTGGAATGAATTTGCCCAAGTAGTTTAACATTCCTAAAAAACGCTGAAGAGCTGGCTTGTCCTCTGGGGGTGGTATTTCACTGATTGCTTAAATTTTTTTAGGGTCTGCTTTAAGTCCTTTATCTGTGAATGTGTGCCCAACATAGCTCACCTCACTGAGTCCAAACTTGCATTTGCTGGGATTCAGTCTCAGTTTCACCTTTCTGGCACAACCCCGCAAACAGGGAACGTCCCCAGGACGTTAACAGGACATTCGCAAGGTCCCCAATCGTCCCCAATTGGTCCCCGCCACAACGTTCGCTAGAGGACGTTACCAGAACGTTTTTGACGTTCGTAGCAAGTCTACGTTTGGTCCTTCTGTGACATTCGCATGAGTCTTAAATCGGACTTTTAGAGAACCTTATAATTTGGTCTGTCAGCACACCTCCCCAGGACGTCATTTAAAAACGTCCCCGTAACCTTTACCTGCAGGTCCTCTGCGTGACGTTCGCATGAGCCTTAAAACGGACTATTAAGGAACGTTATAATTTGGTCACTCAGCACACGTCCCCCGACGTCATTTAAAAACGTCCCCATAACCTTTACCTGCAGGTCCTCTGCGTGACGTTCGCATGAGCCTTAAAACTGACTATTAAGGAACGTTATAATTTGGTCACTCAGCACACGTCCCCAGGACGTCATTTAAAAACGTCCCCGTAACCTTTACCTGCAGGTCCTCTGCGCGACGTTCGCATGAGCCTTAAAACGGACTATTAAGGAACGTTATAATTTGGTCACTCAGCACACGTCCCCAGGACGTCATTTAAAAACGTCCCCGTAACCTTTACCTGCAGGTCCTCTGCGTGACGTTCGCATGAGCCTTAAAACGGACTATTAAGGAACGTTATAATTTGGTCACTCAGCACATGTCCCCAGGACATCCTTTAAAAACGTCCCGTAACCTTTACCTGCAGGTCCTCTGCGTGACGTTCGCATCAGCCTTAAAACGGACTATTAAGGAACGTTATAATTTGGTCACTCAGCATAAGTCCCCAGGAAGTCCTTTAAAAACGTCCCGTAACCTTTACCTGTGGTCCTCTGCGGGACATTCGCATTTGGTCCTTCCAAAACGTCCCCTTGACGTCCTCTGATGGTCCTCTCTGAACCAGAAAAATGTTTTTCATTTGACCGACATTTTAATGAAAAGCCGGCCAAATATCTAACCTATTTCTGCTTCTAAATTAGCCTATTGAAGAAAACTGACCGCCAGCATAGCTTAAATAATAACATAATCAGGTAGTTTAGAATGCAACATGTTTATTTTCCTAAGTTTACAATGGGAAACAAAAACATTTATGTCTGATGCGCGTCAATAAGTGGCCTTTAAGCGCAACCTGCTGTGGCGTTAAAATGAGCGCCGCAACATGGTCATTGCTCTGTTCAATGAGTCAGGTATTCAGTGTTTGGAAAGTTCACTTTCTACATGAACTTGCTCAGTTCATTGTTCATAATTCAAAATTTTGAACTAAGTTCAAAGCTCCAATTTTCAATATGCTGCGAGTGCTATCATTTTTCAAAATCTCTGTCTGCAATACCGCTCGCGGCTCTTCGGCGCGCAGTAGGCCTATAATAAAAGGAAACGCGCAACACTGCAGGTATTACAGGACAAGTTCATCCTCGTCAGAAGGTTTACCCTCATCACTGTTGTTCAGTTCAGTTGGCCTCTGAAAAAAAGCTTTTAAGGCTAGTCTGCTTGGCCATGTTGGATCCTTCTCACTCAGTTCGCTCCTCGTTTGAAACCGAGGGTTTGCGCTTTATTTAAAATGCAGCATATGCGTGTTGTTAAATAACTTTCTAACGGCAGATTAGGCTGTTCCTTTAAAACATAATAAGGGCAGTGCACGTTTGCTTTATAGGCCTAAATATTAGAATTGTTGTCAAATCCAGATTCTGCTTGCGAGACGGGATTTTTAAAGAAATTCCAATCAGACAATTTGACCGGTGAGCTCTTCGTTCTGTTGCAGCATCTTTGAAGGCCTATGGAAAGCTCGATATGTTAAAGCTAGACACTTGGTCACCTTCCTATGTATGCATTGTATTGGAATCATGCAGACATTACATTTATAGCACAGATCAGTAAAGAAGCATTCATATTTATTTTATTTCATCATTCTTAGTTTGGCTAGTTATTCTGCCTCCCTGCCCGCACGTCCGTGATGTGCCATGGATGTTAATTTAAAAAGTAATCATTACGGAAAACCCTCAATGCGTAGTGACTGAGATTGCTACAATATGCTTTTCCTCAAACCCTCGGAAAAAAAGACTAAGTTTGTTGGCTGTCTCACACTGTGATAAACCTGTTAAAGTGACACAATCGTAATCAGACAGTGTTAGGACAGTAGGTAGCGATCTCGTTTAGTAATAGGAAGGTTTACGGTTCAATTCCCATGCCCGTAATCGCGTGTGTCTGTGTATGTGTCTATGCATATCATATGAAATGTGTAAAATAAATGAACTTGAACTTGTGTGTGTGTGCGCCCTGTAAGCAAAATGACGGCTCCGCGATCTATTATTATTTTATTTTCTTCATTTAGCTCAGCAAAAACGGTCGTGCCTGCTACGTCCGCGGTGCATCCTTGAATAACGTACCCAGGACGTCTAAAACACGTTTCCCAGATGTCACCACAATGCCCTCAGGACGTTCTTGCAACTTCCTGCAGAACGTCCCCAGGACCTATAGAAACACGTTCCCCAGACGTAACCACAATGCCCTCGGGAGGTGCTTGCAACGTCCTGCATAACGTCCCCATGACCTATAGAAAACGTTTCCCAGTTGTCACCGCAACGTCCTCGGGACGGTCTTGGAACGTCGTGCAAAACGTCCTAAAGTTGTCACGGGAACCATACACATTTACGTTTTTAGAACGTTCAGAGAGACCATTACAGGACGTCTAGGGGACGTCATTTTGCTTACAGGGAATCCAGTACCTTTTTCAGGTTTCTCTCATGCTCATCAGGGTCTTTGCCACCAATGATGATGTCGTCCACGATTATAGCACATAGATATCCTGCAAAGATTTGTTCCATGGTTCTTGAAACAGTTCTGAGGCTGTGCTGATCCCGAACGGCATCTTTAAGAATTTGAATCGGCCGTACAGAGTTGTGAAAGTTGTGCGGAGGGATAAGGCATCATCCAGTTTGACTTGCCAGAAGGAGCTTTTGGCATCAAGGACAGAAAAGTTAACGGCACCTGACATCTGAGCTCCTCCACCGTGCGCATGGGATGGTTAGGGCGCATGAGGGCCTTGTTTAGGTTTCTGGGGTCTATGCCGATGCGCACATCACCCGTCTCTTTCTTATGTGTGGCCACCAAATTCGAAACCCATTCTGTGGGCTCATCCACCGGTTCAATCACTCCCAGAGTTTGCATTCTTTGAGCTCTTGTTCCACTTTTTTTTCCATTGCAGCTGGGATGCGACGTGGAGGGCCGACGACCGGTGTTATCCCTGGATCTACCTTCATTGAGTACGTTACAGGTAATTGTGAAGGAAAACTAATATCTTGGTACCTTCATTGATAATCAACTAACTTTTAAAAAACATGTAAGAAAAATATGCAAAAATTTTAAATTCACCTTGGCCAACTTTAGGCATCTTAGAAATCACATGTCCACTGAGGCTGCAAAAATGTATATGTTCTCATTGATTATATCTCACATTAACTACTGCTTACCCACCTGGTCTACTGCAAACTCCACTACTCTTAAACCAGTCATGTCTCTTTATAAACAGGCTCTTAAAATACTTGACAAAAAACCTAATTCACACCATCACTGGTCAGTACAGACTTTTAAGTTGGGACAATCTGATCACATTTAAGAACTGCTGTTTAATGTTCAAAATCTGGTTTAACCTATCTTATCTTAACTTATCTTATCTTATTTATTTTGTCAATGTTATGTTTGATATATATGTTAATGCCTTTTGTTGAAAAGTGAATGCCTTTTGTTGTAAAGTTGTTTAGCCATTTTCACTCTGGCAGGGGGACTGCCAATGGAAACTAGCCTTTTGGCTACAATTGGGTGCATTTACATTTTAATAACCACTTACTAACCGAGAGTGAGGTCATGCAGGTAAATTATCAGACTGAGGCCATAACGTATCGACCGAGCGATAGCGAGGTTGATACGGCAAAGCCGAAGTCTGATAATTTACCTGCATGACCGAACGGTCGAGGTTAGTAAGTTGTTTATTATATGGCATTTTTTAACTCTTTTCATTTTGAGAATAAATGGTGATTGTAAATAGAAAACATGTAGTTTTGTTCAGCTCTCAAGTCTTCTCACGACACAGTGTTTCAGGTGTTGCCTAGCAAACAATGACTTGCTAACTTCAAGTTACAATGATCAATAGAAAACGGACAACAGGGCTCAGCTTAAATGGCTTTAATTTACAGTTAAACACAAGGTTTTCAAACTATAGTAGTCAAGTCTTCATCATCACTTTCAATAACACATTTCCGCTGCTTCTGAATTGTACTGACCTGTACTAAGTCCTATAAAGTATTACCCGATATCAAAATGTTCGCGAATTCTTGAGTCTTTATTCTTCAACTGTCATGGTACCACGACATTCAACTGGTGTCCTGTTCTCAGATAATTTCATAATAGAATTCCTGATTCTATCAATACATGCTCATGGCTGTTGATATATTGCACATTTTTAAGGATGTAATGTTTAGTACTTGGTACATGGTATCACTCATTTTCACGATTGATGTCACCGGAGTGCAATAACAATAACAATGCAGACCGGCTAGAACGTCAATACACGGCTGGCATGACTACCCATTAGCCAATCAGAATGCTTGTACTGTCGTTGCCATATAATAATGTTTATTAATGTACACTGTCCCTCTTCATCAAGTAAACAAACTGAAACCGAATAATAACCTATATAACAACTATACTGTTAGTACCGCACACTAACCTATAATAACCTTTATAACAACCTATATAAGTACCACACACTAACCTATATATAACAACCCAAATAAGTACAGCACGCTAACCTATAATAACCTATAATCGAATCTAATCTAACAACCGTGAGCTAACCAATAATAACTTATATACTGTAAGTACCTCACGCTTTAATAACCTATATAACAACCTTTATAAGTACCACGCGGTTACCAATTCCTCCACTAGAGCACAGTCCAATTACTCTACCTGTTTTCTATCTTCAATGAACCGAACACCACAGAGAATTTTAATTAGAGTTATTTCAGTCAGATATGCTTGGATTAGGGGCAGGTAGATGGTAAACAGGGCAAGGAGACTCAGGAGCAGGATTAAGAATCAATGACAGACAGTCATTTAGGCCTACATGCATTTTGTTTGGAAGTGTGTTGGTATCTTTGGTATCTAGTTTAGTATAGCTTGGCTTGGGATGCATTTGCCGATTTGACACCAGGTTTTTGTTGACATAAGACTTTCCAGGGTGATGTTATCAGGCCTCATAGACTTCTGCCCCCCCCCCCCCCCCCCCCCTCCCCCCAGTCCATTTCAGTGATCTGCAGGAAGGCTTGGGGGAAAAAAAACATCTGATTTTTTCATTCCCTTTAATGGAGTCCCCAGTCAACAAAATCACATACTGAGGTAATGTTATCCCTTCAAGGTTAAAAAAAAAGCACCTGGGCAAATGACTGTCTTCTTTCCATCTCCAACAAGGAATGCTATTCACCCTATTTCCTCTTCCCTCACAGCACAAACACGCGTGCAGAAAAATGTGTGACGGTGAAGCGCAGTGTGGAATGTGTGTGTGTGTGTGGAAACAATGCACACCGATGAGTGCGATGGCGTGACCAGGCTCAGTTAAGTTACGAGATGCCAGTGGCATCTCAACGACCCCTGGATGAGCCGCAAATCGGCACACACTAGTCATATAAAAGCCGGAGACATCCAGACGGCATAGGCAACAGTATCAAGTTCATGACTGGAGCCACAACCACTGGTGGCTTTAAAAAAAATGATTGTTTTGTGGAAATCATTCACTGACTACAACTGAGAGAAATGTTTTCCCAAAGCAATATTCAAATTTGTGAATGAATATTCTCAAGTGCAGCGTCCAGTTCAATTACTTACTCTATGTTCATTTGTGTATATACTGTAAATTCACTCAGTTCAATTGCTTACTCGACATTCATTTTTGTATATATATTCACTCAGTTGCCAGTTTATTAGGTAGACTTAGCAAAAACCACAAGCATAGAGTATAACAATAAATTCCCCTTCATGATTGTTATAATGTTCAGTTGATGTTGAAACAGTTTCAGAGAGGTGGCGATTCAACTGTGTGATCATTTTGGAGGATGTAGTTTGTGGTGTTGTTTCTGTTTTGAATTTCTATTAATTTACTGTTTCTGTTATTTGGCCTAGCTTCACTGATTGAAATGGGGTGGTCAAAATAATAGAAACACGTGTCAGTACAATGCAATACAATTCAACAGCACCACTAACAGCAGTCTCCAATGAGAGCACACAGTTGAATCAACAGCTCTCTAAATTAATTTCAACAAATACTAAATATTATGAACTACATGAAGCTAAGACCTATGGCTGTATTGGTGTAGTAGTCTGCATTAGTTACAGCTCAGTGTTCATAGTAGACTGGCAACTAAGTGTGTGAGTATTGTTGTATTTGAACAGTATTTTTGTACCTGTTAGATGCTAACTCAGCATTAAAGTACCACAACATACCACACACAAATCCGCTTGAGTACAGCAGTGTGTAATGATTAAAGGTGTAATGCCCCAAACTATATCCTGACCGCTTCTGACTGATAGCACTCCATGTTTAATTTATTCCAATGGGGTAGTAGCCTACATGAGTTATAGCTCAGTGTTCCTAGTACACTGGCAACTGAGTGTGTGAGTAATTTTGTATAGCTGAATTTGAAATGATTACTTTGAAAACGTATTGCAACTCCTGACACAAACACAGTCAGAAAAGCTCCACGTGTTAATGAAGGGGTTCTGATCAGGGTCGAAACTGCTGACCATGACAGCGAAAGACGTTGTGTCTCCCCTTCAAAGGAGATCGCACAGAGTGATCTGCAGACATGATGAAATCACATCTGGTCCTTTTGAGATTGTTTTGCTTTTCAGCTTTCTGCTAGCTAGCTGTTGTTGTGCGGGAACTGTGGTAATGTTTTCCTAGAAATGTATCTCTGGGAAAAACAGAAAACCACTGGATTATTATTGAAAAAAAAAGTACAAAAAAGGACAGGGAAGAGAAGAAAAAACAGCTTTCAACTCAAGTGGCCCATCAGAGAGAGGTCTGGACACTGTTCAAATCCAAACTAGTGGGGCCAAAAACAGACACAATCATCCCCGATGTGTCTGTTCAGCCTCTGCCTGCCCAGAGTCTGGAGAGCCCTTGAGATAATAATAATCTAGGGAATATCAGGTGGCGCTGGGAGAGAGAGAGAGATAGAGAGATAGAGAGAGAGAGAGAGAGAGAGAGAGAGAAAGAGTGAGGGAGAGAAAGAGAGAAAGAGGAAGAGAGAGAGAGAAAGAGAGATCCGGGGGGAAGTGCAAGGGCCTTTTCAGATGATGTCATCGATATTCTGTAATTCAGGCCAGAGAGTCGTAGTAGTGCCGCAGTTAGGGTAACGTGCCGAGATGCTGCCGCAGTAGAGGCTCACCCTGTCACCACTGCCACCAGGGGAGAGAGAGAAAGAGAGAGAGAGAGACAGAGAGAGAGAGAGAGGGAGAGAAAGAGAGAGAGAGAGAGAGATGCGGGGATGAGAGAGGGAGAGAGAGAGGGAGGGAGGGAGAGCGAGCTAATTGAAAAATGGTTCCCAAGGCACAAGCTGGTCAAGTGGGACTGAGTAAACTGAGAGCATGAAGCCTGATAGGAGTGGGTGAAGAGGACGTCAAGTTTGGGTTGTCAGCATGGAAAAGACACCCACAAAAATAGCCAAACAGAAGACATTAGACTTTCACGACTGTGACAGGAGTGATCATCTGTGACACCTCCCTTGCTCATAACAGACTCTATCCATGGGTTTCAGCCTCTTGATAGCCCTGTGCTGCCGGTTAAAGTCTAGTGTAAGACTGACTTTTATGCTCATTCATTTAGCAGACGGTTTTAGCCAAAGCACATTAGTGTACAATACAGATGGACAGTTTCATCAGTGTGTGTCCGCCCTAGGGAGTCAAATCCCCGGCCCTTAGTGTCGCCTGTCGTCTTGCTCTACCAGTTGAGCTACAAGAACAAAAAGAGTGAAAAAAGAGACAGAGTGGAAGGAGAGGAATAAAGAAAAAAGAGGGAGAGACACACAGCATAAAAAGAGAAAAGTGTTAGAGAGCGAGACTGAGAGGCAGCAGAAAAAGAGAGAGTGGGATAGAGGGAAATAGGGAAAGAGGGAAAGAGAGAGGGGCAATAAAAAAGAGAAGGGGGAGCAGAAAAGCAGAGATGCAACAGAGAAAAAGAGGTTATAACAAAAGAGCGGGAGAAAGACTCTCTCTTTCCCTCCCTCCCTCCCTCCCTCCCTCCCTCTCTCTCTCTCTTTCTCTGTCTTTCTCCCTCACTCTCTCAGGTTAGAACAACAGAGCTGTGAATGGGAGAAAGACTCGCCGGTTGTGCTGCAGTTGGAGCTGGAGCTGAGGCTGGAGTTGCCTGGTCCCTGCAGACCTGTTCAGTCCTTCAGTAGAGTGCGTCCGCCTCCAACACAAACACTTGCAAAATAAAGGCTGTGGCGTCCAAGGCAAATCACTTCAGCTGAGTTCAATAACTATTATTCATGTCCTACTTCTGCCCCGCGCTCGGGGCTTTGTGTGATGTTAATAAGGCAAGCCTCTGGTGTTTTGGTAAGGGCGCAGGAGATGCTTGGGAGAGCTGTGTCAACACAAAAGCCCTTCTCTCCGCATGTCTCTCTAATGGACAGCCCTCGGCCCCTCATGAAATCTATACACACACATGTGCACACAGATACACACACACGCACTCTCTCTCACACATACACACACACACACACACACAGGCTACAGTCAGGTGTGGGACGAGTTGTGCTGATCTGCAAGGAGTAGAGGATGTGTGAGCTTTTTCAGATCAGCGTTAGCCCGTATCGTTTTACGACATTAGAGAGGAGACGTTTGGGGGTTTGGGCGTAATCCGAGAAATCAAATCCTTTCTCAGGGGATGTCTAGAGTAGTATGGGAAAAAGGAGGAGTGTTTGTGATTCATTTGAAAGTCTGCACAGTACATTGACTAAAATCACATTTGTAGTTTCTCCATAATCAGATAAAACGATAGGAACAGATCGTCTGACATCCACCTTCATTCAAAACATGAGCAAATGCTTTGGCCTATGACAACCTGCCACTGGTAGAGCATCCAGCCAAAACACAGACATTGGCAGAAGCTTTGACTTCATGAAGGTGACCGACAACAACAAAAGTTTGATTCCAAAAGGAACTGAAACAAGTAGACGTTTTCATGCATTCAGGGTACAATTCGAGAGAATCCGAATCAAAACAGATCGACAAGGCCTTTTATGCCAAAATCAGATTAAAAAATTTCAGCCCGATTTTGACAAAATGTTTAACACATTTCCAACATCGGGCCCAAATATGGACATATATAAAATATATTATTGACTGTGACGGCCCAGCTAACTCCGCCCACGGGCAGATGTGTTCTCTCCCTTGTTCTGTTTAGGAGCGCCTGATTGGCTGGGCTATAAAAGGCCCGCGTTCCAACTTGACGGGAGCTCTCCCTCCTCCATCGCGGTTTTTGGCTCCGGTTGCTTATTGTTTGGTTGTTCCTTAACTGATCTACAAGACATCTTTGGTTGATTCCATTATGCTGACTTACACCACATGTATATTATTCTCCATTCTTTAATCATCCATATTTTCTAGTCTTTGTTAAATTCTATTATTTAATAAAGTCACTTATTATTATTACAACTATGCGTGGTCTCCCCTTTTATGTTACATACTTGAGCCGGTGTGGAACATATGGGGGCTCGACCGGGATTTTACCCGTATTAGATTAGGTAACTTATTTTGGCCCCTTGAAGCCTTGTGGAGGTAAGTTGTGTTAAAACATTTGGTCAGTGGAATTTTCGCTGTTTTCGCTCACAGGTGTTAATTGCCGGTGGCAGCAAAAGTATTATCGGGAGTATTACGCATACGTTGTTAATTTGGTTAAACATTTTATTGGTTAGAGAAGGTAATTTGGTTAAGGTTTGAATTTGTTTGGTAGGCCTTGTTTTCTTTGTTTTGCCGTGCAGGAGGGAGTTGCATTTGGGAGTCTGCAGCCTGCACGTTACCTGGCTGGCTGCAGGTGCGACACGCTGTGCATGCTAGCGATTGGGCGCAGATGTACTTGGTAAGTGGGAGGGTGACGGTAGGTTAGACCCTACCTGAGCTTTGTGAAACCCCGTGGAAGTTTAGAGCGCTTACCGCTGTTTGTTGTTTTGCTCTGTTTATTGTAGTTTGTTGTTTTTGGTGCGTCGAACGCGCTGGGGATGCGTTTGCAGCTCAATTGTATGTGGGCGCACTGAAGAGACAGTTCAGAACTATTGAGGATTTTCTTTTGTGGGAGATAGATACGGGGCAGCTCTTTTTTCGAATAGAATTTAACAAAGACTAGAAAATAAGGATGATTAAAGAATGGAGAATAATATACATGTGGTGTAAGTCAGCATATTGGAATCAACCAAAGATGTCTTGTAGATCAGTTAAGGAACAACCAAACAATAAGCAACCGGAGCCAAAAACCGCGATGGAGGAGGGAGAGCTCCCGTCAAGTTGGAACGCGGGCCTTTTATAGCCCAGCCAATCAGGCGCTCCTAAACAGAACAAGGGAGAGAACACATCTGCCCGTGGGCGGAGTTAGCTGGGCCGTCACATTGACAAATAGCAATGTGACGTCGGAGATGAAAAGACTAGCATGTCAGATTCATTTTTTTTGTCCTGCCTAGTTTGGCACATTCTATGACGTGTTCCTTGGCCAATAGGATGACAGAGTGCTCTCTGGTGTACGTATGGAAACATGGCGGAGAGAAAGAGGGATGGTACTGTTGTTGCTGTGTAATGTTCTTGACATAACTCATCCATTACCTGAAGTTGTCTTATAGGCCAGACAGCCCATACTGTGTCTCAGTGACACCAAGAAACATTCGCTTTCTTCTCTTCTTTCATTTTCCTGACGGAACACAAGACCTCCAGCATCACCCAAGGAGCTCCTGTAACCATGATTGACAATTTCTCAACCCTCCTCCCCCCATGACCTTTGAACTTATGCAAGGGCGCAAACAATGATTGTTCTGGGTCAAACTTGTAGTGTTGCCAGCTCCCAACCAGGACACGGCAAGAATTTATGGCACTAATGCCTAATTTGACATGGTGGCCATCAGGAAAGACAAAAATATTGTGTAGTCTGATCCTGGCATTAGTCATTCTGGTGAAGGTTGAGCTTTGTATCAGTAGCTGGGTTTCCACATTTATGAAAATTCTGCTGAAAAAAATGGGAGTTTGTGCGTATTTCAATCCGCTGTATTATGCAGATTAACAAATGGACACTCTCCTCATATTTAGATGAGTTGTGAATGGCTGTGGGTTCAAAATGGCAAACCCGTTTTCCATTCATTTTACCGTATGCAAATTAGTCGATAATCCCCCCCCCCCCGCTAGCAAATTCATTCTTAATAAATGTAAGAGATTTAATGCCACTTTCAAGCGTTCCCACTTGTGATTCCCTATTTGATTGATTAAACTTTGCATTTAAAGGTTGGATGGAAACCCAGCTCCAGTGTAGAAGGTATCACACTGTGGTGTATATTTCAGGTGCAGGGTCAGATAGAAACACCTCATGTAGAGAGGCAAGGCTAGTTAGAACATAAATAGGCCTACATGCACACAATGAATGAAACTGGGGGGCAGCTAGTTCTGGCTTAGACAAGCCCCCCCCCCCAAACCCTAAGTGTTGAGTGACGTCCGTGATGCAGGGCTAGACAGAAGACATGCAGGGCAACACAGAGCAGTGGAGCTCAAGGGGAAGGATAGAGAAGCCCATCCCCGCAAATGTACTTGAGGAACCAACATCCTGAGGTCTCAGCCATGCATTTGATTACATGGAGGTTGGTTAAGGTCAGTCTCCTTTCAGGTCCTCTCACTGACTGTGTCACCCCTGCTGGGCCCCGTACGACTCAAATGGACAGGGTCAACATGAGGTCATTCGGTGATACACTGAGTGTCCTTCTCTATTTACCTTGGGCCATTCAAACACTGTTGAGCATCCCATTCTGAATGACCAAAAAAAAAACACTGTCCTCTGAGAGATATGGCAGCTTTCAATTCTATTCACTCCTTTAACAACACAACAAGAGACAACAAACAGACTTACACTAAAGCCTTGTCTTTGACCTCCAAGGTGACGGCAGAGAGCTTATCTCGGTATGGAAGCTCCGGAAGGACAAAAAGGTTGTGGCCTCTCTGTGGAAGTTATTTAAAAGAAAGGGACACAATTTCAGTCACATCCTTTAATAATGCCATAACACTGAATGGCTTTCCAGCTCCCATCACGACACACTATCAGTGCACAATAAATGCACATCAACAGGAGGTCTTAGCTTTCGAGTTAACAATCTACGTCACATGGCCGTGGCTTAAGATGAAGGCGCTGAGGAAGACTACAGACAGCAAATGGTGTCATTCAGGGTGTCCTATAAAAATGAGTCCTCTAACGTCCATCGACACATTCGCTGACCGTGAGGGTGTCAACAAGCCAGAAGTCGAGCTTTCATCTCGCACCTCAAGACGTGAAACCCTGAGACGTCCAGATCACCATGCTGTCCATCTACACCGTCGTTTTCACGCTGGCTCTCCTCGCCGAGTACAAGCCCCTGGCGGCATCTATGGTGGTCGGGCTGAGCAAGCTTGATGAGGGCAGAGGCGACGGAGACGGAGGCCTCAGCCTGTTGCTGGGAGACGAGCAGCTGGATGACCTCACGCAGGGCATCCCAACCCAGAGGAGGCTCTCCCTGCAGGACAACCGCCTAGGGGATGAAGATGGCGCCCCGAGGATCATCATCGTCTCTGTAAGTGTGCCTGGTCTGCGTAGGATGTGAAAGCTTGATGTGTATGGTGAGAAATTTAGAAGAACAGTTGTTCAGATTTGTCCCAGTGTCAAGTGGAACTATTCCATACAGAATATCTCAAACTCATGACGTTGAGTACCTGTTCATCAGTACTTTATAATAACATAAAAGTCAGCGTAGGGGTAAATGTAGAATTAAAGTTAAAGCGAGAAAGAGGTATCAAAGTGCTGTTAGAGACTGAACAGTACGTAGTGTATTGCACTGCACTTGAAGGTAAAGCCACAGAGTAACAGGAGCTACAGTGTGTAACACTAAATGTCGTGCCAAAGTCCTCACAAGGAGAAAATGGACGCCAACAGCGCTTGTTTTCCTCTTGAAATTCAGCAGAAATTCAAGCGGAGACAAGAAGCAGTATGTGGCATGACAAGCTATATTAATGGGGTTCTGAGTCCTGATGTCTCGGATGAGTCATAACTTCTGTAGAAGTGTTATGCTATGGATAGTGTGATGATATGGGTCGTGTGAATCAACTTAGCAAATAAACCTTCTAAATGCTTCCCAGAAAGATTCCAGTCGGTTTTCCTGTAAGTGCTGACGTTCCTAATCATGTCCCAACTACCTAAGCCGAATGGAACAGTTGCATGATGGGAAGGGGACAGGCGATTGGTTGACGGGGATAGCAGGGTGGGAGACATAGTGCTGGGAAATGACGGCCGTCGGAGAAATAAAGGCCACTGGGATCTTGTAAAGATGTGTGTGTGTATGTGTGTGTGTGTGTGTGATGTCTGTCTGGGTTGTTTGTGTGTGTGTGTGTGTGTGTGTGTGTGTGTGTGCTTGAGCCTGTAGGTGGGGGTAAACTATGTGACATGAGGCGTCGGAAACTGCGTTGCACAGACACTGACTCTTTTCTTCCATGAAGGGTTCCATTTGAGCTGGCTCCTGTCCAGAACAGTGGAGAGAAGAGGAGGATATCTGTCACTGAGAGACAAAGAAATACAAACACACAAGCACACACACACACATGCATTCTGGCAGGGGGAAGAGGGTCTCTTGCTGATACACTCACACACACAAACTTTTTTACAACAAAAAGATTGCCTTTAGCTACTTCCTTTAACATTCCTTCTTCACACACTTCCCTTTAAATGATCACAGATGCCAAGTTGAAATGAGTCAATTCCCATTATGTATTAGATAATCCTCTGTTGTAACAAACAATCTTTTTTTTTATTTTTTACTAATGCACGTGCATGTATGTGGTGGTTTATTGATGAAATATTAATTAAATGTCCTTGCTCTAGGGGTGGGTCCGGACCTCGGCCGCTCAGCCCAACTTGAGAAAAGTGAATCAATTTGAATTGAAATGAATAGAAATGTACTGCCTCCCCACCTCCAGGATGACGGCCTAGTTGGGTTTAGCACCCGCGCCCAGCAGCTGAGCTCGGGCGCCTCGGGCCGTGCCTTTCCCCTGCTGGCTCAACGGAACCTGGACCTGCCTGCAGCCGACTCTCCCCACGAGGGCCACCGCGAGCCCGACAACGGCGTGTCTGTCAGCCGCCGAGACATGGACGGTGAGCGGAACACATGAGATTCTTGTCAGATTGACGTACATTCCCGTCAAAGTGAGAAAGGTTCATGATCGCTTCGGGAAAGCCAGTGTCAAAGGTTGTTTGAGTTACATGGTCAACTGCAATTGGGAGACAGAGATCACGCTCATCAAGACGTTACATCGACACCAGACGCAAGTTAATGCTGTGGCAGGATGGATACGGAGGGCAACCAGTCATAGTTCTTAGCAGCTCTGGAGATTGAATCTGATTATTGACTTGTTCCTAGAGATCAGTCAGTCAATTCAAGATCTTGCTCTAAAATGGGCCAGGCAGAACTCTCTAGAAGTTTTGTCTTTCCCCTGCATGACATTGAGCAGTTTCTGAGCAATGCATGAGCATTTTCCATATTTCCCTCTGCAGGCTAGTGTTCACAATTTAAGGGAGATACCATATAGGCTATGTTTCCAATGGCAGTGAATGCCCATTTTCAGCAACATTATTGTTCTACTTTCTTCTGGTAGGCATTACAAAAATGTGTATTTTCATGGCTGTGAATCTCCCCATTTCACCATGTGGTGCTTTTTGTCCTGTACGCAGTGCTGAGGTGTATGATCGGCAGAGTCTACAGACCCTGCTGGCAATCCTGAAGAACTGGAGCCTCCACCATCCACCTCCCCAGAACCCCTTAAGAACATGGGGGCGAGTGAGTGAGAGACCCCGCCCCCCCCCCCCCTCAAAACACTCTCTCCTCGTCTTGTGAGTCTCCTGATGTGATAATTATCTGATTCTATTTAAATCAATGAGGAAAAAAACTAAAAAATAAATAAAAATAACGATAGAAACCGCATGTGTAAAAACAAAAATAAAACTTTATTTAAAAGAAATGCAGCAATATTCTGACTGGTTTGTCCCAATGAATGTACGAGTGCGACAGGACACACTCACACGACTGAAATAGGGTTAGCACTAAACTAGCCCAAATCTATGGTAGACTAGACATGAGCACTAGTGCTATCGAACGTTAATGTATGCATCACATACATTATATCCATCCTAACTGTAGGGGACAATGCCGAAAGCAGCTAACTCAAGAGATGGGTGAGCAGAAGGTTAAACTAATCTGATAGAGAAATGTCACCCAAATAAATCAATCAATCAATCACTGAGACATTATACATGAGCTACGGGACAATATTAAATCACTGCATGTACGTACACACACACACACACACACACACACACACACACACACACACACACACACACACACACACACACACACACACACACACACACACACACACACACACACACACACACACACACACACACACACACACACACACACACGAAAAGAGGCTGATCCATCTAGAAAAGGAAGCCAAAACCTCTGATAGTCTCTTCATACAGACAACAATATATTACTTCTTGTGCACGTTCACTGTGAAATCAAGGCAATGACAATAAATAAACAGTTTGTAAATGCTGCCAAGTTGCAGAGAGCGCTTGAGTCTGCGTCACGCCCGTCTGAGCACGGGACAGACTGCTAGAGCCTGAAGAAGCCGGTGAGCTTGCCTTGGCCTGCAATCAGCTTCTTGTTGGGGGCTTTGCTGGTCTTCTTCCCCGAGGGGGCGCTGGGGACTTTGGGTGGGGGTTTCTTAGCAGGGGGTTGGTTCTCCTCTCCGCTCACATCTGCCCCATCCACCTGCTTCCGTTTGACACTCTTGCCCACCAGGGGCAGCGCATCACTGCTGCTGCGCTTCTTTTTCTGGGTTTCCTTGGCTGGGCGGGTTTTGACGTTACCATGGCGACTCTCCAGGGCTGCCACGGAGACAGAGTGTACCCTCTGCCTGTCCATCGCTGGGGGGTGCACTTCATCACACACTAGGGAGGGAGAGAAAGAGGAAGAAGGGATCTGGGGTTCAAACATGTTCATTAAATCAGTAGTCTTTCTATAGCCTACACTATACCATTCAAACACATGCCAAATTTGAACACATAGCTTAGACTTCAGAAATCCACAAGGCTCGTACCCCCCCACCAACCCCTCTGCCCTAAGTATCCTTTACACCCACATGGCAATCCATGAAGAATTCCATAATGCCAATTAACCAATTTGTAGTTTGCATATTCAGGGTTGTTCCAACATGCCACCATCTAGGGCTGTAACGATACACCTACCTCACGATTCGATTCGTATCACGATTCTTGACCCACAGTTCGATACACCCCATTATTATTATTTATTTTTTTTTACCTCGCAATTTTTAAAATATATTTTCTAATTCACATTAGAATAAGTATGTGCTATAAAAAAAATGAAGAAACAATTTATAACCAAATATTGAGGTTTTTATAACTCAAAGCAATGCTGTTGAAAAACATTCAACAAACTTCGGAACCTGTTATCTATCTGCAGAGCAAATGTCAGGCTCATACAAAAACATTAACGTGAATTAATTGATGCTAATACCTAGCGCGGTCTCTACAGGATTTCCCATATACGTTAGCATTAAGCTAACGTATTTTCTACCACAGTAAAACATGCAATACTATGTGATCGTTTTTAGAAAACGAATGTTACGTGATGAGATTACTAAAATGTAGTCTGCATGTCGGCTCAGTTTAGCAGTGCTACCCAAGCAAAGGTTTGAAAAGAACTTCAAGCTTCAGACTTTCTGTTAGGGAAACAGCTTTCTATCTGCCAAGCAAATGGCAGGCTCATGACAACACGCGCAACCTTTGGGAGCATGAACTGCACTGAGTACATTTTGCGCAACAATTAACCCCAACACTAGCAAGCAGCCGCCTTTACTAGCGAACCAAACTTTTTGTATCACGTGACCGCTGAGGGCATGTCGCGGTTCTGCCTCCTTGCATCGCGATGCAGGTTCGTGGCCCAGAGTGTCGCGATTTCTCGGTTCGATCCAATATCGTTACAGCCCTACCACCATCCCACTAAAATGAAAGAGAAGGTGAAAAGAGACAGAGAGAGGTGTGTGTGTGTGTGTATGTGTGTGTGTGTGTGTGTGAACTAAACCAGAGTCAGCAAACAACAAACATCAAGAGCGGGGTGGGGTGTGGGAAAAACTGAAACGAGAACAGGGGAAAGAAAAAAAAAAAAAAAGAAAGGAAGAAAAAGAAAGGTGGGGAAAGAGAGAAAAAAACAATGAAGGAGAGCAAGACAGAAAGACAGAAAGGGGGGTGGGGGGGCTATGATGAAACTGCTGACGTTAGACTGGAGTTTCACAGGAGATGTGTGTATTTTACCGAGGAGAATGTGTGTGTATTTTACAGAGGAGAATGGGAACGTTTGCCATGAAACCTGATGGAGCTGCGCCTAGTTTCCCACAGCCAGCCAGCAAGAGAGAGAGAGAGAGAGAGAGAGAGACACACACAGAGAGTCAGAGAGAGACTGGGGGTGAGAAAAGAAATACAGAAAGATAATATGAGTGAGAAAGAAAGACAGGAAAACCAAGGTAAATAAAGAGCGAGTGAGAAAGTGAGTTCCCAAGGGCACTTTAACAGCAAATGTCAAGGCTGCCCGGTTCTTACAGGACGGAGAATTGGTTAAAGGTTGATCTTAAGTGTCGGTCCCTGAACGGTACCCTGGGCGTAGGGGGGCCCGGCTGACGGAGGAGATGTCCGGGCTTGGTTCCGAACACCTGGCGTCAGAGCCTGTCGAAGTGCGTGGAACCGGCCCGCGAGAACCGGCTGCACACTCCGTAGCCTTCCTGTGTTCTACATCACCAGTGCACTTTCGACCCTTTCCTTATGGGGAAAACCAAACTCAACGACTTTCAAGGAACATTGACACTTTTTTTCCAAACCGCACAATACATTTAGCCTTGTTAACACAGGCCACCATTACACACGGCACTTGGCTAAGCGCTCATATTTCTACTATTTTCTCTTTAAAAGAAGGTTCCTCTTTGACCAGCAGCTTGTAAGCTATGGAAATATGGGCTTGTCGACTGGACTGGAGAGCCTTAGAGCAGTATGTGAAGGCCCATTGGTCGACTTATTATCCATTTAGTGTGATTATATGGAATAGCGGACCAAAGCCGAAAAAATACTGTCAGTTGAAATTCAACCAACTTGAGTCCTTGAATGTTTCGATATCCCAATTCAAGAACTGTAAAGATGAGTCAACGGCCTGCACAGAACCAGATGCATTAGAACAGGAGACTCTTAACCTGGTCCTGGGCTGGGCCGGGCCGGGCCTACCTGAAGTGAAGAATCCTCTCTCTATCCCCGAACAGGGTTCATTGACAATGGTGATATAAAAAATGATTGACTCAGGTGTGTTCCTGTGGATACATGTAGACGAGGGGGAGAAACATGTATGCAGAAATTTTGCCATTGGTTGGTGCAGATTTCTGGTCACCATAGCCCAACCGGCTTCCCCCATAGGTAATCAAAGCAGAGTGAAGATGGAAAATGGACTGCATTTATCTGGCGCTTTTGTACTTTTTACAAATGAATGCCTCAGACATCAACCTATTCATACACTGATGGCGGAGGTTACGATCTAAGGTGCTAACCTGCACATCGGGAGCGGTAAGGTTCAGTGTCTTACTCAAGGACACTTGGTGAGGAGTCGTCGGGATCGAACTGGCAACCCTGCGATTGCTTAATGACACCTCTACCTCCTGAACCACTATGGCCACCAAGATTAAAATAAATAAATAAATAAAAACATTTAAAACTATTAAAGGACAGGTCCCTTAATTCAGCTAAATTCTCCTGACTCCTACACAGTCCTGGCTCTGTACATGGGATGCAAAGTACCTCGATTTGAGCCATTCTCTATTCCAGCCAGTCAACACGTTGCTTCAGGTGTATGGAAGGGAGGAGTTATTTGATTAACTGTTGAGCTCAAACATTAACAGCCTTTTAAAGCACATGAGGGAAAACTGTACACATAAAATAAGCCATTAGTTAGAGTCTTTTACCATTATCAAGCCCGTGCGATCCCTTCGACGTAGCCTTAGAATCTCCATCCCAGTCGGAGATCAGAGGGGAGCGACTCGCTGGGCGTTTCGGAGCCGGGTGCTTGCAGGTGGGCAGCTGGCTGGTACTGGGAAAATCCAAAACCCGGTTGAGTGGCGGGTCGTCTGCCACATAGGTGCAGGCAAACTGAGAGCGTAGGCCTCGCTCCTTCACCTGGGGTTAGGGGAGAGTGCACAATACTGTTTCTTTAAAATATAGTGTTATATGTCATATAACATACAGTATAGGGTTATATTATCTAGCATCTTGCAACAACAATGAAAAATCACAGAGCTTCATTTAAAGCACATACAGGAACATAAAGCATACTTTGAAAAGACAGAAACCATGTTGTCAGTACTGGCTTGATTATTCAGACAAAATGATCAATTGAGGCGAGAGGAAGAACAACTTTCCAAAAGCTAAATGATTTTACAATTTGGCTTCAAACAGCTATGCTGACAGCTCCAGTATTTTCCAGTGGGGTGCTGTGCTGAGCCGAGCTTTATAGAGGACAGCTTCCTCTGATGCAAGGTGGTACTGCATCAGTGCATGGGAATGTATGTGTGTGTGTGTGTGTGTGTTTTTGTTTCTTCACTCTGTGAGAGCAGCGGGCCGAAAGGTTAGCGTTAGCGCTGTTGCGTAAAGCCCACTTTAAGCCCTGAGTGAGGCGCGGCTACCCTTCTCAGGCTCATCTAACAAGCAGCTAAAGATCTCAAGGGTGTGGATCCTGGAGGGAGGGGTAGAGGATGTGTTGATACCCCCCCCCCAAACCCCCTCTCCACACTACACCCCTCAATTGTCTTTTGATCTGTGCCAGCCCTGGATTATGAGGACTCAAGGGTTTTCTCCCCTCAGGCGAGCTGGCCACAGTAGGAGAGAATCAAGGATGAATAGTGAGAGAAAAAAAAAGTAGGTGTACCAAAGGGCAGAGACGGGGCTTTTAGAAGCGCTCCTCGGAAGAACACCTAAAACAACAACCGGCCTTTATACAGTTCTGATAGCTTCACCCAGCAACACGGAATCCAGAACAAGTATGCTCCCGACACACACACACACACACACACACACACACACACACACACGGCAGTAGACTGCACCACCCTTCGCTCAGCAACACAAACCGAGGATAGGTCCACCTGATCAACACACACGACTGCAATGAGTGAAGAAGCACAAGAAGGAAGATGAGCACTGGTGCTAAACACGTCATTTATTAAAAATGAAAACAAAAAAGGGTTTCCCTGAAGGACAGAGGGAGAGTGAGAGTGAGAGTGAGAGAGATATATATATAAAAATAGGTAGCAGGGAGCCCAGTGCTATCCTGTCCTGCCATGACCCCCATGGACCGAGTGACCGGGTCGAGAGCGAGGAGCGGGCAAAGAGAAGCCTCCAACAGGAGCCAGCACTGAGGCCATTCCAAAAACAGCAGGTAATCGCAATTACTCTCCAAGATGGGGGGGGGGGGGGGGGGGGCGGCCCACACACACACACACACACACACACAGATCAAAAAGAGGCATGGGATTGTAAAAGCTGGCAGGTGGATTTGCTTAGAATGGTGATAATATGAAACAGGATGCAGATTGTTCGGACAGTGGATTAGGTTACTGCCTGCATCGCAGTTTAAGGCTTTGAACTTGAGCCAGGAATGTAGTGGATTTTGGGTAATGTAGTCTGAAATCAGTTTGTTGTTTTTCTAGTCATCCTGCCAATGACCTCTGAGGAAGTTAAGGAGTGTACACATGTGTGTACAGATTTCATATTGTAGGATTCTGTACTTTCTATGCATTTCTGTGTTCTATGTTTTGGCATCACTATTCTCCTTTACATTGCGTGACTTTTCCAGGATTTCAATGACTGCATTAAGAGTTATAGTCCTAATATTCAGGGTTCAAGACAAAGGTGGCACGGCAGAAAGTGGCCTTCACCTTCCGTGAGGGTCCACATCGGTGCAGTCACAGGCAGGGTGACCTCCGAGCCACAACCAACTGATTTTAGTCAGTGTACATTTGGCACCGACAACATCACAATGCAGAAACCTCCCTCCTCGCTCACCTCAAACCTCGCACAGTGTGTGCAAGTTGGCGTTGAGCTCATGATGTCAGCGGCCTGGACCGGTGTGTTTCCGGTTCCTGTCTGGTGAATGAGTCGGTGCTGCATGCCTGGGACCCACTCACCATCCGGAGCAGACAGGAACAGGAAACAATAACCTCCCTCCCTCCCTCTCTCGGGTTACACGACCAATGCGGCGTCCTCAAAGTGAAACCGATGCTTCAGCAGGAAACTGCGAAGCGTTCAGGGCCCATTTCGGTTCCTCTGGCAGCAGAGCAGCCAAATTTCAGCGAAGCTAACGTGACATCTGCTAGTGCGATCAAATAAAGGAGCCACCTCACTAAATGAGTTTAGCACACACGCCAAAGAGAGGGAGAGGACGAGGGGCCGGGTTTTTATTTCTTGTTGATAGAATCTACTGAATCCTTCAATATAAAACTGCCTCTGTGCTACATTACATTCACTCATATAAATATATTAGGCTCCATCTATATACACAGTGTATATGCGCGCACACACACATGTGTGTGTGTGAAGGAGTGAATGACTTATTCTATATTAAACCTTGACCCCCTTGAATTCACTTACAATAGTTCAGGTGTCTATCATCAAGCAGACTGTATTACCCCAACTTTATAATATATATATATATATATATATGGCCATGAAAAAAAATGAATAGTGGATTTTACTGCTCAACGGTGAAACTGTAAAATGTATATGTCCATAAAATAGCCACAGGGGTTTCCTTTCCACAGGGCTGTAGAGGTCCATGCAAAACCTCCAAAATGCAATAGCCATTAGGTGTTACGCGCACGCGAACACGCACAATGTGCCAGAAACTAACAGTGTGGAGGTTGTTCTACAGGGGAGAAAGAGAGGCAAGCCCCCTGTGTTTAGGGTTAGAGACAGGGTGGTGCTGAGGGTTAGAAAACGAATCTTCTCTCTGGGAGTCCATTTTCATATAGCATACAGGAACACCATGTTCTTATTCACAGAAAAAAAAGCAGCCGTCTGGTACAGTGCTGTTGGTGCACAGGTGTTGCCTTGAGGCTGTGTTTGAAAGGATGTCCTGTCCCCACACACACACACACACACACACCTTTATGACCCTTCATGGCCCCTCTGTTTTGCTTATCTATTCAAGGGTGATGTCAGATGTGTGTGAGATGTCAAAAATGTACACACTAACCTTCCCTTCGGCCTGTGCTGCCTGGACGCGGCTCCGTAAGGGCTTTGGAGAGGTTCCCGTCACCACCTCAGGTGACCTGTGGACACAGGTGGCATGACAGCCAAAGATAGAGTAAAAAAAATTGAGAAATAGAGGTTGGAAGGGCTCATTTAAGAACATGAACATAGGTAGCTGGGACATTTTTGGTAACACTGATACAAGAGAGGACTGATGGCATATGCAAAAAGCTTTATTTGAATTTAACAATTTAAATACAATGAGGATCTAGAAGAGGAATACAAAATAAATAAATAGATAAATAAATAAATAGACTAGAGTAAGTCTAACCCTGAATTCTAAAGTGTGACTCACTTGTACAGAGTGAGCAAGGAGGACCCCTCTGCCCCACTGAGCACTGACGGATCCTCAGTGAGCAGTTCTGCCTTGTTCCTGCAGGGCGGGGCTAGAGCCTCCTCGTCCAGCAGAGTCAGGAGCACCTTGACCGTGTCCCTCCCAAAGTAAGCGGTAGCATGGTTGATTGTGTGCACTTTCATCTGGAAGGGACAAAGGAAGAACAAGAAACTGAATTATCTTTCTCCCTCTCCAACAACTAAAAAAATTATAAATATTACATAATTTAAAAAAGGCCTATATGATTTGCATTATGTTAAACAGAATACAACTTCAGCTATGCAGTCTGGACTGCTCAGATATCAAATGGCCAGGTGCATATGATTTATGAAGGAGGTACATTTTTTTTGTGGACTTGACTTATGACCGTGGCATAAAATGTAGTCTCCCACAGGTCCTTTATTTTGTAATCTGTGTGTTATCGATGGTGAAGGTAGATACTGCCATTGATCCGGCTGGTATCAGGCTGAGTGTCACTTTGGATAAATTGAGTGCATTTAAATGTACCCTACACTATCTGTACCGTAAGTCACTGTGGGTAGAATGAGTGAATATAATGTAAATGTAACCTACACTATCTGTACTGTTAGTCACTGTGGGTAGAATGAGTGAATATAATGTAAATGCACCCTACACTATCTGTATCGTAAGTCACTGTGGGTAGAATGAGTGAATATAATGTAAATGTACCCTACACTATCTGTACTGTTAGTCACTGTGGGTAGAATGAGTGAATATAATGTAAATGTAACCTACACTATCTGTACTGTTAGTCACTGTGGGTAGAATGAGTGAATATTATGTAAATGTACCCTTGCGGGGCTGATGCCTGTTGTCACAGTAGACTGCTGGTGAGATCTGTGAATTTGGCCGATGTGTTCCTTGAGCAGATTGGCAGCGGCGTCCACCACTCCGTGCATGGAGTCTCCGCTGCAGCGACCCTTCAGGAGGGCAGAGCGCACGCGGGCCACCAGTTTAGCCCCGGCCACACTGAAACACGCAAATAAACACACACACACACACTTAGTCTACAACTTGCTGCTAAGTCACTCAATTCATTCTGTAATTGCACACACTGCAAGTTGATCCTGCTGTTGCAACTGGTGTTTGTACCATACTTTATCAATTGAAAAACAGGAACAGTGCGTTCTTACTCCCAGTATGCTAGAGATACACACACACACACACACACACGTTTGTTGTGGTATGGTTTTCTTTTGTATTGCCAGATGTTTAAACGATCAGGAAGCATCTTGAATGAAACAGTGTAACCTCAAAACAATCATCCTCGATCAAGGAAAGCTCTTGTTTGGCAGTCAAAAGAAGAAGAAAAAAACATCAAGATTTAGGCAATCACCCTCTGCTTTTGAGTACCGTCCACCACTTTGATGTAGGCCAGATAAACAGGTCTGAACATTTGAATGCCATCATTCAAGCAGACGTCATTAGGACTGTTGTTTTTTAGAGGAGAGGGACAAAAACAGATCGACTGATAAATGGTGCAGGTCTGGCAAAACTGAAAAGGAACCGGTGCCTCGAAAGCAAAACTGGCAAGTAAACAAAGCCAAAACTTGGCACAGGGGTCTGTAGAATAGAATATGCATCCATTTCTCATACATTGACAAATAGGGGGTGATGGTGAGTACTTTTCCACCAAAAGCAACGTGGTGACAATTATTATTCAGATAACGGTGGAAACTGGAAATGGTGAATGAGCTCTTCATTTATTGTTTAGATTATTTGCGTAAAAATTACATCTTCAAGTGGTTCAATTTAGTGTAATGGTTATTACAGCGAAGTGAGAGAGCATTCACCCCACCTGGCCTAAAATCCAGATCTATGGGGTACCAAAGCTGCAACCTGACCCCAATGCCAAAGACCCAGGCTCCTTGGTATAACAGTAAGAGCCTATACTCAACCGTAGTGACGGCACTCCGTCAGTTATAAAAGGCAATGGCAATTGAAATATTGTGTAAAGACTGAAACTTGATAAAAACACTGAAAGTGAAATGGGGAAAGAGAGAACAGACGAAAAGAAATAGGCATATCAGAGCAAGTTCAGGAGTCTTAGCTGTGAACATGGGGTCAAAGGTCATTTTGGATGATGAAATGGTGATTCAGCACAAACCTGATTGAGATGACCTTTCTAAACCATGTTTTATATAATGACGTCATAGAAACAACAAAAATGTCAAACAAATGTAAGAATCAAATAAGGAGAGATGGGTACCTGGGGTTAGGGGTCTCTCCCAGCAGCTCCTCCAGCTGGTCAGTGAAGTGCACAAACTCACACAGCCCCTTCAAGTGCTTCCTCAGCGGATCGGACTCGGAGGGGGCATAACCTTTACCCCCAAGCTGAATAGCCCGCACGAAGGAGGTCACGGCCTGGGGAACACACACACAAAAATCTCCATCAGAAAGGCAAACACAGACACATGTACACACAGATGTTCACACACACACACACACACACACACACACGGGGGGATGCACCGATCCGATATTTATATCGGCATCTGTACCGATATTGAAGACATTTCTAGATCGGGTATCGGTGACAATTCAAAAAATGTATATTGGTAGTGTATTATGAGTTCACGTTGCTATAAGTAGCGATTACCATGCTAAGCGGAGATTTAGTTATGTCCTGATGTTGATTGGCTGTAATAAAGATGGGTTCATCCTGTTAAGATTTCGACTGGATGAGCTATGAATGAGATATATGTTGCCTTGTGTAATGTCCACAATTATATGTATCGAGTAATATTGGTTGTGTAATTGTTATCGTGTAGCAATAACTCATGTTAAAGTAATTCAGTGCAGTGCTAATTAGTCCCCATTCTCATTGCAGACACACACGTATGTAGGATCACATGCATCGTCATGTAATGGAAATTGATGAATGCACATTAAAGGGAGATAAAGAATACTGCTTTGGTAATCGTGGGTCTTTTAACAGCCTAGAACCAGCAAATACATTAACAGGTCACCATGCTGAGCCTCTACAATGTAACGTTAAAGTTGACGCTAGCGGATATATGATTGCTAACTAATATGAACACTAGCGCTAGTTAGAACGTACATTATTTGTGATTATTTTAAGCCTATGTTATGAATTGATAGTGATGACTAGACATGATGTTAAGTAGCAAATGAGCAAAAAATGCACCAAGATCTCATATCATGCACTCCTAATTTCTCCCTCTCGCACGTGTGGTCACACACACACACACAGTTACCATAGTTTCGCGATGTTTTTTTAAATCGGTATCGGCCGATACTAAACCTCAGATATCAGTATCGGTATCGGAGGTGAAAAAAGCGGATCGGTGCATCCCTAATTGGAATTGGAAATAAGTATGAACTTAAAAAGAGTAAATGACTGACAAAATCCTAAGTTACAAGAAATAGGGAGGTTTGGTTGTTCCGAGCCGCGTGCTTGATGTCTGTGAACGCCATGCGTCCAAGGGAACGGCAGGGAGTGTCCAAAGCGTTGGCCAGAGCCAGGTCGTTCTTACAATTTACCAGAAGGCCCAGGTAGGAACAGAACACTCTCCTCGCCACTCTCTGCATCTGGAACCATCAGAGAAAACATAAACATTCAAAATAAACAAACGTTTCTCGGGATCACCCCGGCAACGAAGGACGTCACAGAGGAGATCTGCTTCACACCAGTTCCGCTGAACTTCGTTGCCCCCAGTAACAGTAGCGATCGACTCAGCCAATCCTAAATCACAGGAGGGACTTTGCATGCGGAGCTGGGTCCAGGGAGCTAAGCCTACATTGTACTGTGCTTTAAAACATCCGCTCGGTAATTGAATTCACATTTCCCTCTTAAATCTGAGTGATATGATTTAATGCTCCTGTTAATAAGAGCAAGAGTGATTCCAGACCAGGGAGAGTTGGAGGGAGGGAGAAGAAAAAGAATAGGAGTTTGAGAGTACAAATAGGAGAGACTGGAGCAAGAAACAGAGAAGAAGGGAAAAAAGAGGACAAAAAGAAAGGGATGGAGAGAAAAAGAAAGACAGACAGACAGAGTGACCAGGGAAAAATAAGAAAGTGTGAGCGGATGGCTCCCTCTGCCAGATTAAGAAACCGTAGACGGAACACACTGAGAGCACCTCGGGTTGCTCAAGACCATTGGCCAACACTGCCGTCTCACGGCCGAACAAACCACCGTCTGTTCGGCCTGAATATCTGGAGGAGAGCAGAGCGAAGGAGAGGACGAAGAGGTCTCCAGAGCTGGGTTACCCAATACGGACCTCACCCGTACCTGGCCCAAGCTTCCGCCCCCGTCTCAGTGGCCCCCGCCTGGAGCTACTGACCAGAGGGGGGAAAGGTTCTCCTTCAGGAAGTGAAACTCCTGTCATGCTGGATCAAGATATGATTAACCGATTAAAGTAGCAATGAGGAGTTTTGTTCCAAAACTAGCAAGCTAACTACCTAAACCTTGCAACCAACAGCCCAGTTGACACTGATAAAAAGCTTGCCAACACACTCAACTGATGACTTTTGGCAGTATAGCTGACAATGTAATGCCACAGGTGTTTATCTGTCCTTTACATGACCATATGCTATCTTAATGTATTTGAGGATCCTATAAAACACTCACTCAAAAAGTGTAAAATTGTTGCATAGTATGTGTTACTTTAATTAAGTAATTTATAGAGGTTAAGTGTTTGCTAAAATGATGCTCTTGGAACAGTTCACATTTTAAGTGTTAAATGCTCCATGAATTGGAGAATTTGCATAAAGGTCTTTTCAGACTACACAACTGACCTATGACTTACTTTAGTACTTAACTCACACTTACATAAGCAACATCCCTGCACTTTTTATTCCTTATGTAAAGTAGTATTTATTGTTACACCAGGTCTCTTTTGCTCGTAGCTTGATCCGTTTTCTCCTTTGTAGGACGCTCATGATAAAAGCGTCTGCTAAACTAAATGCAAATTATATAAATGTGTGACTAGTGACAGCCAAGTGTCAAGGATCTCTAGCAGGATTTATGCCTAACCCTGTCTGACACTCCATCTGAGTATTCTTAGTTGTCAGTCACTGACAAATCATATAGCGTGTAGTGCGAAGTCCCAAGTCAATGGCAGCAAAAGATAAGCTTGCATTCCAAACACATGATGTGGAGTGACTTGAGCCTCTGAAGTCTGAAAGAGTCTTCAAATGTAAACGTATATGGCAACCATTGCCTAGTCCCTGTGCAAGCCTTTACCTGTGCAGTGAAGGGCCTGGGCTGGCTGGAGGGGGTGGAGGGACAGGGGGGCATGGAGCTCCTCTCCTCTGTGCAGTCTGCAGCACCTGATATGAACTGCAGCAGCTGGGTCTAGAGAGGGATAAGAGGTGGTCAGTTGCCAAAGTAGAGGTAGGGAGAACTCCCCTGGGATGTGTAAGAAAAAAAATTACGCACAAATGCGCTGAAGTGACTTAACTACTCTAGGATACATGACATGGACACACTAACATACAGACACACACATACACCCCATTCAGACATGGACACACACACACACACACACACTTACTGGGGTGAGTAGCTCCTCTGGGTCAGTATCCACCCTGAGCTGTTTAAACATGGAGTAGACATCAATCAGGTCCACAGTGTTGGTGCGCTTGATGAAGCATTCGTACTCTTGCCGGATAAGCTCGTAGTTTTCCGGACGGGACGATCCGTCTCCGGGCAGCTGGAGGCGGTCCAGCAGCAAGCACTTCCAGCAGAGGAGGACATCGCTTAGGGCAACGCCATATTCTCCACTCTCCTGTCGAGAGATAAGAGGGAAAACAGAGAGACAGGGACAGGCAGACATCAGGACCTATTAGCAGGAAGTGGTCAAGAAACAAACCCAGGACACAAGGAAAGGTAGCTGACCACTGTGTTCATGAAACTGGTATTAGCAGTTACACTACAGTGAGCATTCAACAAATAGGCTTGATTAAATATCTACAGCTTCCATTTCAAACAAACATGCTTGATTTTATATCTACAGCTTCCATTTCAAACAAACATGCTTGATTTTATATGAACTGCTTCCATTCTCTGCCAGTGCCCAGATGCCAATACCTTAGTGTTACACATGCTTGCTTCCATAACCTATAGAACACCACATAGGCTACTGCCTGTGTAGACTGCTGTAAGCCACAATTATGTCAAATGAAAACCCTTTATTGTAGTTTGACAAGAGTGTTGAGGATTGAAGACTATATGAAAGCATTTAGCAAATAAATGTGTTAAACACAAATGGGATGCAAGGCATTTCATCAAGCTTTGTGTCCTGAGAATTGAACTCGTGTTAAGTCAAGGATTTTAGCCATCTATGCTATGTTTTACTTCATGTACACATTGTAAGTCGGCAAATAGTTGGGGAAAAAGGCTACCTGTTTGTTCACTTCGGCCATAGTCAGTTGTAGGGCCATAAGCATCTCGTCTGAACCTCGAATGGTCGTCCTCTCCGATTCCAGAACTCGGTGGCATTCTCTCCTAAAGATTCTAACCATGGCCTTCAAGTTCTCCTCGATACTAGCCATTGTATCTACATTTTTGGATACAAAAATAGCAAATGTTGATTGTACCCTGTTCTTACTTTAACTTATCTCGTTAAGAAATTGACTTACGTTAGCTAACATTTGTGACCTTGCTAACTGCTATTGTTCCTGAGTTTTAAATGACTTGTCAGCTTACATAGAAATAACAGTAGCTTATAATTATCCCAATACAATTTTAAAGGTTCAGACTTCAGTAAGGACACATTACCTCGGGCGTCAGAATATGTCTTTTGAAGAAATCTGATTACAAGCCTGGACCAAAACCAACAAGCCTATATGGTGCAACAAGGAACAAACTTGTTTTGAAAATTTAAATCGCCTGGAAAAGCGCGTTGTGTCCAATTATGTGGCGTCTTGCTCATGACGTTTTTCTACGTCATTAGTAACGCCTCCTCGCTGCTGCTGATAAATTAGTAGAAACAGTTAAGTCCTTAATGACAGACGCGGTTCAGTGTTTAAGCAACAAGTTCGTAATCGTATAAAATAATTAAATAACTATATCCCTGTTTATTGCTATGACCCTTTTAGTTTTGCATTGGCCTGATCATCATCATAATGCTTTGACACTGTCGATATTTGCTCCATGTAAGATTGATGAATCTACCCTATTCATGTTGTGAATACTTAGAGGATATTTTTGACCATATTCACTCAAAACTAACTATTCGTGTGGTTGCATTTACGTTGGTTACTTGTGTTCACCCAAACCGGATCTGACGTCGTCGTGTGCTCCAAAATTTGAAGTTTGTTGTACATGCACTGTCTGGAAAGCGTGCTTAGGTATGGTGCTCTGTCGATATGGTTGAATCCATCGCTGTGAAGACGTCCAAACCTAGTGATAATAAGTATATAGCTGAGATTAAAAACCTTCATTTAGTTTCCCTAACAGTTCTTGACAAAATATCTGTAATGCGCTGTGTAAACTTGTTTTCTTGTTAGCCGGTTAGCTAGCTAGATAGCATTTTAGCAAAAGACATTGAACCTGGAGTGGAGTTTACCTCTGCTAGCAGATGTTGGTTGGTGGAACATGCAACACACAGTTTAGCTGAATATTAACGTCTTTTTCTTGGAGATATTAGTGTCCATTTAGGCTATTTTGTGTCACGTTGGTCTTTCGTAAATCATTTCAAGAACTATTTGTGTGTGTCGCGCAACTGGGTAACGTTAGCAAGTTAGCTTAGCTACTTGAACACCTTTAGTGTTGTGTTGGCAACTTAGAGTTAGTCATGTTCCCTTACTTACTTACCTAGACATATATTTGTATCCAGTAAACGTAAAGGTTATATATCTCCGTTACAACAGAGGGTGCAATTCTGTATCCAAAGTGGACTTTCTCGCTGCTACCGTGCACACAGTGACAGTTTGACCCACAGTGACGTCATTACTGTACGCCTCACTCAAATACACAGCCTCTGATACCCAATTTGGGACGAAGCAGAGATGTAGCAAGGTTTTTTCCCCCCCACACACGCCCTGAATATACAATGTTTTAGTACATTAACCGGAGCCTGTACTCCCTGCAACTCTGTCAAATGCAAACCGAGCGTATTCATCTTCGTGTTTCCTGCATACTTGTCATCCATTACTCCCACTCACAGCCATCGTCGCTCTTCTCATCTAACCAAAGACAATTCAACATATTCCCTCAGTTTAATCTAACTTTACACTGCAATGAGTAATGTTGTCATTTTCTCTTCTCGTCTTCCAGGTTTAGATATCTTCTAATTGAATTGAGTATACACAACAGCGGCCTTGAGCTGGATCTGTAGTGAAGAGATACTAACCTTTCGCTGCTACCAGTGGCACCAAATCGCCAACCTTTCTTACTGCCAGTGGAAGTTAATCATCAAGCTTTCACTGCGATCAGTGGAACCAGATCACCAATCTTGAACTCCTCCCACTGGAACCAGGAGTTCATTTGGAGCTGTAGAGTGGACAAGTGTTTGTGTGCACATCTTTTGGAGTGGGTCTGAGATGGGTGGAGGGGTCCACGAGGAGGCGGGTAACCGCGGGCCAAGCTACACGGTGACGTGTGAGGACTACGTGCACGTGGTGGAGTTCAGTCCCTTTGACTCAGGGTCACCCGGCTCGCTGCTCGCCTACGGGGGAAACCTCTTCGTGGTGGTGGCAGTATGTCGTTTCCAGGTGAGAACACACACTCTCCTGAGAGAAAGATAAAGTGTGTGTGTGTGTGTGTCTGTGTGTAGAGTTTGGGTGGTGTCAGCAACCTACGGCTTTAAGGTGATAGTTTACACAACAAAAGTCAAGTCAAGAGTCAAAGTAGCTTTATTGTCAATAACTTAATATGTCAAGACATACAAAGGAATCGATAGGACGTTTCCCACTCTCCCACGGTGAAACATATAAAGGTGCACAGGCACAACAACTAAGACAAGACATTTCCTAAAACTAGGTAAACATAAATATTCATAAATAAGTAATACAATCTTAAACGTCAGCAAGTGGTAAAAGTTCAGAGTCCTGAGTGATTTTTTTGGGGGAGGGCGTTGGGTTAGGGGGTTCAGCTTTCTGTCAGACGAGGATATGGCTGGGGGGAGTGAGGAGAGAGAATTGAGCTGCCTGACCGCTTGGTGTATGAAGCCATTTCTCAGTCTGGTGGTGCGGCAACGGAGGCTCACCTTCTTCCAGGGGGTAGGAGGCTGAACAGACTGTGCGCGGGGTGGCTGGTGTCACTCGCAATCGAGGTAGCTTTCCGGGTGAGGCGGGTGGTGTAAATGTGTTGCAAGGAAGGGAGTGGGGCACCAATGATCTTACCAGCTGTGTTCACTATGCGTTGCAGTGCTTTCTTGCTGTGTTCAGTGCAGCTACTGCCCCACACAGTGATGCAGCTGGACAGGATGCTTTCAATGGTGCCCCGGTAGAAAGTGTCTTCTCTCAGAGACAGAACACTGCTCTACTCTCTCAGACGGAACACTGCTCTACTCTCAGACGGAACACTGCTCTACTCTCTCAGACAGAACACTGCTGTACTCTCTCAGACGGAACACTGCTCTACTCTCCACAATGCAAGACATTACATTTGTTAACCCTCCCCCTGACCGCAATGCAAAAGAGCCAAGCTCACTGGTATGGCAGTTATCACACGTACTCAGAGGTGTGGTGACGGAACTCTGTCATGGCCACCAGACAACTCACCAGAGACACTGACCCAATCCCATTTTTTATTTTTACCCCCTACCCCTTCTTTTTGAGGGCACTCCACTCTCTCCACTCCACTCAGTCGCAAAACACTTTTTCTTTTAGCACTCCGTCTGGAGTCTGCATCTGAAATGGCTCCTTTAAGAGGGTGACAATTACCTCTCAATCCCCAAAATAGTGGGGGCACTGTACCCTACCCGTGCGAAACAGAGGGGTAGGACCAAGTGCTATGTTCACGGATGGGAATTGGGATTGCCACTGAGCACTTTGTCTCCCTCTGCCTTAGGAGGAGGACCTGGAGGTGGAGGGGCTGGAGTTTAACACCCTACGTGTGTTCCATCACGGGGTACGCGTCGACACTCTGGCCTGGAGTCCTGAGTCACGCTTGGATAAGCTGCCTCAGGTCATCAGGTGAGATGTCCTTCATGTAATGGAATGCAAGGATGATTGGGGGGGGGGGGGGGGGGGTGGTGGGGTTATATTTAACACTGTGTGTGAGTGTTTATATTGTGTTGTTAATCTAGAATGGAATGATTCTGTGTCGTTAATGGTCAAAGTGATGGTTGTAAGTAGTCATAGGTGATGTCACCAATTATGAGCTTTCTGTGTGCACTTGTTGTTAATGGTGTTCCAGTACATCCTAGTTGGTCATCCCCACTTTTAGCAGCAGTGGATAGAAACATACACCGACACACACATACACTCACTCACTCACTCACATGCACGCACACATCTTTTTTTTGTGACGTTCACTACCAAAACAGAAAGTCAGTTGACTGAGCGATGCTTGAGGAACAAAGGTGGCGTTAGTGTTCATACCACATACAAGGCAGCTCCATACAGTGGCTGCTGTACAGGAGCAAACTACAGCAGCTCAACAGTGGAAATAGCAGCGGGAGTATCCTTTCCCCCCTCCTCCCCTTCTCCTCCTCCTCTTCCTCCTTCCCCTACCCTCCGTCCTCCCCTCCATCTCCTCCTCCTCCTTCCCCTCCCTCCCTCATCCTCCTCTTCCTTTTTGTCCTCCCCCTCTTCTAGGACCTGTAGTTTCCCCCATTGTTGCTTTGCCTGTCCTGAGAGGAGTCATTGGGTTCATTCTCCTGTCCACAGCAGTGACCCCACTCAGCCCACACCTCTGCACCCACTCTGTGTGTTAGTCCACAGGAAGAGCCTGCCGACCCATCAGGTGCAATCAGCTACAGTCCCGTCACAGCTTCCTGTCATGTTACAGTCACGTCACAGCTTCCTGTCATGTTTGGACCGCTTCTATCCCTATGTTTTTTCTTCTTTCTTTCTTTTCTTCTTTCTTGCTTTCTTTCTGCTTCTTTTTCTTCCTCTTAGCAGCGTTACTTGTTTTCATTCATTCATTCATTCATTCATTCATTCATCCATTTATGCATTTCTGTAATTAGTTCATTTATTCAGTTTTTCTTGCTTTATTCTTTCCTTTTACTTGTTATCTTTTTCCCCTTAGTCTCTCTGTGCTGTGTAATTGTGACCTCCAGAGGTCATGCCATGTGTTTGTAGGTCAGCCATGACGCTGCCAGGGTTCCGTTCCGCCTCATTGGCTGTTGCTGGGCTCCCACAGGGCCCGTTTCCCCTAGGCGGTGGCGATGCTTCCTGGCAGGGTAGCGGGGTCCGGACCTGGCTGTGTGTGTGTGGGTGTGGGTGGGCGTGTGTGTGCTTTTTGGGGTGGCGGGTCGGCGGGGGCCCCTGAGCTCTGACGTGGGTGTGTGCGCGTGTGATGACGCTGGTGGGCCTCCGAAGCGTTCCAGCGCTCTGTCTGCGCCTCCTCCTCGGGTTTCGCACGGACTGCTGCAGCGTGGGGCGACCGAACGACCCCCGGACATGCCAGGAAAAGCACCGATCTCCGGTACCCGAGGGAGGGAGGGAGGGAGAGAGAGAGAGAGAGAGAGAGAGGGAGAGAGAGGGAGAGAGAGGGAGAGAGAGAGAGGGAGAGAGAGGGAGGGAAGGGGAACAAGATGGAGAGAGGGAGGGAGGGGGGAGAGAGAAGGGGAAGTAAGTGGTTGGGAAGAGAGACAGAAGAGGAGTGCTAGTGGATTGACGGATTGGGTGGAAGACAGACAGACAGACAGACAGACAGACAGACAGATTATGGAGGTTTGCTAGGGACTTTATCTCTTACTTGTATGTGCTTACAAATCTACACACTAGTTTGTTGTTATGGGCCAACAGTAAAAAGAGATGACTGAAAATCCTACATACATAGATCCCCATACAGAGACCCTTAACATAACAATAAATGCTTGTATTTACCGTGGCAACTTTGAAGATATGGATGTAATGAAGTATAAACATCCTCTGTGTTGAGTCAAATATTGATGAAAGGTGACACGGTGGAGACTGATTTGTGAAAGTAGGCCCTAGGGCTTCCACAGGGTGTGGCCTCAGGCAGTTTGGCTTTGACAGTGCTGTGGAACCCTGAAGAGGAGGCTTGGGTAGATAAGGCTGTTTATCACTCTGTTTAAAACACTGCATGTGTGGAAGTACACCAGATTTTTAGCTTGTGTGTGTTTTACCATGGCAACAGTGTGAGCTGGTGAAAATCCTGTAACTCCAGAGGTGGAGGTTAAAATACTGACCTTTGTGTGGGTGTCTGTGAGGGTGTGTGTGTGTGTGTGTTAGGGTGTGTGTGGTTTGCTGCTGCATCATGTTTTTTTGCTGTGTGTGTGTGTGTGTGTGTGTGTGTGTGTGTGTGTGTGTGTGTGTGTGTGTGTGTGGCTTGCAGTGTGTTATATCCACCAACTCATCCCAGGTTAGACCGCTGAGAGAACTCAGGTGCCATATATCTACTCCTCACAGACCTGCTGGGGATTGCTTGGAAGTGTGTGTAGCTGAGTATAACCGTCTGTGCATGTGTGTGTGTTTCTGTAGCTGTGAAAGTGTTAGTCCATGCATGAGTGTGTGTGTGTGTGTGTTTGTTTCTGTGTGTATATGCAGGCCTACTGGCAAGTGTGGTGTGTGTCATCTGTTCCCGCAGCTGTAAATGTGTGAAGCGTGTGTGTTTTTCTTGCAGCACTTGTGTGTTTTCCTTGTCAGAAGTGAGTTAGTGTAATTGTGTGAATAATGGCAGACTCTAGATGGGTTGAGGGGCCTGATGAGAGGTGAGGTCCTCCTGGTGGAGTTCACTGAGCTTTCTGTACACACACACACACACACACACACACACACACACACACACACACACACACACATATACACACACACACACACACACAAACACACAAACACACAGGCATGGACAAGCCTTGTTTTTCTCTTTGTTAAGCTTTGCAATTAGAAAACTCCCTGGCAGCCTTTACCACATTGATAGTTCTCCAAGATTCCTTCCGTACACACACACACAGACAGGCACACATGCACACACACACACACACACACACACACACACACACACACACAAACACGCACACGCACACGCACACGCACACGCACACGCACACGCACACGCACACGCACACGCACACACACAAAAAAACACACTCACACACACAAACACACACACACACAGACTCAGCAGTGCTTGGGAAGACAGCCAGTATGTAGAGTTGGATAGGATACGACTCTGTTTTGATATTCCTTTCCTTTGTTTGCGTGTGTGTGTGTGTGTGTGTGTGTGTGTGTGTGTGTGTCTCTCTGTGTGTGTGTCTCTGTGTCTGTGACTCTTCCCACAGATTTTGCACTGCAGCTGCTGACAACAAACTGAGATTGCTAACCTCTGACCTGAAGGACAGCCATGAAGTAAAGGTAATACACACACACACACACACACACACACACACACACACACACACACACACACACACACACATACCTACTCACTCCACACATGCAAAATACAGAAGAATCATGCAATGTTTCAATAGTTTGTGTGTGATGTTCTTAATTAAATAATGTGTGTGTGTGTGTGTGTGTGTGTGTGTGTGTGTGTGTGTGTGTGTGTGTGTGTGTGTGTGTGTGTGTGTGTGTGTGTGTGTGTGTGTGTGTGTGTGTGTGTGTGTGTGTGTGTGTGTGTTGTCCAGGAAATCGAGGGCCATTCCAGCTATATCAATCACTTGGTGTTCGAGCCTGTGGAAGGCAAGCAGATCGCGTCAGTTAGCGATGATCATACTTGCAGGTCAGTTGCACATTTCCCCTCTGTACCTTACCTCTGCCTGTGTGTGTGTGTGTGTGTGTGTGTGTGTGTGTGTGTGTGTGTGTGTGTGTGTGTGATTCCTCTTACTCTTTTCTTGTCTCTCTGTCTGCTCTACCTCTGGAAATGAGATAGAAAGTGTGTGGTTGTGTGGTTCCAAAGAACATTGCATTGTGTGTGGATTGAGAGTGTGTGTGTGTGTGTGTCTACTCTCCCTCTCTGTCTCCCTCTCTTTCTCTCTCTCTCTCTCTCTCTCTCTCCCTCCCTCTCTCTCTCTCTTGACTGTGTTCTGTTCTCTGTTAATGGTGCAGAAAGCCTTCAGTGTTTCCACGGTGAAACCTGACGCTAAGCACAACACGCTGAGGCGCAGTGTTCTGCGTAAGCGGAACCTCCGGACCGCCACTCTCCGCTGCTCCGGACCCGGCTTAATTGGTTAAACGTGGAAATCCAATTAGTGTTTCCCTTCGTCCATCCTTCTTTCTCCCTCTCTCTCCCTCTCACTCTTTCTCTCTCCTGTTGTTAATGAGCTCCGTGAGGTCTACGAGTTCTTGGCCTCATTCCTCCCCTCCACTCTCTCCCCCTTGTTGCTGAGGTAACCATGGAAACCACTTCCGGAATGCACGGGGGCCTCCACCTGTGACGTCAGTGGAGACCGGTGTTCCAGCACACGCACGCGCACACGCACACGCACACACACACAGTAACCTGCACCAGGTTTACTAGACTGCTGCTAGTACAGCTGCTTCACCTGTGAGAGTGCTGCATACCATTGCCCTCTGTGGCATACACATGCACAAACACACACCTGAGGAGTCGAGCTACATATTGAAACGTGGAGATTTTTCAGTATTATATTGAGTCACACACTGAAATGATCTAGTCACTTTCCTATGTCACCTTTCCATTCCTACGTTTCCAAATCTATTCGACATCTGCAGCTATTTTAACTTCTATTATTGCTACTATATGTTGAGTTCTATATAGTATATACAAGAACATCGTGTTAAAGAGAAACTTTGGGATTTTTTTAAACCTGATTATCCCGATAACTAGAAGAAAGTGTCAAATAAAGGACTGTTGTACAAAATCTGAAACTTAAAATACAGAAACTGTAGTTTCATTACAGTTATTGAGATAGGAAGACACAGGTCTATCTCAGTAGGGATCCTTTCCATGTGTGCGCGTGTGTGTGTGTGTGTGTGTGTGTTACCGACTGGTTGTCTCAAAGTCGATGTTGATCTGACTAATCTGCTTGCTGGTTCAGATAGTCATTTTGGTAGAGGTGTGTCTACAATACATTGTGTCTACAACTCCCCTGTGTTTGCGCGTGTGTGTGCGCATGCGTGCGTGTGTGTGATTGTGGTTGCGTCTTGCTGCTTCAGATAGTCATTTTGGTAGAGTTGATTTGCCAATCACTGGAGCACCTTAGACAGGGCCACTGGCCGAGAAGGAAGAGGTTGAACGGGAGAGACAGACAGAGCAAAGAGAGGATATATGTGTATGTGGATAAAGAAGTGTTTGTGTGTGTGTGTGTGTGTGTGTGCGTGTGTGTGGTTGTGTTGTGTGTGTGTGTGTGTGTTTGTGTTTAAATCGCAGATGTAGGCTACGTGTTTAATAAATGATATTAGTTGTTCTATCTATCATATATTCTGTATTTTTATGTTTCCATGTTTTTCTGTGGTTTGACGGCACTGTTTTCTTTTAAAACGGTTGTAACAATAAAGCACATTGAATTGGATAGATTTTGGACAGAGAGAGAAGGAGTGAGTTTGTTACGGCGGGGAACATCCGCTGTGTGTCTGTCAGCCTGCCTCAGTGGCCTGGCCAGAGAAAACAGCCGGGGCGCTCCATCTGCTGAAAGATTTAAATTCTGTCACGTTGAGAAAATATGGGACGCAAGAGGAGAAGGAGGCGGAACGATAGAAAGATCAAGTTCAAAGAAGAGAGAGAGAGAGGGAGAAAGAGAGAGAGCGATAGAGGGAGAAAAAGAGAGAGCGATAGAGGGAGAAAGAGTGAGAGAGCCTTCCAGTCAGCCCACACAGAGCTGAAATTGTGATACAGGATGTGTGTGCGCGTGTGTATGTGTACGTGAGTTTGTGTTTACGTGCGCGCATGTGTGTGTGTGTGTGTGTGTGTGTGTGTGTGTGTGTGTGTGTGTGTGTGTGTGTGTGTGTGTGTGTGTGTGTGTGTGTGTGTGTGTGTGTGTGTGTGCTGGTGCATGCACAAAACACCTGTATGTATGTATGCATGCTTCTGTGCATCTGAGTCTATGAGTTCCTGCTTCACACAGGCAAGTGTGCATCTCTGTGTGTGTGTGCATCTCTCTCTCTCTCTCTCTGTATGTGTGAGAGAGAGAGAGAGAGTCAGTAGGCAGGCCATTAAGGTTTCCTCATCATCATTTTTTTCAGCAGAGAACATCTCTGTACATCAACCGGTTATTTATGTACCCCATCTTTAATGCACATAAAAGGCAAGAACATGGTTAGATATTTTCAACAATTTACTTATTTCAGGCAAACAGTAGGACAAGGGTTTACACGGTCAAGCCTACTAGTATAGTTAACTAAAATCCCCTATAGAACTTGCATGAAAACGTACAGGTTGTTGAAAACTTTTGGTCGTCACTCACACTCTGGCTTGCTGCATCCTTTCCAATGAATCCTTCTCTTAGATAGCTATGTAGGTTTTAGCCGCTATATCGTCATCTTAAGGACGCCGCTATAGCTACACTACACATCACTTTGGGAGTGTGACACCTGCCGTCTTGAAGGAAAAGAACGTCTGCCGTTTTGGAACAATAACGACAAATATATATATATATATATATATATATTTATAAATATATTTAATTGTACAGGTTTAGTTTTTTTTTTTTTAATTTTTTGGTTTACATTTTAACTTACGAAAAATTTCTTGAAACCATTTGAGTTTTGGCTGAAGTTTGGATTCTAACCCTGGTCTGCTGAATGAGAGGACAGCATGTCCACACTGTTGCCTCTGTGATGATGCGGAGCCCCTGCCCCCTAGAGGCCGCAACCAGGAGCTGCAGGTCACCGGAGGGTACACATAGTTGACAGAGTTCATCGTCTGTAATACAGCACCTGTTCTATACAGAAACACAC
>NC_137912.1:23502109-23529609 GCF_963457725.1 Sprattus sprattus
GCTCTGCATACAAAACTGTCCCTATGTGTTGAATGGTCTTGAAGATTAAAGCTTGAAAATGTTTTGGCATCAGTGTTGTTTTTGGCAGGCATTTTAGATTTAGTTTTAGTCTTAGTCTTTTTGACGAAATGCTTCTTAGTTTTAGTCCCATTTTAGTCATTTCTATCTTTGAAAGTTTTAGTCTAGTTTTAGTCTGACGAAAACTCAAAAGGTTTTAGTCCGACGAAAACTCAAAAGGTTTTAGTCAAAAATCAAATATACATAAGATGCGTGTATTTATTTAATAGGCCAATACATTTATCATAATGAAGCACACTGAGACTGATCTAACTTTCAATTCAAAAGGTGATTTATTTATTTTTCCTCGACTTTTTTCTCTCTACCTTTTCTTTTATTATTTTGTTGCACAATGGCACACAATGAGTATTGTATCACAATAAAATATCATTAAACAAAAATAAAGCTCACTTGACTTCACATGAAGTAGGAGGGGAACACAATGTGGCTCCTAGTGCAATTCTACTAAAATATGAGGGGTTGGGGAACAGTAATCTTACTCTTAACAAACAAGTTTCACAACCACAAGTCAAGTTATAGAGACATTAAAATCCCAACATGGCCATGAATGGATTTCCAAATATGTAAAGATCAAACAAAACAAAGATATATAAAAACAGAAATTTTAAGGCAACCAGCTCTGCAAATACAAATATTTAAGGCAACCGAACAGAATCAACATGGAAGCGCAATACAATCTGTACAATCAATGATACAAGTCAACTAAGTCAAGTAACTTGCCACTACTAGGTTCACACTGGCGGCCTGAATCTGGCCCGAATCTGCATCAGATCAGACATACAAGCTCCACATGGGTCACATCACAACATTGGAGCTTGTAGATCTGATTCAGGCCAGATTTAAGCTGCCAGTATAAACTGGGCCTAGGTAGCCTCAGTAGCCTACCGGTTCAATTTGAGGAAAGCACTTCTCTCTAAAATGACTCTGGCTCTGTTGCGACGACCACGACTGAGGTCACCTGTAACACTGAACACTCTCTCTGCAAATGCTTGAGCGGCAGGCATGGCTATAATATCTAAGGCAATGGGTTTCAGGAGAGGATATGCATGATGCGGCTGTGCAATCCAAAACTCAAGGGCACTTGAGCACTCTTCTTCAGTTAAGTGGGACAGTTCCTGCTTATACTTCTCCATTTCATGCCTGACGCACGGTTTTGGGAACGCATGCTATAGGGGAAAAAATGACAGCCTCTACCAACATGAAACTAACTGTTTTGGAAAGATTAGATATTTGTTCTTAACATATCAACAATCTGTGATGGTGTTCTGCCTCATTATCTCAAAATGATTTTTTTTAAATTTGGGATTTTTGTACACGCCCAGCATTCAATGGTTTGGTTTCTGGGGACAGTCCCTATTTTTCGTTTAGAAAATTACAAACATTACACTGTTTTGGAGGTGTTTACGTGTCTGAATTGAAAATGTCAGCGGATTTTGTCTCAGAAATCTGGTCACCTTACTATGGAAGCATATTCAAATGCTAACAAAATGCTTATGACAAAGTTTATGACACAGAGCTTAAACTGCATATTTTTGTAGACTATATGCTTTGGAATTGTCATTGTTAGTTTAAATACTAACTACTTACTTACCGAGAGTGAGGTCATACAGGTAAATTATCAGACTGAGGCCATAACGTATCGACCGAGCGATAGCGAGGTTGATACGGCAAAGCCGAAGTCTGATAATTTACCTGCATGGCCGAACGGTCGAGGTTAGTAAGTTGTTTATTATATGGCATTTTTAACTCTTTTGATTTTGAGAATAAATGGTAATTGTAAATAGAAAACATGTCGTTTTGTTCAGCTCTCAAGTCTTCTCACGACACAGTGTTTCAGGTGTTGCCTAGCAAGCAATGACTTGCTAACTTCAAGTTACAATGATCACTAGAAAACGGACAACAGGGCTCAGCTTAAATGGCTTTAATTTACAGTTAAACACAAGGTTTTCAAACTATAGTAGTCAAGTCTTCATCATCACTTTCAATAACACATTTTCGCTGCTTCTGAATCTGAATTGTACTGACCTGTACAAAGTCCTATAAAGTATTACCCGATATCAAAATGTTCGCGAATACTTGAGTCTTTATTCTTCAACTGTCATCAACTGTCATGGTACCACGACATTCAACTGGTTTCCTGTTCTCAGATAATTTCATAATAGGAGACCTGATTCTATCAATACATGCTCATGGCTGTTGATACATCGCTAATTTTTAAGGATGTAATGTTTAGTACTTGGTACATGGTATCACTCATTTTTAAGATTGATGTCACCGGAGTGCAATAACAATAGTTATCAGACCGCAGACCGGCTAGAACGTCAATACGCGGCTGGCATGACTACCAATTAGCCAATCAGAATCCTTGTACTGTCGTTGCCATATAATAATACATTTTATCACTTTTTCATGTATACACAGAGATATCACAAAATGTTTGGTCATGGAGATTTGGTTTTAAGTCATGGAAAAGTCATGGAAATCCATTGGTCAAAATGTGTGTGAACCCTGATATAGTTGAATAACAGTTTGGTCTTGCAGTTAGAAATATTTTACAAATAACCTTTCTAGAGGATTTCTAGGATTTCCTGGTTTTGCGTGAATTTCTGCCTTATACCATATGTTTCTTGATTTCATTGTAGCCAGTGATGATTGGTTCATCCTCTGTTGGGGGCGGGCTCAGCTGGCACCGCAGCCTACCACTGTGTGTGACGGGCGGCGACAGGAAGCTCTCATTCTGGATGACGGAAATGTGACCAATAAGGAACGGTTCGGTGATTTGAGAACAAATAATTGCACTGCTAGTTGCTGAAGATGGTCTATTTTGATACGCTTTTGTGTTTTTGTTTTGTTGTAACAATAAAGCTCTAATTTGATTGAGCCGTGCAGTTGTGTGTGTTTTTTTGTGTGTGTGTGGTAGGAGTTGCGTTCTGAGTGCACGCGAAGAATGACTGTGTGTGTGTGTGTGCGTGTGGAGTTGCGTTCTGTGTGCTCGCGAAGAATGACCGTGTGTGTGTGCATGCACTTTTGTGTGTGTGCGTGTGGAGTTGCGTTCTGTGTGCTCTCGGAGAATGACCATGTGTGTGTGCAGTTGTGTGTGTAGTTTTGTGTGTGTGGTGGGAGGTGTGTTATGTGTGCTCTCGAAGAATGACCATGTGTGTGTGCAGTTGTGTGTGTGGTGGGAGGTGTGTTCTGTGTGCTCTCGAAGAATGACTGTGTGTGTGTGCAGTTGTTTGTGTAGTTTTGTGTGTGTGGTGGGATGTGTGTTCTGTGCGCTCTCGAAGAATGACTGAGTGTGATTGATTTAGAGGGGTATGTTCTGTGTACTCTAGCAATATGGGATGGGTTGTGCCCAGGCAAACAAATCGGGCTGGGGGGGGGGGGTGTTGGGCAGTACTCTGCTCTTCTGTGAAGAGGGTCGGTTTCTGCGAAAGCGTCGATCAATGCACCACCGGTCGTGTGCGATGTTCTGCCAAGCTGGTGGCGGGTAAAGCTCGGGTCAGGGTAGAGTAGAAGTAGGAGAGCTGTGCCAACACACACACACACACACACACACACACACAGCCAAATCATTCACACAAGAACACACACACACACAAGAACACACACACACAGCCAAATCATTCACACAAGAACCCACACACACACAGCCAAATCATTCACACAAGAACCCACACACACACAAGAACACACACACACAGCCAAATCATTCACACAAGAACCCACACACGCACACAAGAACACACACATTCAGCAAAATCATGCACACAAGCACACACACTCATATACAGACACACATAAACACATGCACACAGTAAAAGCATCCATGTACACACACAAACATAAAACAATGTGTGCATAAAGTAGTGCTTGCTGATTAACATTGAAGAGGATTTGGGTGGGACCAGAGCATTCATGTAAGGGGGCCAGAGCAGCTGATCTGATCCAGCCTCCACAGATAGGCACACACTTACGCCTTGATTACGCGGACAGCTGGGACACCACGGACACATAGCTGTCCTTACTATACTTTCTGGAGTCTGCCTGGAGCTGCAAATGCCTGGTGCCCTTGGAGTAGTGGTAGTGATAGTCACAAGAAATTTGGGGGGTACACGGACGTCTGCACAGAACCGATTAGGACATGGAGGGTAAAGCAATGGTCTAAGCGAAATCCTTTACAATCACACACACACAAAGTATTTACCCAGCATAGGAGGTGTGGTAAAGAGAGAAGGAACGGAGGACCATAGGAGCCGTAGGAGGTGTATTTCTGAACAGAGCTTGCGTGTAGGGAGCAAATGTCACACGCAAGTCCTCTCAGGTCAAGCGCGCGTAGACTTGTAGCGAGAGTGACTCGTGTGCCAGCAATTCTTAGAAAGAGAGAAAGGCGTTGAGGATGGATTACAGCAGGGGCACTCAGTCATACTGTCCTCCCTAGCCTCAATGTTTTCCATCTTTCGCTTGACAGGACACATCATTCGTCAGATTGACTTGCTGAACACACTTGTTTTTTGCTAAATAAAAGTACATTTCACCGATTCCCAGTTCATCTAGTGTGCTTAGAGGAGAGAAGAGAGGGCAGGCTGAACAGGAGAGTGGGAGAGACAGAGAGAGAAGAGGGGAGGTAGGGGAAGGGGAGGGAGAATGATTCTAATACCCTGGGCTATAGCATCACCACAATCATGACCCCTCAGTAGCACCTATCCGGCTTACCTAATGGCCCTGCCCCAGGGATCAATAAGAGTGATCACCTATGCTTGGGACACGCTGTCCTGCTCCCAGGCCCTTCTGCGCTGAAGGTCGTCCCTGCTGCAAGACCTATCATATCAAAATCAATGTGGTTAGAATGTTTTCGATTGGCTAGATCGGGCGTGCTCAGCGAATCGAGTGTGCCACTGAGGAGCTCAGCCTGGTACAGAGGGATACATCCAGAGCGATCATTGACTCCATGCCATGCAGATCCATTATGGAGTCTGTTGATTTCTGGTGTGTGTGCCAATGGAGAAGAACTTACACCAGCTCTTTGCAATGGGCCAAAATAGTACCAAGTTATTATTTTATGTCTTTTGTCAGCCAATCGGGAGAGGTCATGGAAGTTCACTCGATCCATCTCTCTGTGTGACAGCCTTACACACTGTGACACACACACACACACACACACACACACACACACACACACACACACACTATCTCCAACACGTAACATACACACACTCACTCACAGTTGAGCTATGGGGTCGAGGCTGTGAGCCTTCAGCAGGTTTGAACAGTACGGTGTACAGCACTGCATTAATGCACCGTATGTGTTCAAGCGTTAACAGTGGCTCCCATTGTACTGGGACGGGCCTCGGCGGCGGAGCTGGGTGTAGTCGGGGCGGTGGACCCACACTCTCTCAAACCCGTTAGACAGGACCTTATGTTTCTTGGACACTGCAAGTAAACCACCGTCCGCAATCATAACATGCTACCGCTCTCCCCGGGCTGCTGGCCGTGTTTGAACAAGTCCACTGTGGTCTGTCACTAACGTTCGCAATGCTGGACGCAAACAAAGCTGGAACAGCTGCATGTTAAGGGCACAGAGAAATCATCCTCAAACGCCGACACAGCACTCCACGCAAACACTTACACACACACACCCCCGTGCTGTCCTACAAGCTCTAGAGCTCTCTCACTGCTGAAGAGTTTCCAAAGGGTATAATGGTCTCTTTCAGTGCAAGTACAAAGTTAGAAGGGATTTTCTCAGAAACATGAGTCACCTAAACTCTCCCTTAATCAATACTGTCTGTTAAAAGGGTAACCCAAGATCGCCCCCTGGTGGTGGCTTTGAGCATAGCATGAGAGATTACCCCTACGTAGAGGTCACCAGAATATTCGGACTCTGGTTCACCCTAGTTCTAGGGTGTCGATGTTTGTTTAAATCTGGACCACTCCTTCTCGTGGAACCACTTTGTCCACACACACACACACACACACACACACACACACACACACACACACACACACACACACACACACGCACACACACACACGCACACACCCTCTTCCGAGTGCTCGGAATCATTTACTTGCGGTGGTGAAACAATAAACCTGGAGGATCAAAGTGTCTTCAGGGGTAGGTTTCAACTCCGGGAGTGAACGGGAGTCGGCAACCCTGATCCGCCACTACAGCCTCAAAAGCTGGCGTGCTGCTCGTGTTCAAAGCCGAGGTGTTCAGAACAGAGGCGGCGGGCTCAGTCCAATGCTGACTAATGCAACCTAAGGCAAGGAGATTAGCTATTTTTTCAGGGCTTTTCTGATGTGAAATAGAAACATCTCTCATAATGACAGCAGCTCACCTCAAGAACAGACCTGGCCCTGATTTGGCCCTGACCTGGCCCTGATCTGGCACCTGAGTCCACTGCTATTGTTGTTGTCATATACAAGAAAGTCTCCACCAAGTCTCCACATATATACCATCAAGTTTCCCATATAATCCTTCAAGTCTTCCATATAAACCACCAAGTCTCCCATCTATACCATCAAGTTTCCCATATAATCCTTCAAGTCTTCCATATAAACCACCAAGTCTACCATCTATACCATCAAGTTTCCCATATAATCCTTCAAGTCTTCCATATAAACCGGTTGCTTTGAGTTTGTTTGTGAACATTTGAGAACACACACGAGTGGTCTGAGGAGACAGTTCTGGGTGAACACACATGAACGCTGGATTTAGGGTGACAGTTTAGATTAAACAATTTGGAATGTATACACAGAAATCCTCCACTTTAAATGTTAAAAGAAAACTTGTTCGCCTGTTTTAACACACCACTCAGCAAACTTAAGAAAGTTAAACGTGTGTGTGTGTGTGTTATAGTACCACTTCAGAGTGAGTTGTTATCAGGGTTTCTGTTTCTGCTGTAGATTCACACTTCCCCATGTCAGTTGCAGATCGCTGCCAGTAGGCAGCAGGCCATGCCATCACGTCAGGCCAGACTAATGATGTGATCCTGTAGCCAACCAAAAGAGCAAGAGGCTAATACTACCCAGGTCACTGGTTCGCTGACCAGGGAGTTCACACTGTTGGTGGCAAAAATGAAATCTGTACATATCTGCTCTTCACAACACTGCAATTTGCTTTGGCTTGAAGTGATTCCAACATGAATAAATTGTAGAGGTGATTGATGTTATGATGTTGGTGCAGAGAGCCAGGGAAGTTGTTCTCCGAGGGTAGTGAGTGACACTGTGCCAGGTCAGAGGCTAGTGTGTTTCAGAGGCCAGCAGCTACTGGGTTTACCTCCATGGAGCCCCACTTCAAACGCTGTGGATTAGTGGCTAGACCCGAGGTTCTGGCTGAGCAACGTTGCATTTTGCCCTCGCAACACGTCATGGAGTTATCTTGTTGCCTCGGTTACGTGTATTTGTTTGGGGATTGGGCTGTTCCTGGATAACAGGCAGTGGTTTTGAGGAGGATTTGTGGATTGAGGCTGGGGGGGCAAGGGGGAGCGAGTGGCCGTGAGGGGGGGGGATTGGGGGGAGGTTGTTCTCCGTATGTAAGATGAGCTACAGTACAGGGAACCGTGAACCCATTCGGTGGAAGTGGATGTGTTCAGCTCTCCCCACCCCTCCCCATTTCCCTTTGGAACTTCTGGCCACATTCAGCTGAGCCTCGTGTGGAAGAAGCTTTATGGGGGATTAAATGTAACCTGAAGTTTCACTGGAAAAGCGACAGCTTCCCCGGCAGACAAAATACGGAGTGAACTACTGGCGTCCCCGGTCGCTTCGCCAAGCGCAGTGTTTTATGCCTCCTTTGGCATGGGGGGAGTGCTTAAGACCACTTTAGCCCCTGCCGTGAATCACAAGGTGCACTCTGCCATGTGAGGCACAGGTATGACCTCGGAACCCGGTGCTGCTCGGTCGTGACATGCCGTGCTGAGGCGGCTCGACCCAGTCTGTCCCTAGTCCTGATCTACGGGGGCTTCAAGCCGCACTCGGCATACAGAGCTGGAAATGTGATACTAAAATCACTCATAATTAGCGCTTTCCCCTTTGCCTAATAACGTGAAGGAGCGGCGTTCCAAGAACTTCCCAAATGGAAACAGTTGGTCTGGAAAGGTTGGGGGGTGGGGGTTGGCCTTCAGTGAAGCGAGTTTCCCTCTCTATCTCTGTCTATCATTCTCTCTCTCTGTCTATCTCTCCCTCTATCTCTCTCCCTCTCGCAGATCACATCAAATCTAATCAAATTATGCTTGATTGGCATAAATAAAGTCAATGGGCCTCATTCTCGACAGCAGTTGGGAAGACTTTCCGAAGGATTTCAGAAGGAACTCCACTTCGGAAACATTTATGAAAACATTTGCATTCTCCATAGTTTTTTCTTCTGTGCTTTCTTCTGAACTTCAGACAACTTTCAGAACTCGAAATAGCAGTTGTAACTCTGCCTGAATCTTCTCAAATGCGATTCCATGGGCCATCTTGTGGTTATTTGAGGAATCGCGTTGAGGAATGACATTTGAAAAAACTCTGTATTACAGTAAAAGGGTTAACGGTTGAATTTGTGAGAACCCGTTGGTGATTGCGTTCACGTGAACTCTACAGACATCCTCGGATTAAAATAATAAATACGAGAATATTTGTATCATTAACAATTACGTTTCACATTCATAATTCTACGAGGTAGTATTTATTGTTACACTAGGTCTATATGGCTCGTAGCTTGACTGTTCTCTCCCTTGTACGTCACTTTGGACAAACGCTGCGTCTGCTAAGTGACTGAATGTGAATGACATGAACACTGCAAATTAAAAAAAAAAAAAGTGACTACTTAAATGTGTTTTACGGACTTCGGACGTTCAACGTAATACAATATCTCCACCTTATTAATGAACACCTGTTACGAGGTGGATTCGGGAGATTGCGACAGCACACGTTTCTAAAATTGCGTCTCCTAATAAGGAGCTGGCAGGGCGTGTATGTATGCAAATCCACTTTCACGAGAACGTGCATCAATCTAAGAAACTAATCGGAAGGAACCCAGCTGAGAAGACTTCGGCTGCTTATGAACACATTTTCAAGCGTGCGGGAATGCAGCGGAAGCATTTCTCTTACGTTGTTTTTGCGAAGTCGTGTAAGAAACATTTCTGAAGAATTACAGAAAAAGGTCGAGAATGAGGCCCAATGTTACCAAAGCTTAAAGTTTCAAACTTTGAGAAGTTAAAATATTCATTTTAAATGGAATAAAAAAATGTGTAAGATAATATAAGTATTAATGGATAATAATGAGAAAAAAAGTCTGTCTCTTTGTCTCTGTCTCTTTCTTTCTCTTTTCTTGCTCTCTCTCTCTCTTATTTCTCTTTTTGTCAACAAACACACATATAACATAAAAAACCTTTGTGAAAGCTCATGTTTATATGGACTACAATGTGACACCTATAGTTTCTTAGAGGAAAATATTTAATATGTTGAATGATAAAATATATATCACAAACTCACAAACACATCCTCATCCTCATGTTCTTCCATACACATGTTAAATGTTATATCAAATAACAATTATGAGGCATTGTTAAGTAAGCAGCATGCAACAACAATGAGCAACATGCAAGAATGTAGTGAAGGCCATGAGATCACTGTTAGGCTTGCAAATTACTTAGTACACGTAAAATAAAGAAATGTAAGAAAAAGAAAGAAATGTAAAATTGTCTTTCTTTGTGTCCCAACACTCAGTGTGAGCATGACCAGGGATGTGTCCCGGTGTCAGAGAGGGTTCTGAACCTAGATCAGTTCTGACCCAGACTCTCCAGGGCATGGTACAGAGTCTTCAGGTCCTCATGCATTTGACCCAGTGCCTTCTGGATCTTTCCTGGCTGGTCCAGAACATCCAGGCTGCTGGTGATTGGGTCGTACCGGATGGTGAAGGGCCTCTCAATCGTTGACGAGAATTGCCTGTGAAGGAACAGGGTTTCAGATTTAGTTTTGGACCATTGTGGCATCGTTAAAATGCAGTAGTCCATTCATAGCGAATGATTGCTCTTAAACGCTGCTGGACTGCCACACTTCCTGACACCTATTCCCACTCCTTGTGAGGACTGTGTTTTTACTTGTTTGGAAAGTGTGCAGTGGTTATATTTCAGGCTTTTGGAACAGCTTAGGTGGACCCCCCCCCCCCCCCCCCCGTCTTTCAATGAAGTGGCTGAAGAATAATACTGGATAATAAGTATGAAACTAAAATATTAAGTGAGCCAGTGCAGTTGGACACAAACAAAGTGGTACTGTTCTCATATGTGGTGCAACACCCTGCTTAGCAGACTATGCTACAGCAGAAGATTCTTCAGAAAAGAAGCAAATGTGCAGAATGCTAACAGACACAAACGCACACATCCACATACCGCAGTTTTGCCTTGGCATCTTCAAAGCTTTCAGACACAAAGTATATGGGCTGGTATGTTTCATCCTGATAGGGCTGGGCCGCTGCCTCCGCTGGGTTAAAGGGTTTGTATTCCGGTTCATTCGACAAAGCATACTAGGGATGGAAAAACAGACAATTTTGCAGTGAGTTCCAGTTTTGCAGTCATGGGAGGAATTTCGGCTGGAATTTAGAATCAAAGAGTGTTCTAGAATCCCACTCACTAGGAGTTCTCCATAGGAGGACAGCAAGCCAGCTCCGTAGGCTTTCACTGATTCATTCTGCTTACAGAGGCCAAACTCCACCGTGAACCAGTACAGCTGTGATGAAGACAACACAATATTACACATGAAGACTGAGATCATGCACAACAGATGAACTATTACTTAGTATGTCTTTGAGTTTATTTATATCTTTGTGATTCTGATTCTGAATTCGGAGGTCTAAGGTTCACATTTTGGTTAAAGGCATATTCCGGTTTAGATGTTCACGTGCTCACTGGTAACAGAATATCACAGTATGATTATCATTGTGTACATGGTTTTCAACCAGTCCTTGTATGTCTTAGACTGTACATCCTTTTGTCAATCGGTTCACCTAATACCTGTCAACATTTAAGTAACAAATTCCGTCGGCAATGGGTGGGGAGAGGTGGGTTTTGAGGGATGTTGTGCAAATAGGTATTTATAGAAAACGCATTTATTATGTATTATGTAGTGTTCAGTATATAAATTCACAGTAACTGTAATAATAATTCACAATGAATGTATTCACAATCACTTATTTATTATTATAACAACTAACTATTGCAATAACTTATTATTTATGATGATGTATTTTGATAATGCCTGAGTGCCCTTTCATGCCTCGGCAGTACGGATATGTTTTTGAGACTTGACATCTTGACAGACGTCATCCCTACTGCCGGGCCCTATGTTGAAATCAATACGACAAGCTTTGCAAAAAGCATGACTATTATTAAGATGACATAATTCACCTTCTTCAGAGGTACATGTGGAGTTGCCTTCTGCTATTTTCCCTTTCCCTTGCAGTTTCAATTTTGCGCGTCAATAGCCTGGGCAGAAAGATCAACTGCGTAGTTTGCCAGATTGACAAATGGGCTGAAAATGGTATAGTGTATTTATTGTGTATGACATGATTGCGTTTCATACATTATCAACTTTAGAACATTGGACAAACATTTTAATTTGATTATTAAAATGGGGGAGATCACCGGGAGAAATGACAAAACGGGAGGGGGGCGGTAGATGGGTCAGAATATGGGAGAAACCCGGGGAAAACGGTAGAGTTGGTAGGTGTGGTTCCCCATCACCCCACAATTTATTTGGATCAACTAATCATATGACCACAAGGGGTCAGCACAAGCATAGCATCTAGCAACCTGGAATACTGCAATTTAAAGTATATACTGTATACCCCAATTTTTCTTTGATAAATGTGTTGACTGTGTTACAATTCTTGGTAAGGTGAATTCATGTATTTAATGTATTTATTAATGTATTGAATGTTTTTTTTTACTTACTGTTGAAAGTCTCTCAATGTCCTCATCAGATGCACCCAGTGATGCAAGACCAATTTCCTGTCAAATACAATTTCAGTCAGTGTAAATCAACACAAATATAAACAAAAATATGTCCAATATGTCTAATGTCCAAAATGCCTTGAGGAGTTTAGCCTTTAACCACTAGAGAGCAACAGGTTTGGTGCCAAATCTTTCCAAATAACTGATCTGGTGACACACACACACACTCATGTACAAATACAAACACACACACACACACACACACACACACACACCCACACACACACACTCATTTAGGCTGTGATTTGTAGATGCAACTCCAATGCAACACAAGTAAATGTGGTTTGGCGAAAATTATAAAGCAATTGGGTTCTATCGCTTAATTTAGCTGTTTCTGATTGGACGAGAGACGTTCCATGCTATATTGCTTAAATATCCCTTATATACGCCATAACGACGCATAACCACTTCTGTTTACACATAGAGCTGAGCTCACCTGAGAGAACTGGGCAAACTCATTGTCTGTGAGCATTGGGATGTGGCCAAGCAGTTCATGGCAGCAGTCTCTGTTAAAAAAGCATAAGAAAAAACACTTATTTTCTATTTGTATTTATTTTTTTATTACAAGAAGTATATTCTTGCATGGAATGATGGACGCGGACCACATACAGACATATTAGAGGTACAGTCCTCGATCGTGGTAGAAGATGTTCAATCAAATAATCAAATAATGAAGGGACATTGTTGATTAGCTGGATAGCTTAATTTCTTGCTTGGTCTGAGCCACACATAACTTAAAACTAGAGGAATCTCAAGAAAGGTTTCCCCTTGAATTGTACTGAATTATAATCAAGGACTGCACCTTCAAGTATATTTCTGCATGGATTCAGGTGTGATTATACCATTTATTTATACAGTATAGCACAATTCATCCACATTGATAAATCAGAGTGCTTTACAAATGAGCTGATAAAAGAACAGAGAAAAATAAGAGTTGTGAGATGAGAGTGTAAGGCAGTTAAAAAGCAGAATCTCTCACAGTAAAATGAAGTAGAGTTGCGCATAGATGTACGTATTACTGCCTGATCTCTAGCACACCCAGACATGTTGCCTGACCTCTAGCACACGCAGGCATGTTGCCTGATATCCAGCACCTTCAGACATGTTGCCTAATCTCTAGCACATGCAGACATGTTTTGGGAGCTCAGGTGGGACTTACGGCTCTGGGGAGTGCATGGGAGCAGAGGGGTGGCGGATGTACTGGGTGCACTGGAACACTCGGAACGCCAGGCTGGCCAAGAAGTCACGGGCCGACAAGAGACCCGCTACGGGACGCAGCTGGAAGCCTGTTTTCTCTGAGGAAACACACAGACACACAATCCTTTAATCGTCTTCATTCAAACCATTAAGATAACATTCTGTGTTGTGAAAAAAATGCCTTGATCTGTGAAGGGCCTAGAAACAGTATTCATTATTCTAATGGATTTAACCTCACATACACTAAACTAGATGGCTTATTCACAATTGACTTCAAACAGTGGCAAGAGTCGAAACACACCAAGTATAAATTGGTCTCAAACCGGCCAACTTTTTCACCCACAGTAAACATAGGGAACCAAATGGGAACTTTAATAACTGGTAAAACACCATCTCTTGCATGCATATGATGTTTTCTACATAATGTCCAAATGTTTTCTCCAAGATGCTTAAAAGTAAAAAAAAAAAATTATAATAATAATAATAATAAAAAAAAGTATTCTCATAATTTCTTCTTCACCCTGTGAGCTTTAAGGCTGAATCCCATTACACCCCTTAGCCCTACGCCTTTCCCCTTCCCCTCCGTTTTGCGCGTTCACGTGTAGGGGTAGGGCTATCCCAATTCACGTTAAGACAGGAATGTAGGGGTGGGGGAAGGGCTTTCTACCCCTCCAAACGGAGATTTTCCGAGGGCACACTTCAAACGGAGGGGTGAGACCGATTTCCCCCAATGCATTGCGAACCCGTGATTAAAGAATTAAAGAAGAAACATTGCGCGAGTCCCTTTAAAAATGTCGGAAACAGCAGGAAAAGCATCACACAAATGTAAGTATTTTCTTTGTAATTCATGGTTTTAAAACTTGTTTGATGAAATGTTGCATTGTGTAAACAACAGCTGCAGGCGCCATGTTTGTTTAAGTCTGGTGAGTGACAGCTGTCGCTCTCCGGTTACGTAACAGCTGACGCAGCGTACTGATGACGTACGTAATTGTTGAAGGGATATCCCAATTCGTAGGGCTACCGTTTCAAGCCCTTCGCCTACACCTACGTTATTGCTCCGTTTGAAAAGGCGAGAGCCAAGGGGTAGGGGTAAGGGTAGGGGTGGAGATTAGAAATGGGATTGGGCCTAAGAGTTACTGTCTTCCTGTTTACCTTTTAGGAAGGCGGAAACATCTCTCAGCTGTGGGATGTTGTCCTCTGCGTAGCCACACTCCTTCTCCAGCTGCTGGAGCCCGTCCTGGAACTGCCTGCAGGCGTGGGTGGGGTAGATGCTGGTCAACGTCCGATACACCTGTCTCCTGTTCGGACAAAGCAATCAGCAATTGACCACTTACGGTATCATGTCAGGTATGCAGCCAGTTTTTCACCATTGATGGGGTCATACGAGATATGCAGTGTAACGATCTGTCTCCAGAATGTTGTTAAACAAATGCCTTAATTTTAGCTAAGCTGAAAAGAACACGAAAACAAAAAAGTTAATCGCTAAATGTCTGCTATATGACCACCACATTTCTACGCCTGTCGTCTATAGATCTATACATGTTATTCGTTCGCCCACATGCGCCGTATGAAGATGCCGTAAAGGTGCTTACCAGGTGCCTATTTCCTCAGGCGTGTACTCTACTCTGGGTAAGGGCTCCCCTCTGCGGAAAAAATATGTCATTACTATTCAGTGAACTAATATTAAAACGATGCGCTTGAAGTCTTTAAATACATAAACCAATACATAAGGTCGAAATGTCGGGATGTAGATGGAAGTAGGCTAGGCCTATTTGCTTTAATTAAGTAAACAAAGCATTAAAAAAAGAGATCATGAGAGATAAAAAAAAAAAAAAGGTAGTTCAAGAGTGAATAACTTAAGACTGAATGATTGAGTTAATTGCTATTGGGAACATGTTGCCAGTGCCATTCGAGGCATCGTCAAACTGTTTGATAAACAAACACGGGAAGGCAATATATGGAAATATGAAATAAATACAAAACATAAAGACGAAACACGAATTTAAAACACAGGGTAATAGGTGGGGCTTACTGTTTGTAATTAAATGCGAGTTCCGAGATAAATGTTCTTCTTTTCCTGTATTCTTTATCGCTGAAACCCTAGAAAGAGAATACAATGCATCTTAGCTGACTCATAGGCTCCAAACCCCCAGTAGATTGCTTAGTATAGTAATTCAGAAGGAGATCTGGAGTCATACTCACGGGGTGATCTTGATCCAAATCCGGATCGAATTTCGTTATCAAATGATTGCATCGATCCAAATCTCTTATTTTTCTTGGAAACCAGGGTGCTGCAATACATAAAAAAACAATTTGAGTTTATGTGATGATACACTGGGATCATGTGCTACATCACAATGAACTGTGCACAATAACAATGTCACCAGTGCAGGCGAATGCAGTCAAAAATAATTAGTAAATTAGTAATTGCCTTTTGCCTCTGAAACTGTCCGCACATCCTCGGCAACCCTTTTTAATGAGTTGATGAAGACGTCGATGTCTGAACTGTGTATTTCACATTTGATGAAGAACTCCAGGTCAGACGTATTCTTTGACTTTCTGGGTCGGCTCTCCACGTGAAGAAGTTTGGCTTCAAAGGTCTGAAGACGCACCAAGCCCAATTTTAGAATTGTCTGATTTTGGACATTATATGCTGATTTAAGGGGGACAAATTGGTTCCATGTTAGGGACTCACCTCAAACACTTTGCCCGCCTTGAAAAACCCAGAATTCTTCTCGTTGCTGAGGGCGAAAAGCACGTGTAGCGAAACTTTCCCGTTCTTTTCCTCGAACACACAACAGTCCCCGCCGAGCGAGGGTCCTGGCGAAGCAGAGGACCCACTCTCGCGGTCCCTCCGTGCGTCATCAAGCAGGCTCCGTTTTCTACCGGTGAAGGGCACATTTTGGACGACACTGTCAGTCTTCATGCAGACAGCCGTATTTGTCACTTTTGACGAAGAGGTTGTTGGGTTTATCCGTTGCCTTGCCGTTCTAGACCCTAAACTTTAAACCCAGGTAACTGTGTAAGCAAAAGTAAAATTGGCCCACCTAGGCTATATGATGCATGCCTTGTGCTTCTGACAAAACCATGGACTTGCATCTTTATATATGAAACCCGCCAAAGTGTTTATGTTAATTAGCTACGTAAGTCCGCGTCTGAATTCATAGCTAGGTGCGTCATGATGATACAGTCCTTTTCTTATGTAACCGAAAGAGCCGGGTGCCCCAAATGTGTAACGTCAAGCTATTAAAATGCAAAAAAACAAACTTGTTGCAATGATTTTTTTGTGTGTGAAACATGTTAGTTAGTATGCAACCGTTAATAGATTGCTCATGACTAGGGTTTGGTTGAAACGGACGAATGTGTCCTTTAGTGGCCACAAAGACGCGGATCCGGCGCTCTCCAGGGTACTGAAAGGTGTTTGCAACGATGCTAGGGACATTGCGAATGAAAAGCAACGACACGTGGCAACATTGTAAAATACATGAGGAAATAAAAATGAGAATTACAGGCAAAATACAAAGTGGCATGAGAGTGAAGAAATATTTTATTTTCTTGAATCAGTTACATTGCATGCACAAACTAACATTCTTCTTAGCTTGCTAACAGAATAAATCCTATCCTAATATAGTATAAGTATTTTATGTATACCACATTATTGGTTGAAATTATTTTATCTACGACATTTAAAAAATACATATGATGACGTCTAATAGGCATCTGTTCACGTAGGCTAAATATATTCCTAATCATTTCTCGACACATTTTGTGCGCTTTACTTCACAGTTTTATATGCTGGGTGTTTTTCTGTAAATAAATGCAATGAAAAAGTAAATATATTCGTTAGAGTATTACCGAAAGATCAAAGGCACAATGAAGTAATCTAATGAATAAAGCTCTGGTGTAATTCAATTGGCTCCCCCTTATTTGTGAAATTACAGTTATTATCCTCAGCCTTGCAGACACAGCCAGATAGGCTACCTCTTCATTTGAAGGTAGGGAAAACAATTTACGTTTTAATTCTATATGCTTGAGTAATTAATGCATTCAAATGAACAAATATTTCTGCTTGCATCCAATCCACAGAATTATGCATTGGCATATGATAGGTGTAATATATGAGTGTGTATATTTACAAATATTTGTGCGTATGATAGCGTTGCGAAATATTGCAGGACACGTAAGAAAAGCTATTCTCATAGTTCACATAAGCTCGTCACATAATACAATACTCTACAATAGGAAAACAAATTCTACATTATAATAGATGACAAGAAATACATTGTGAAAAATCATACCATAGAGAAGGCTATAAGCTTTGCAAACGGTGAAGCTGATGCATGCTTGTATTGGATAAATGGTAAGAGTTGGTTAATTATTTTGGGCGCACAATTTTCCGAAACTCCTCACAATACAACATCCGGATCTTTACAATATTTCGACGTAATCTTTACTCCAGTTTGCGCAAGGCGTTGCACAAGATGCCCATGTCACCTGAGGGAGAGAGAGAGGAAGAGAGAGAGGAAGAGAGAGAGGAAGAGAGAGAGAGAGAGTCATTATTAACGGTTTCTCACCATTTATGATGTTTTATGTTAATTAACGTCTATCACTTTCTGTTTATTAAAATAAATTCAACTAATTCAACTCGGTACTACGGGCTTCTGATCTTGTAATACAAATGTAACGTTTTTTTGATCAACCGTACTAAACAAAACTTTATTGGTTTTAGGTTGTATAACACATGCTCATTTGAGTCGTGACTTTAATGTAGCCTATGCTGTGACCAGATATATGTCTCTCATTTGAAGGAAGCTTTAATTATCATGGTTGCAAAATGTGTCCGCCACGCACCTGTGATAGTGTCAGACAGATTACGCAGCTGCTGCGTGCTGTTCAACACCTCGACGCTCTGGGTGTAGGCGTTATAGCGCACGGTGAAGGGTCGCGGGATAGTGCCGGCGAACTTCCTGTGGGGAGACAGAAGATAAACCAATAAGGTGTGATGGACAACGTAAAACCTTCCAAGGGTGCATTGTCCAAGCTGAATTGTCTTTCTAATGCGTCATAGCATGAGTTTGTGAGCGCTTCTGTTCTGCTACAGGGCTGAGCCCGTTAGATTTGCACGTTAGGCTTGGATGGTTTATTTTTACCTGACTTTCTCCTTGGCGTCCTCAAAGCTCTCCGCCACAAAGTAGACAGGTTGGAACTCTGTGATGGGATACTTCTGAAGGGAGGTTTTCTCAGGCTCAAACGGAAGGATGTTTGGCTTGTCTGTCAAGCAGTACTGTTGAGGGAGAGTGACAGAAGAATCCCTGATGGTTACAAATAAAGCATCTAATCTAATGTGGTAAAATCTCAGGGTATTGTGGAACGGTGACATAGTATATGCACGCATATACGTAGTAGTGCCACTTCCATGTTTTCATGCCAAAGTTAGTTAGCTAGTAGTTTTATACAATTTAAAATCTCATGATGTTCCCAAAGGAGAAGTTATTAGAATTAGAAGTTTAAGCAGCACTTTCACACATGCTACTCCTACCGATGTTTGATAAAGAGCATAAAGCAACTGTCTTAGTTACCAAACCACCTCATCACTCTTAGTTACCAAACCCCCCACATCACTTTTGTCACTTTGTCAATGAAAGCCAACTCAATCTGGTAAAAGCGGACGGGCCGAACACATAGACAGGAAATGGAGCAATGATGATGCAGTGCACAGCATGAGGCTCTCTCTCTCACTGTCAGTGAACATATCACTGATCCACACTTCCTGCCCTCGCATTGTGTGTGTGTGTGGGTGTGTGAGGGAGTGACTGAGTGAGTGTTTTTGTGTGCTGTAACCGTGTGCCTCAGTGGCCATTATTCCCGCAATATCACCAGTCACACACACACACACACACACACACACACACACACACACACACACACACACACACACAATCTATGCCTTCCCTGCGTGAACCAATGACCCACTTAGTAGCCAGGCTCAGTCCCCCACTGACACATTGAACTCCAAGATGGAACACTAACCCACTGTCTCCAAACACCAGGTTGCTATCTTTAAAATAGGGTTGCACGTGTCACATAGGTAGGGCAGTGGTGTAGTGGTCCCTGGAGAAGTGGGTATACTCTTTATTTATTTTTTAAGCAGCCCATACAGCACAGGATAAATGCCTGTTTTAAGAAGTGGGTATACGCAATGCTGACTGAAAAATAAGTGGGTATACCTGCGTACACCCTGGACTACACCACTGAGGTAGGGGGCCATCTTGTATAGTGAAATAGTAGATTAGATGTGGGGCATGATAAAAGGTCATATAACCGACCCAATTGGTGTTTGGAGTCTATTTTAATACTGAGATGCCTGTTTCTATTTGTCTACAATTGTATTGGGTAGGCGCTATATAAAATATAAATACAATTTGATTGAATTTGCGTCGGTTGTGTCTGAAAGTGTATTTGAAGGAAAGAGGGGATGCATCAGACCACAAGGCTAAAATGTATAGGTAAATACAAAGCATATGTTTAGGTAATTCAAATGAATTTCAAATAGATATTCAATTATTCAGTGTTATCCACACAGACAGACTGTTTAAAAAAAAATCCGATTTTATTTTTTAATAAGATAATTACATGAGATCATTTTGCTCTCTTTCTCTCTCTCTCATCCCTCAGAAGTAATTACTATCCCACCCCCCCCCCCCCCCCACACACAGACAAACACTCACTTGTAATTCTCCAAAAGATGAGAGTAGGCCAGCTCCGTAAGCTTTGATCTCTGAACCCTGTTTGCAGAGCCCGAACTCAACAGTGAACCAGTACACCTGCAACACATAGCAGTCAGGCTCAATAAGCAGACACACACACACACACACACACACACACACACACACACACACACAGGGTTTCATTGGCTCTTTGCCCCCACAGATTCTGATCAAACAAATTAACTTTATAAATCACACCATAAAACAGTATGTTTAGAGTAAAGTTTAACACATAAAATACCCTAAATGACTTCTACATTATAATAAAAAACATTATTTTCTGGAATAAAATAGAGAACTATCTCCATTGTATCTTGGCTTGTATCAAGGCATGCCTGTGTAAAAACACAATATAAGGTAGTCTAATCTAGATGAAATGGTGACAGTATGAGAATTCTTTGCATTTTAACCTGTAATGTTGTTGTATATATTTTCATAGCGACAGCCTTAGAGAAAACATCTCATGAGAAAAGAGTCTGTGTAAGACACTTACAGTGGCAAGTTTCTCAATGAAGTCATCTGGAGCTCCCAGGGAAGCCAGACCAATTTCCTGCACAGACAGCACAGATATTACACAGCTATAAACCCTGAAAAGGTTAAGCCCTGGACACACGCTGTATTACCCCATAACAAAGTAAATGGTCCCAGAGAACCTTTGTCCTTCCAGATACCCAACTGCACAATATTTCACAACCACTTTCACTAGTCTATTCATTGCAATAGCTGCATCCAAACAAATGCATACAGCGGACATGGGTTTTATTGTCTCCATATATGTCTTTGGATACAGCAAATAGTTTGTTTGTTTATTGATGATGCTAACTGCTTTGGAAACTGCTTAATGCTGTAGTCATCTCACAAATGCTTCTCATGCACAAAACCTATTCAGTCATTTTGTATTATTTGTCTATTGAACAAATCAGTTGTGGTTAACGTATAAGGGCGTTGGTTATCAGGTACTGGTAATTGGTACGATGTTTGTTTATAGGTTGAAATGACTAAAAGGTCTATGAAGGTGTTTTGCAGGGATTCTGCACTTACCTGTGAGAACGTGGCAAAACTGTGGTCAGCAAACAGTGGCACGTGTCCCAGCAGTTCATGGCAGATATCTCTGTGAAACAGAAGATTGGGGCTACTATGACAACCATTGTGAAATGATGACATGATATGAAAGGTGTTAGGCGGTCCGTAAAATAAGGATTCTTGAGTTCCCAAGTCATTCAGTACCAGAGCTTTAAAATGGTTTGGCCTTACCCATTCCTGAAACCTTGGACTGGGGTGGTATTTAACATTGGAAACATAGGGAGGAAATGCTGTAAGAGGCACATCCTCAACCAACACCAATTTTAAGAGAGGCACGAATTAAAGAGACCACATTTTGAAGAGAGGAACTTTTCCTCAAGAGGGGTAAATGCAACATGACCAGACTCAACAACAACAACTCTTTCCCAGCCCTGAGGAACTACATCGGCCAGCCAAATGGTCTTTGGAGAAAAAAGAAAAGCCTTCCTCCTCGAGCCATGACACGCTGTGTGAAAACATCACGGAACCCGACTGGAACTGTTACTCACGGCTCCGGGGTGTACATGGGCTTGGATCCGTGGCGGATGTACTGTGTGGAGTGGAAAACCCGGAACGCCAGTCCAGCCAGGAAGTCACGCGAGGAGAGCAGCCCCGCCACAGGCCTCAGACGGAAACCTGTGCATGCTGGAGTAGGTAATGAGAGAGTGTGTGAGTCTGCGTGTGTGTGTGTGTGTGTGCGTGTACGTCCAGATTGAGCCTATATGTCAGCTGCAGGTTCCCTACACTATAAGAAGCTAGAGCTATTGGACTGTAGATTAACTGAAGTCCTACCCTGCATGTAGACAACTGCCTGCATGTTGACTGAAGATATCTAACACAATAGGAAGCTAGTGATAAGAGACTGTACGCTAACTGAAGACATCTTAAAACACTATAGAAAGCTAGAGCTAAGAGACTGCATGCTGACTGATGGTTCCTCACACCATAGGAAGATAATGGAAGCGAGGGATAACAGATGGTATGTGAACTGAAGCTATCTTACACTGCAGGTATTTGGAGATGTCCTCGAGCTGTGGGATGTTGTCCTGGCGGTACCCGCAGTACTGCTCCAGCAGGGGGAAGACGCGGTTATGCTCACGGCAGGCGTGGCTGGGGTAGAGCGTCTTCAGCTCTTTGAACACCTCCCCCCACGTGGCTTTCTCATCAGCAGTGTATTCCACACGCGGGATCACCTGGCCACTGGGACACGGACACACACACACACACACACACACCAGAAACATTTATATTTATATTTACCTATACATGTCTAAGTACCTCGCATTTCCATTAACATCTGAATTTGCATAACCATTTACTAATATGTATATATACTTATCACATCAATAACCACTGTAAACTCACAACAATTACCTCAATGCATATATTTACCTTTTTTCATGTATACAAACAAGGTATGCACACACACACACACACACACACAGCTGTTCATGTACACACTAGTCGGTGGGTGTGTGAGATCATCTCACTGATAGGTGACTACTGCGTGCGTGTATGTGTGTGTGTGAGTGAGTGTGTGTGTGAGTTTCTCATCACTCACTGTGTAGTCGAGGCCTGTGCCTTACCGCTATGCAAATGCAGACTGCCTTAGTCGGGGTGGGGGGGGTTAATTGAGGTAGGGCGCTCATTGTCTGTGTGTGTGTGTGTGAGAGAGAGAGTGTGTGTGAATTGGAGAGAGAGACGAGTAGGTCGTTCTGTGAGAGAAAAATATGATTGGATTGGGGAACAGCTTGGATGGGGCAACGGCCTTCACATAACTTAAGAGTGAATGCTAAAGAAATCCCTCATCTGGGATGGGCACATACTGTCTGTAGTTGAAGGCGATGTCAGCAAATTCCTTCCTGCGGGCCCTGTAGACCGGATCAGTGAAGCCCTGGGGATCAGACAAGACCAACCAATATCAGATCTCCCGATTGACACATCCACAATGGATTGACATTGGATTGAGATGGAGGGAGACTGAGCCTGAGTGCGAGCGAATAAATCGTGTGATATTTCCTGAACCTGGGAGGCCTTTGAAAGTGTTAGTCATACACTCCTCCGCTGCATAACATATTCAAATGAGGCCTTTGTAGCGTCTTTGCATTTTATGCTGAATACATTTGAGTTTAATGGCGCTCAGAAAGAGGGGCAATTATATGTAATTACCGGGGCTCAATTAAGGCAGTGACAGCAGCTTCAGGGCCTGAACCGTTACCATGACAATAGAGAGCCAAGAGTGGGCTATCATCATGGCATCATGGCATTCAGCGTCACATGCGTATGAATCAGACACCAACACACACACACATGTACACACAAACACGCATGTGTCAGTGATCCTTTCTCTCTCTCTCACTCACACACACACACAAAAGCATGCGTCAGGGAACCTCAGACAGGAAGAAACAAACATCCGCACACACACACACACCCACACACAAACACACACACACACACACACACACAACACACACACACACACACACACACACACACACACACACACACACACACACACACACACACACACACACACACACACACACACACACACACAAACACACACACATGTACACACCAACACACACACATGTACACACACATAAGACTTCCTTACAGGATGATCAGAATCCAGCTCGGACCCGTAGCTCAGAATCTGGTTGGCGAAACGGTCCAGGTCCTGGATCTCATGGGGAAACCATGGCACTGTTCCAAAAGGTCACAACAGGAAAACAGTGAGAACAGATAGCACAATTAAACAGAACTGAGTCTGTAGAACTTAAAACAGAACAATAAAGCAGAACAGATAGCACAATTAAACAGAACTGAGTCTGTAGAACTTAAAACAGAACAATAAAGCAGAACAGATAGCACAATTAAACAGAACTGAGTCTGTAGAACTTAAAACAGAACAATAAAACAGAACAGATAGCACAATTAAACAGAACTGAGTCTGTAGAACTTAAAACAGAACAATAAAGCAGAACAGATGGCACAATAAACAGAACTGAGTCTGCAGAACTGCTGTTTGTAGAGCTTTGAACGTAGCAGGAAAGGAAATTAGACGTTTTTTTGTTGTTGCTTTGAGACTCCTAGATCTCCTCTGGCAGATATGCATAGGCAATGTCAGTATTGACAGTCACTCTCAGACTTCTACAGACTGTGCTGATTGAGTTTGCAGTAAGTTTATTTCTGGAACTCCACAAAAGTTAGGTCTTGAGTTAGGTCTCACCCTATATACTGCACAGGGGTAAATGTGTCTGAATTCTTTCTTTTTTCTGGAACCAAATGTATTTTTTCTAGTTTGTTTGTTTGTTTCCATGTAAACACCCCTTACGCAGCCTTCCCATATTTCTGTACAATGTTTTGTGTTTTTTCTTTTTTGTAACACTGCACATTTACTGCCAGTCCAAGTAGATGTTACGAAACCTGTCATTCTCCCTGCTTCCAGTAGGTGACGCATAGAGCACACTTGAAATGGGTGTCATAACAAAGAGGGAGACATTATGTCTTCTCAATCTCCAACACTGTCCTCTTGTATCTGAAAGCATCCCCAGATCTAACTGCTGCTGAGTGTTATCTGTGTCTTTCACTGTCAACTCATTGAAATGTAAATCTATGGCGACAGTGCGGGGACAAATCAAGACAAATCTACAACATTGGCATTGAAGGGTGGGGGTTGTGGTCCGGCCAACACTAAATTAATGTTGATGGGTTAGACCTCCACATCTCTCTCTTTCTCTCTCTCTGTGAGCCCTCACAGAACGCCAGGACAGGGCGTCTGAGCAGAGACACTGGCCAGACCAGGAAGTGTGTGTCACTGTCCTGTAGACGGTCAGTATTTATGGTCCTCACAAAGCCCTGAGGGTCTGGCGGCCAGTGAGGGTTTAGCCAGTGTGGTCTGGCCTGAGGGGCACAACACAGTAGGGTCTTCAGCCGGACACAACCGACAGCCATAAATTAGCGTGGCCCTCAGCTCAGAGCAATGTGTGTGTGTCTGTGGGTGTTTGTATGTCTTTGTCTGCATGTGTGTATCTATGAATGTGTGTGTGTGGATGAGAGTGTATGTACGTCTGCTATATGTACGTGTGGCTGAGCATTTGCATGTAAATCTTTTACATTTTCTTTACATGCGAAAGTCTGTATGTGTGTGTGTGTGTGTCGGTGTGTGTGTACGCTGTTTCTATAACCTGGGTGAAAGATGGCCCGGTCCAAAGGCCCTTTAACCCTGCCTTCAGTTCACTGTGGAGTCACACACACAGAGCTCCACTGTTCTGCCTTGTCTGTTTGTTCTCATTAGGCTAACTAAACTAATGTGATTCTGGAAACAACTCATGAAGGCCGGCTGCATAACCCGCCACGGGTCATTTATCACCATGGCGACGCCCATTGCCCATTATGACATCTGGAGTAGAATGCTGAGTGGAACAGTGGAACTAGTGGAGACTAGCAGGCTGCCAGGCTGTCTGTACTCTGTCTTATTCTCTGCTATGTCTTTTATTCGACAGGGTTCCCTCTGATCTTTCTAGCTGCCGTTGTGTGTCGCTCATTCATTTGTGTTCTTACTGCAAACCCAATTATACTGTTTTTCATCCTCTTTTCTGTCTCTGAAACTCTCCCTCTGTCTCAGCACACACACACACACACACGCACGCGCACACAGACACACACACATACACACACACATAAACACAAAAGCGTGCACGCGCGCACACACACACACACACACACACACACACACACATACAGGCACACACACACACACACACAGGCACACACACACACACACACACACACACACATACTTACACAGACACACACACACACACACACACACACACACACACACACACACACACATACACCCACTCACCGGTGTCCTTCTGTTTGTTGCGGGAGAGCTCGTGCACTTGCCCACTGATCTCCAGGCGCAGGCCGTCGATTACCTCGTCCAGGGCCTTGGAGCAGGATGTGTCCACGTTGATGAAGAACTCATACTTATCGCTGTTCGTGTGCGCCGGACGAGACTCGATGTGGGTCAGGTTGATGCCCTTCTCCTGCCAATGGGATTGGTATTGAGTTATTAAGTTATCTGTTTCCCTTTTGTAGTATTTCAGTGTTGTATTGTGGTATTTGGAAGTTCTGTAAGATCAATAAATAGTCCTGCTGACTGTGCCTCCTTATGTCTCTATCCTAACCCCTAGATTTGAAGTTTGTTAGCATTGTTACTGATTTACTAATACTGTTAGCATTGACAATAAATATGAGCTAACTAGAGTAAAAAGTAGCTCAAGTATCAATAAAGTTCACAAGCAACCATGGCATTCCTTTGAGTTGAAAATACACAATACTGAAGTCTGTTTTACTGTGAAACTAATTTATTTGGATTAAAGTCTTGCTCACGAACAATCGCATCCGATCCTAGGGTGAAATGACCACTTGTTGAAGTGGAGTGTATGATGTCACCACTAGAGGGCGATAGTGTCATTTCCACAGACTGGGCTCGGTGCTGAAAATTCTTGGAGCCAACTTGGCCTCAGGTCACCCACTGCATACCAATAAAGAGAGCCACTGATTGGCTTTGTGTTAGTAGAATGATATTCCATTCACCAATTAGAGAGAATTAGGGACCTTTCCACAGACCACCAAGCCACATAAACATCTCTACAGTTATACTTCTCCGCTTTGTGTTCAGTGTCAAAGTGTTCATTTCCGTCAGCATAAGCGATAAACACGGATAAAAGCATTTGTCAAATAGATAAAGAAAAACATAATAGAAGCAATTGGGTCTCGTCCCTACAGGGTCATGGCACTAAAGTGAGCCGGCAGAGAGTGGAGGACGCTAAAATATTGTGATATTTCCTTTAAGTGGTCATTAAATCTGAAATGCATTTTATTTCCAGCAAGCTGGAGGGACAGAGGGAGTGTCGTCGCCGCTCACTGCTATAGGTCCAGTAAGGAGGTGGTACTCTCTCTCGCCCTCTTCTTTCTCTCTCTCTCCTTCTCTCTCTCTCAACCCATCTGGATCCTATTGTGTTGCTGTTTTTGCTAGCTAGTGAACAGACCCATATGGTTCTGCATCCCGCAGCAGTTACCAAACAATGTTTTTCCAGACCCATCTGGCCAAGAGAGGCATTTTGAACATTTCCCCTTGGCTTTTATCTATGGTTATTGCTGTCTGTCATGTCAGGGAGTCCAGGGCTCAGAGACTTGTTGTGTCTGCAGATAGAAGCTTGCAGTGTTATACAGGGGAGAGTTATCCGTGTCTGTCTGAAAGGTAACATACAACATTAATTCATTGCTAGTACAATAGGATGAATTATAATCCATTATGAAAGACATGAAATTAATATGCTGTTTTATAGACCACAAACTACCACAGCTTATGAAAGCACTAACAACTGCA
>NC_137912.1:23534609-23559609 GCF_963457725.1 Sprattus sprattus
CGCATGTTTTCTTCAATTAAGTAAACCTTTTGGGGTTTCATGGAAAATCTTATGTTTGTATGTGTGTTCGCCTCTTCAAAGATGTGTTTGCATGCCGTGTGCTTGTTAGAATTCTTTATTTATGCTTAAAGTTAGCTAGACTTTTTCACTACCGAAACAGTCACTACCGAAACATATGGTAGTGACCTGATGATTTCAGTAGTGACAAAATGAAATGGTAAGTAGTTCAATCCCATCATTTTTAAATAAATGTGTTGTGTGGACTAAAGGGCGGCCCAGAGCACCTTTTGGAAGATTTTGGGAGAGAAATGAACATCCATCCAACAGTGCAGTCACTACCGAAACACTGGATGTCACTACCGAAACAGTGCAGCACTACCGAAACACAGGATGTTTTGTAAAAAATTAAGTATATTGAGTAATCAACTAAAATGTTATGATACTGATTGGATTAATGTATGTTCAATTTCATCAATTAACAACTCTGGAATCAATATGATCATTATTTTGCATTTTACAAAGAAATATTGCACTTAGATTTTGATGAATTGTATAAATTGAACTTGAAAATTTGATAAAAAATTCATTTTTATGGATTTCATTGTGAAAACCTTCAAGAAATATTTGTAAAAATACTCTTCAGAGAAGGGAAGGAAACACAATCTGAACAGGTCAATAATAATACTTTTTTACTATAGTAAATGTGATGTTTCGGTAGTGACAATTTTTGGAAGAGGAAAAACATTCCAACACATTCTGAAAATACAATATAAAAATTGACTGTTCTTTTACTAGATAAGTGTACTTTAGATATGGTACAATATACATACGGACAAAGTTTTGGGAATAAAACATAAAAAAAATCAAAATATTTCCGACCTGACTTTGCACCAATTCGGTAGAATGGCCCATAGACATTATATAAAATGTACTTTAGTTCATCTCAAGTTAAAGGTATGGTCCACAATTCAGGTGAACGGTTGTAGATGTTTAAGCTCAGCAGCCAATCAGATGACACCCCTCTCTTCTGTGCTCCTAAATCAACCTGATGTTTGACTGGAATTTACATTCACAGAACCAGCATGGTTTACGAACACCGGAGGTTTTTTTTATCGCAAACTCTGAATGGAGAGCTAGAGGACCACGAGGAATAGTTGGCTTAATCTGCCAAGAGTTAATAGGATTAGAATCATAGACCCACCTTTAAGGGGGCCTTATTGTGTATCGAGGGTCCGTCATTCTGGAAAAGATCTAAACATTGCTCCATGAATTTCTCGTTGCGTGACCCATCGTTCATATGCTCACAAACATATTTTCTAAAAACAACCCTGAACACTTAAGGGGTTCAGTTCAATGTGAGACATGAAGTCCCAACACTGAAATATTGTGACCTTTGTTTTTTGACACTGCCCTGAAAAAGGAGAAAACTGTGTACCCAGTGGACCTCTTTGAATGGGTGATTTTGGAGGGTTTTGTTTGCTTTGAGACCAGTGTTGACTCTTTTGGTAATCTGGTCTCCGGCTTTGACCAGAACAAGTAAAAATGCTCCGGCAAATCTCCGTAGCGCTGCAAACACAACCTTTCCTTGACACACGGCATCCAACACAAACAAATGATTTCATCTGTTTGTGTTCATCTGTGTGTGGGTGTGCACACGTGTGTGCACGCGGATGTGTGAGAGAGAGAGAGAGAGAGAGAGAGAGCAAAAATACAGGGTGACTGGAGAGAGAAAGAGATAGGAAAAAAGAGACAAGGATGAAGAGAGCTCAGATGGTAAGAGAGAGAGAATTTGAAAAACAATTGACAGGGAGATTATCATAATACTATAACAAAAAGGCCAGAATGACAGGGGGGGACAAAGAGAGATGATGTGAGAGAGGGAGAGAAAGAGGGAGAGAGACAGAGAGAGAAGAAGAGGAAGAGGGAGAGAGAGAGGGAGGAAGAGGAAGATGGAGAGAGAGAGAGGGAGAGAAAGAGGGAGAGAGAGAGACGGTGTGAGAGAGGGAGAGAGAGAGAGGGAGAGAAAGAGGGAGAGATACAGAGAGAGAGAGAGAGAGAGAGAGGGTGAGAAAGCACATGAGCTCGGCAGTGCTGAGTGACTGACCTCGAAGAGCCTGAGGGCTTTGGCCAGAGCGCCCACCTCCTCCTTCAGGGAGAAGATGCAGGAGAGCACGGCGGATTTTGTGGTCTGCTCCTCCAAGTACGACCCACGCCTCATGGACCCCTGCTACTCAAAGAAGGGGGGGGGGGGAGTAGAAGAGAGAGGGAGAAAGAGAGAGAGAGAGAGAGAGAGAGAGAGACGAGAGGGAGAGAGAGAGGAACAAGAAGAACAACACAGAATTAGGGAAGGGTGGAATGTGAAAAGACGGACCTTTTGACAGAACACTTCAGAGTGGTAATTTGATCACACCGTAGGGAAAGAACACTCCCTGGACTTACAGCAACTTAACATTACTTAACAGTCCCTTTTAACTCCACTGCAGGTTCAAACTTCAACTTAACACTACGGCTGAGAATACCCAGTATTACAACTAATAGAGCAAGGTGCTAGTAACACCAAAGCCATTGGTCTGATCCATGACTAAAGGTGTCTAACTGTACTGTGCTCTAAGTTGCTTTGTATCAAAGCATCTGTTAAATGAATTAATACAAAATGTTTATTTCGGTCAAGGTGACTTACATGTGTAAATAGTGGCGCAATTCATGACAGTGACTCTGGCGTGACCCCGATCGGGCAGATTCGCCTCAGAGTCAGCGAGTGCCTGGCTACAGGTTGGGTAACTGTGTGACCGACATACAAGCCTTCAGGAGAGGGTTGACCCATACTGTGTTAACCACAGCTACTGGCTTTTCGCTGTCCGCTCTCTCTCTCTCTCTCTCTCTCTCTCTGCCTTGATCTACCTTTCCCTTTCTCTCATGCTGTCTTCCTCTCTCTGACCCCTGCAATCTCAAACACATGTTGCTTTGTTTCTACTTTCTGATTTATTGACGTGACCCACATGCCTCATCTGAACTTACATGCTGACATGTGTAGTTTGTAGCTCACATAAAAGGGTGAGCGTTTAGTTATTTACATGAATGGATGTGTTAGATATCTGATATTATATGTCATTCGATTTAGATATAAACTATCACTTAGTTGAAAAATGAGTATATCTATTAGAAGTGTAGTTTGTAGCTCACATAAAAGGGTGAGCGTTTAGTTATTTACATGAATGGATGTGTTAGATATCTGATATTATATGACATTCGATTTAGATATAAACTATCACTTAGTTGAAAAATGCGTATATCTATTACAAGTGTGTGCATCCGTGAATTTGGTATATTTGTGTGTATGTGTGTGTCTCGAAGGCTGCTTTTTTAAACCCATGACTGATGGTGCATTTACATTCCAATGGACTTAGCCTTTTGGAAAAAAACAGTGGTGACTTCTCCCCCCTTTCCCCTGTGCCTTTCGGCCACTGACCTGCATAACCTCTTCAGCCTCAGACGGACAGCCGGTCAAACACCACCCAAACCTTAAGCCATTAATAACCCACATTTTACAGACTAAAGCTATATAATTATTCTATCTGTATGGTCCACGTATCAACATTTGTAGACATCTCGATGCAGGGCATCCGAGGTAAAAACCCGCAAGTTGTGCTTACTGCACATCTTCTGTGTCATAGCACTGCTTTGGATGTATTCAGTGTATTTAATAAAAAAAGGTTTGAATTATAAGTTTCTAATAGACATAATGATGAGGCAAAACTCCTGTCATAGCCTAGATAATGATAACAATAGCGATACTAATAATACATATAATGTGTTCAGTGTATTTAATAAAAAAAACGTTTGAATTCTAAGTTTCTAATATGCAAGACATACTGATGAGGCAAAACTCCTGTCATAGCCTAGATAATGATAACAACACAAATAGCAATACTAATACTACATATAATTAAAAATCATACTATTAGTAATACAAAAAATCAAATCAGTCGAGTGTTACCTGAATTCCATTGTCTCCGTTTCTTTTCTTCAGAGCTGCGTCCATCCTCAGCTTTTCGCGGCACAGGTGCAGAAGCAAGTTATTGGAGCGTCTGTCTGAGTTTGTTTGCAAAAATTCTCCGCCAACTCCGGCAATTTAAGAGAGGCCACGTGACACCACACCCCCTAAAATTTTGCCCGTGTGCCTGTCACGCGATGGGTACGCAGCGGAGGCCACGGTAGTTGTTGTGAAACTGCCATTATGGCACATCTGGTTCTAGATGTTCGCTGGCTGGAGGTTGTCTGTTTATAATCAACCGTTTTTTTATGGTTATTCGGCCTCGACACCTTATTTAATGCTCTGAGAGGACGTGTGTGTAAGACAGGGTTTAATAATTACACACATGGACATCTGATCAAGGCCGTAGGTTTGGTCTCAGCATTGGTAGGGACACTCCAGGGAGAGGTAATGAGGCATTGTTATTATTATGACCGCCGCGCGACAGCGTCATATAGGTTTAGTCGGAGTTTTTTTCATTTTTTTTTTTCTTTTTCTGTTTGCCGATTTTCTGTCAACGATTTCCGGGACACTGAAACACCAGGGTGCACGAAATTTGGTGGGCATGTAGCCTTACTAGATTAGCGTGGAAACACTGATTTTCGTTTTGATCCGTTGCACCCCCGTCGGACTGGACCCCTTTTAAAGAGGGTGGGGCGATTCAGTTTTCTGTGAATAAGTAGAAACCCGTAGGGCTTAGGAGGACCACATTTTTTTTGGATGTTGGTCTTAAGAGGCCACGTCAACCATTCCACTACCACTTATTTCATGTATAGCACCACCTAGTTACAAATAAAAAAGCAAAAATGGAGTGTTGTAAAACATTGTAATTGTAAGTTGATAAGGTCAGAACTGCACGAAATTGGAGGTGTGGGATCATTATGACACCTTCTGACTGCACGTTAAGTTTCGTGGAATTCCGTTCACGGGGGGGGCATGCAATAAATTGATTTATATGATTATACACCAACTGGCCTGTAGGTGGTGCGACACAGTTTTCTTCGAATATCCCGAGAACCGTAGGGCCTTGGAGCAGGTAAGGCCAAAGCTGGGAATAGGTACAATTCGCGTGGGCGAGAGTCGCCATTTCGCTTCCCCCGAATCAGGCACAATTCGCTTCACGCGAATCAGACACAATTCGAGTGGGCGATACTTGCCACTTTGTGAATGAAGCGCACTTCACTTGTGTAAACTACCTTGTGGGTGTTGAATTGGTATTTTTTTTTGTTCAGCCACTTAACATTTTATAGTGTATTCATATCTATATCTACTTATTTGAAATTGTTGTCCTTATTCATTGTATTTATGTCATATCATGCCTCTTACCTCATATTCATTGTACTTAAATATCATATCATGACTCTTACCTCATTGTACTTATATATCTTATCATGTCTCTAACCTCATTCATAACCTCTATTGCTACCTTCACCTGTACCTGTATCATATCTGCACTAATGACCAACTATTGCTGCCAATGTTACTACTGCTCATACCCCATATATCTTGCGCTGTCATATCATACTGAATACAAATGCTATACAATACATTATCTGTAAGGTTGTGAGTGTGCAGTGGTAATGTAAGTTGATATTGATATATGTTTTTATTTAGTCACGCACAGTAACAACAAACAAGTTCAACACAAATAGGCTAACTATACATTCAAAGTGACTGAAAAGGCACAAGCTGAAGCATAATGCTTGTATTTAAGCCTGTCCTGTTTGACCAATTTAAGCTACCCATCAACATATGCATTTTTTTTTTTTTTTTACAAGTAATACATGTAATGCAAATAAAAAAACAAACAAAAGAATTGCCTCCAAAAAGTTAGTCACAAGAAGAGCAATGAAGCAAGATCCCAAATAAACAGCACAAAATCCTGCATACATTATGGACACTTGTAGCCCTCAAAAATGGCTTTAGCTACCATCCCTTTGAAAACAAAAAATGTCTTATACTTTCTTAAGATTATGTTAGCATCATTCCATAATGAAATTCCAACAACAGATATACATCTCCTTTTAATTTATTTTTTGGCATTTGGTACAGTAAATTTACAGACATCTCTGAGATTATATTTTGTCTCTTGAAATGAGAAAAACCTTTGTATGCTGACTGGGAGTTGGTTTGATTTAGCTCGATACATTATTTGCATTATTTTATAATATACCAGGGACCGTATTCACAAAGAATCTTAGGGCTAAAAGTAGCTCATAAGTGGCGAATTTAGGAGAAACTCCTAAAAATAATGGGCGTGTCAGTCTTAAATGTAGGACTCCTAATTTTTTTTACTAAGAGCAATTCACAAAATATTTTATCCCTAAAAGTAGCACGTAAGTCTAGGACAGCTTAAAACTCCTCATGAGGACTCCTAAATCACTAAGACCTATTCACAAAAAATCGTAAGATGGCTGCAGCCGACTTGGAATTGACAAAAGACATTGCTTAAACCGTGAAGGTATTAATATTGTCGTAGAATTAGTGCGGGATGCAATGACGCCTTTAAACAACGATGTGTCCCGAAGTGAAATGTTTGGAAACATAAAGATAGCCTATTTGGCTTCGCGGAGAACGCAAATGACGACACTGGGAATCATCAGTCAGCCGTTTAATTCATCAAACTATCAACGCACTGTAGACCCCACATCATCCAACAGTTTATCCAGTTGCTTTTGGACAATCGCCTATTACACAATATCAAAGTAAATTCCATGGCGATCGCAGGAATGTCCAGTGACGGGACACACATTACAATAATTCGTCCACCGTGGCCTGGATGTACCGATGACTCGTGCATTTCAACGGAGAGCGGTCGCAGGTTTTTGAGAACTTACCAGCTGGATGCCACTGGGGTGACAGTGGCTATTGGTCCTGGGACCAGTAGGCTTTCGCCTAGGCTACGGTTCACGTTCGTTTTGCTTTGATCAATTAAGATTGGAGGGCTTGAAGGGCCGTATGTGCTGATATTTGAAGTGGTCAAGGGCTGGAAATATAATAGCCTAACAGTTTGCTGGGTGCTTTAATTATTACTGCCTTGATTACATGCAATTGCCATATTATATATTGATCGCTTTCTAATTATCTTATCGTGCAAAGTGTCATTCCCGTTGGATGCACAAACTTGTCATCATGCGTGTGCATTCTGCTAACTGCACTGTCCATAACTATTTAATATGACTTAATTTGAAGCCTAGGTTATTCTCTTATTTTCAGTTGATATAGTGGGATTGTTAGAGGGACGTCACGAATGAGTTTTTAATGCAAGAGCCTGTCAACAACCAATCACCGTCCTCACCCCTTCTAAACTCGTGCATGAGAATCAACGTCATCCATAGCAACAGAGTTTTTATCTTAAGCTTAGGAGTTGGTATTATCCTTAGTATGAGTAGGTCTCAGAGCCGTTGTGAATCACTTTTAAGAAATTACTCCTACGTAAAAGGTTTTAGCGCGAGTTAGGAGCACTCCTAGTGGTAAGATAAAAGGCTTTGTGAATACGGCCCCAGATCATTACATTTCATAACAAATGATTTCATAAACAATGGGTTAGTGGGTGCATAATAATCAACCTTATTTATTATCCTTATGGCTCGTTTTTGTAAAATAATGATTTCATTGAGAGTTGTTTTATATGTCAATCCCCAGACTTCCACACAATATGATATGTAGGGAAGTATAAGTGAACAGTAAATAATATGTAAGGCCTTATAGTTTAACATGCTTCTTGATTTGCACAAAATTGCTATCGTCTTAGAGATCTTTCCTTTGATATAATAAACATGTGGTTTCCATGTTAATTTATGGTCAATGACCACTCCTAGAAATGTTATCTCGGTCACTCGTTCAGCATCACTTATTTTTTATTGAATGTCCTTACCTATTCCCTTTTCGATTTCCAAAGACCATGAATTATTTTTTTATTTTTCTATTGAGTGACAATCTATTAACATCAAACCAGGTTTTGAGGATTTCTAAATCTCTTTCAATAGAAGTTGAAGAAGAGTTGCTGTAAATTATTACCCGAACAGTAGGCTACATGTTTGTATCAGTTGGATTCGTAGAACGTAATAAATTACATTGCTTGACCGTGTGGCTATTTGTCTCTGTTTTGTTATTGTTGTTGTTACCGACCACGAGAATGAGTAAGATCTTTAATAAAAGTCTCAACAACGTTTATAGGTTAGCTGTAGCTATTTGTTTTGTCTTTGAATGAGTTGTCGTCTCTATTGATCGCGTCCTAAGTGAAGCGCGCTTCATTCACAAAGTGGCGATTCTCGCCCACTCGAATTGTGCCTGATTCGCGTGAAGCGAAATGGCGACTCTCGCACAGGCGAATTGTACCTGATCGCATACAAAACCTTAGCTCCTTGGAGGGCCAAATTGTTCTTGTATGTTTGTGTCAAGGGGCCATGTCAATCCGTACCATAACCAGTCATTACATGTATAGCGCCACCTAGTTAAAAATTAAAAAGCAAAAATGAGGTGTTTTAATCGAATATATGTCAAGGTGCTCGAAAAATTACCAAATTTGCCAGGGACATCAAGCCTGTAACCGTCCATCTTCGGTAGAGTTTTTGTCCATGGATGGAGTAAAATGGCTCTGTAGCGCCCCCTAGAACATTGCAAAAACCCCTGCGCATTGGGGTTATTTTGGCGTAGCTTGACGGAATTCGTTACACGTCTTCATCATGCTTGGACGCACCAAAAAGTCTCTCGACGCCATGGTGGCAGGTCCACAGGAAGTCGGCCATTTTGAGTGGAAAATGCGTTTTGACGGCGTTTGCACACCTCGCATCTGATCGAACTCCTCCGACAGCTTTAATGGTAACGCCTTGAAATGTGTTCCGGCTACTCTTCAGCCATGGGCGACTAAAAGTTATATTGGATTTTCTCATTAGTCGGAAGGTGTGGGCGTGGCAGACCCTCAAACTTTGCCAACTTGTTAGTACTTGCCACAAAACACAAAGTCTCTTATAACTGTTGCGTACATTGTTTGATCCAGAGACAATGTCTTAGGGTGGACCCTGGATCCGGCCCGAACGCGTACATATGCCTGACTGATATCACCTATAGCGCCACCTGTTGGTGGCTGGATACTTCACTTTGTTTCCACACCTCGCATGTGATTGAACTCCTCCTACAGATTTAATGGTAATGCCTTCAAACGTGGTCAGGTTACTCTTCAGCAATGGGGAATTAAAAGTTATGAGAGTCTTTCACAGACCCTCAAACTATGCACTCTTCACAACTCCAGTCACTTATAACTTATGCATATATTGTCGAAAGTGCACGAAATTGAAAGTGGTGGATCATTATGAGACCCTCTGAATGCATGCCAAGTTTCGTGCAATTTTGTCCATGGGGGGGCATACAATATTTTTTTTATGTGACTGTACACAACTGGCCTGTAGGTGGGCTGACACAGTTTTCTACGAATATCCCGAGAACTGTAGGGCTTAGGAGGGCCACATGTTTTTTGTATGTTTGTCTAAAGGGGCCATGTCAACCCATCCCATAACCACTCATTTTATGTATAGCGCCACCTACTTAAAAATGAAAACGCAAACATGAGGTGATGTAATTGCAGGTATCTCTGGCTGACATGGTCAAAACTGCACCATAATGCATGGTCAAAACTGCAACAAATACACACACATACACAGTAGACATTCGTATGCACACATACACACACAGTAGACATATATACGCATGCACAAATAATTCCTTTAATACATAAAAATTAAACACGCACCAATTTACACACACAAAACACATAAAAACACACAAACACACTGACAACCATGACTCATTCTGTGCCAAAACATACTGAACAGTTCGGCGGTCATATTTTGTAACGCTTTGCGTTACGTCTAGTTCTATTTAAATCTGCTTGCTGAGGCATACTGTCTTGCTGAGGCATACCACCTGTTTTTGTACTGATAATCATACATAGCCTACCGTTCTTCTTTCAAGGACACTTCTGTTACTTCTGTAGCGAAATGAAACCGACATTCCAACATTCTTTGTCTGCTCATTAAACATGTTTCTTTCTGTACTCATATAAAAGCTAGCTAGGCCCAGGTCATCTTTTGGAGTTTGTTCATGATATTTGGTTGTGACAATCTCCCTCTTTTGCAAAAGATAAAGCGCTGGAATTCTGATTGCTGGTCTCTGTCTCTAATTAATATTAACGTCTTACTATAACATACACACACACACCAACCTTACTCTCTGGGTGGTGAAAAACCTTTGGATGTCTCTTTTCTTTTTTGGTGGCATTTTTCTATCTGCAAAGCACAAGTGTCAAAAATATAAATGCTGAGACCAAACAAAATATTATTATTAGGCTTTATTATTTTGCAGGCGAAATTAGACGCTTACCGTGTCAGACTACTTCCAGCTCTCTTTCTACAAGTCGCGATTCAAGTGTTTCTGACTCCACTTCAGCCAACGAAATGACAGTATCTTGTCTCGAAGGCTCGAGGGCGAATTTGAAAACTTGGTAATTTATTGTTTACTCTTCTGGGCGACGAACATAGTATAGATAATAATATGAATGAGTTTTCAAATACATTGTGCAAAGTTTTTTTTTTTCCAAACAGGCAATTCAAATTAACAAAATATTGATGGGGACATTGTGTCTATCCCAAACTTTGGTCGTGACAAGTCCCTATGGACCATATGCAAACCCTTGTATCTGATGTGGATGTTATTGCCAATACCAGTACTTGATTTGTCTGATTTCCTCTAAAATAAGATCGAGGGGGGGGGGGGGGGGGGGGGGGGGGGGAACGCAACACAGGGCATGCTAAAAAAACTATTAAGACATGTTTGATAGCGATTGCTGATCTTTATTGATGGCCATCGTCGGATGTTGCGCACTGTTTTCACCACTAGATGGCCCTGTGCGCCAAGTTAAGTAAGCAATTTAATTTCAACATGGGAGTTTTTCCACTGACATGAACCTCATTGGTCAAACAAACGTTTTGTAAAGCGTGCCCTAAAAACGTGCCCCAATGCTGCTGTAACAGGGTCCATTGTATTTGTGCCGACGCTACTGGAGGCTGGATTCATCACGTAACAGCAAATATCACATAACATCCAAATCCCCCCAACTTGCCATACGCCCTCTGCTGCCGAAATGCCATAGACTGACTTGCAATTTCATTGCCAAACCCTGTAAATACAGTTCAATTATTTTCCGGTAGATGACGCTGTAAGGTTGGTAATGCTGTCTCCTCTCAGTGAGTCTCAACAAGTTCCAACAAGCACCAGGGAGAAAGAGCTATAGGGCAAAGTAAATGGTATGGAGCGATTTCACAATTTGTCTTTGGGACAGAAGATAAGGTGTAAAGCACCTGGACCTCCCACCTGTTCGTCTGGTAGGCTATAACCTTGGCTACAACAGGAAGGTAAAGATTGCCACCAAATGGGAACTAGTATAGGTTAGCTGTAGCTATTTGTTTTGTCTTTGAATGAGTTGTCGTCTCTATTGATCGCGTCCTAAGTGAAGCGCGCTTCATTCACAAAGTGGCGATTCTCGCCCACTCGAATTGTGCCTGATTCGCGTGAAGCGAAATGGCGACTCTCGCACAGGCGAATTGTACCTGATCGCATACAAAACCTTAGCTCCTTGGAGGGCCAAATTGTTCTTGTATGTTTGTGTCAAGGGGCCATGTCAATCCGTACCATAACCAGTCATTACATGTATAGCGCCACCTAGTTAAAAATTAAAAAGCAAAAATGAGGTGTTTTAATCGAATATATGTCAAGGTGCTCGAAAAATTACCAAATTTGCCAGGGACATCAAGCCTGTAACCGTCCATCTTCGGTAGAGTTTTTGTCCATGGATGGAGTAAAATGGCTCTGTAGCGCCCCCTAGAACATTGCAAAAACCCCTGCGCATTGGGGTTATTTTGGCGTAGCTTGACGGAATTCGTTACACGTCTTCATCATGCTTGGACGCACCAAAAAGTCTCTCGACGCCATGGTGGCAGGTCCACAGGAAGTCGGCCATTTTGAGTGGAAAATGCGTTTTGACGGCGTTTGCACACCTCGCATCTGATCGAACTCCTCCGACAGCTTTAATGGTAACGCCTTGAAATGTGTTCCGGCTACTCTTCAGCCATGGGCGACTAAAAGTTATATTGGATTTTCTCATTAGTCGGAAGGTGTGGGCGTGGCAGACCCTCAAACTTTGCCAACTTGTTAGTACTTGCCACAAAACACAAAGTCTCTTATAACTGTTGCGTACATTGTTTGATCCAGAGACAATGTCTTAGGGTGGACCCTGGATCCGGCCCGAACGCGTACATATGCCTGACTGATATCACCTATAGCGCCACCTGTTGGTGGCTGGATACTTCACTTTGTTTCCACACCTCGCATGTGATTGAACTCCTCCTACAGATTTAATGGTAATGCCTTCAAACGTGGTCAGGTTACTCTTCAGCAATGGGGAATTAAAAGTTATGAGAGTCTTTCACAGACCCTCAAACTATGCACTCTTCACAACTCCAGTCACTTATAACTTATGCATATATTGTCGAAAGTGCACGAAATTGAAAGTGGTGGATCATTATGAGACCCTCTGAATGCATGCCAAGTTTCGTGCAATTTTGTCCATGGGGGGGCATACAATATTTTTTTTATGTGACTGTACACAACTGGCCTGTAGGTGGGCTGACACAGTTTTCTACGAATATCCCGAGAACTGTAGGGCTTAGGAGGGCCACATGTTTTTTGTATGTTTGTCTAAAGGGGCCATGTCAACCCATCCCATAACCACTCATTTTATGTATAGCGCCACCTACTTAAAAATGAAAACGCAAACATGAGGTGATGTAATTGCAGGTATCTCTGGCTGACATGGTCAAAACTGCACCATAATGCATGGTCAAAACTGCAACAAATACACACACATACACAGTAGACATTCGTATGCACACATACACACACAGTAGACATATATACGCATGCACAAATAATTCCTTTAATACATAAAAATTAAACACGCACCAATTTACACACACAAAACACATAAAAACACACAAACACACTGACAACCATGACTCATTCTGTGCCAAAACATACTGAACAGTTCGGCGGTCATATTTTGTAACGCTTTGCGTTACGTCTAGTTCTATTTAAATCTGCTTGCTGAGGCATACTGTCTTGCTGAGGCATACCACCTGTTTTTGTACTGATAATCATACATAGCCTACCGTTCTTCTTTCAAGGACACTTCTGTTACTTCTGTAGCGAAATGAAACCGACATTCCAACATTCTTTGTCTGCTCATTAAACATGTTTCTTTCTGTACTCATATAAAAGCTAGCTAGGCCCAGGTCATCTTTTGGAGTTTGTTCATGATATTTGGTTGTGACAATCTCCCTCTTTTGCAAAAGATAAAGCGCTGGAATTCTGATTGCTGGTCTCTGTCTCTAATTAATATTAACGTCTTACTATAACATACACACACACACCAACCTTACTCTCTGGGTGGTGAAAAACCTTTGGATGTCTCTTTTCTTTTTTGGTGGCATTTTTCTATCTGCAAAGCACAAGTGTCAAAAATATAAATGCTGAGACCAAACAAAATATTATTATTAGGCTTTATTATTTTGCAGGCGAAATTAGACGCTTACCGTGTCAGACTACTTCCAGCTCTCTTTCTACAAGTCGCGATTCAAGTGTTTCTGACTCCACTTCAGCCAACGAAATGACAGTATCTTGTCTCGAAGGCTCGAGGGCGAATTTGAAAACTTGGTAATTTATTGTTTACTCTTCTGGGCGACGAACATAGTATAGATAATAATATGAATGAGTTTTCAAATACATTGTGCAAAGTTTTTTTTTTTCCAAACAGGCAATTCAAATTAACAAAATATTGATGGGGACATTGTGTCTATCCCAAACTTTGGTCGTGACAAGTCCCTATGGACCATATGCAAACCCTTGTATCTGATGTGGATGTTATTGCCAATACCAGTACTTGATTTGTCTGATTTCCTCTAAAATAAGATCGAGGGGGGGGGGGGGGGGGGGGGGGGGGGGAACGCAACACAGGGCATGCTAAAAAAACTATTAAGACATGTTTGATAGCGATTGCTGATCTTTATTGATGGCCATCGTCGGATGTTGCGCACTGTTTTCACCACTAGATGGCCCTGTGCGCCAAGTTAAGTAAGCAATTTAATTTCAACATGGGAGTTTTTCCACTGACATGAACCTCATTGGTCAAACAAACGTTTTGTAAAGCGTGCCCTAAAAACGTGCCCCAATGCTGCTGTAACAGGGTCCATTGTATTTGTGCCGACGCTACTGGAGGCTGGATTCATCACGTAACAGCAAATATCACATAACATCCAAATCCCCCCAACTTGCCATACGCCCTCTGCTGCCGAAATGCCATAGACTGACTTGCAATTTCATTGCCAAACCCTGTAAATACAGTTCAATTATTTTCCGGTAGATGACGCTGTAAGGTTGGTAATGCTGTCTCCTCTCAGTGAGTCTCAACAAGTTCCAACAAGCACCAGGGAGAAAGAGCTATAGGGCAAAGTAAATGGTATGGAGCGATTTCACAATTTGTCTTTGGGACAGAAGATAAGGTGTAAAGCACCTGGACCTCCCACCTGTTCGTCTGGTAGGCTATAACCTTGGCTACAACAGGAAGGTAAAGATTGCCACCAAATGGGAACTAGTGTTGTTTCAAAAACAACGACAACTGTCTTCGGGTTAACGCTTGAATTCACATCAAAGAGTTCAGCGTATTTACTTTGAGCAGTGCAAAATGATCCTACTGATTAAAAATCAAAACATTAGCCAATGCCCGACTGCGGAACCATTGACTTATATCTACTTGCCGGTTGTGTGCGTGGGCGTTGGTTAGTCGACATTAGAACAGCATCATTTGACAGATTGTTTTGTTAAAGTACAGCGCGGGTAGTTAGACTGCGTGCAGACGTTCAAGCAGTAGGGGCGCGTGGCAGCGCTAGAGGGGTTGGGTGGTCGCGTCGCTGTTGGCTACCCAACACGCCGCATGCCACTTTCAGAAAGTGCTATGTAAGTGACACTTTTTATTGTACAACACCAAATGCAACCACTGTTTGGGCTGTGCAGTCTGGAAAATAGAATCAGAATCACGCCATATTATACCCTATACCTTTTGCAAGTGAAAACGCGCACACGCACACCTCTCTATTTCAAACACACACACACACACACACACACACACACACACACACACACACACACACACTCACAATAACACTCACAATAACTTTTACTCGGTAATAATTTGAAACATAATGCCATATAGGATAACAAACACACACGCACAAGTTTTAGACAGAACGCTTGCTATTGTTTTGAGTAACATGGTCGTTCGCTGTAACAGAGATAACACAGAGGGAGTGTGGGTGTGGGGGGGGGGGGGGGGGGGGGGGGGGCACAATTTGAAAGGGGGCATAGGGTTCTTCCCCAGGGGAAAAAAAGGACATTTGTAGTCAAAAATTGTGATGGGATTATTTTAAAACTTCACTAAATTGGTTTATGTAGCTCATTAGTCTCCCACTTTTTGTTAGGGCAAATATTGTATATTTACATTGAGATTTTCATGTCAATTATTTGTGCTGTTATGGTTATTGAAACTGCTGACACTTTTATTAAAAAAGAGCTTAATCTTGTCTGCTTCACCCAACAATGCATCAGTTCACATTAAAAGACTACATCCACAATGGAAATTAATTTAGATAACACAAGCCACAGATGAAAGGAATCTGCCAACATGGTCGTAGCTGCATTTTCACACATAGAATGTAGTGTGAATAGGGATGAGACGGTGCTGACAGAGCAGTGTCTGCTTTATTGCCACTAAAAGCTCATATTTTGACATCTAAAATGGAAATTTAGTGTTTTGCTAACTATAACCTGCGATGTGTGGCGGCAAAAAATAATCATCCATCCTGTCATAAGATTCACGCAGCTCTTCTTTACCAATATTAAAAAGGATGCTATGCTATCTATTACAAGTCTAGACTAGCAACCAGAAGGCTAAAAACCGGATTGAGGGATGGCTGATGTTTCTAACTTTAACTGGTACTAGCCAACTATCTAAAATAGCAAACTATGCCTGCATTACTCAAATGCAATCAAGTGTGTTTTTTTTATTGCATTTCATTTTCACATGGGTGAGAAATGGACAGTCGCTGTACTAACCACTTCAGCAACAAACCATTCAATCTACTCCTGCATTGCATTGCACACAGGTCATGCCAACTGTTTTCATTCTGCAACTTTTGGAAGAAACCAATATCTTCGGGAAGGGGAGTAGTGTGGAAGTATGTCCTATGGTGATAAGAATGCGCTTGACTCACAAAATAAAATTGTCACAACTCTAGGCCTCCATAAAATGAATAGTAATACAATTAAATAAAATATAAATAATATAGAATAAAAAAGATCTGGTAGGGCACGTGCCCCCCGACTTGAATGGGCATGACGCCACTGGGTCGCCCAGATGTCATATTAATTATTACACCCAGCCCTGACTGGAAGTTCGCAAATGAAGCGGCCGTTCGCCCAGCCTCTAGACGAGCGCAAAAGAAAGACTGTCTTTACAAAGCGCTAATTGGATGCTGGAACTGCGCTGACAGGGCACGGTAGATAGGTTTCAGAAAGCCCCGCGCTAGCGAGGGGGTTGGGGGGCAGTTGAATAGAACCCACGCTTCTTTCTAAACTCTCACTGCGCCAGAATAGGGAAGAGGAGGGTTAAGTGGGGGGTAAGGGGGGGAGAAAAAGTTGGGAGGGGACTGGGTTCTTCAATGCTAGCTTGATCTTGAATGCCACATCCAACACAGAAAAATTGCACAATTTATTGCCCCCCCCCCCCCCTCCCCGTCCCTTTTCTCCTTTTCTCTCGCTTCGTCCCTCTCAGCACGCTCCCTCTCTCTCTCTCGCTCTCTCTCTCTCTGATACACACACATACTCTCACTCTCTCTGTCTCTCTCTGTGTCTCTCTCTGACACACACATACACACACACACGCACCCACCGACAGAGGGAGGGGGACTTATTCATAGAGAGTTGAGAGTCGGTTGGATTTGTCCTGGGTTGAAAGATGTGTTCTATTATTCTCGCTTTTAAAAGGAGACAAAAATGTCGAAATACACTGTGTCGCGTCTACTGTAACAAAATAGAGTGTAACAAATCATACACAAAACCCCCTCCGAATGTGCGGCGCTGGCGTCCTCCTCGCAGATTTTACCTTCCGTTCCACTGATTAGTTTTAATGAAAGTAGAAAATTCGCCTCGGCCAGACAAAGCTCCATTCTCTGTCTATACGTGATGCTCTTACGCGGCTGTGAAAGACTTAGCAATAAAATGAATAGGATATCGAAGACTAGGGCGACGGGATGCATCTTGCCTACCCCCGGAGTCAGGCTGTCGGGGACTGAATCAACGGCACTGGGGGAAATCCAAGACTTTGTTCACCGGAGTCACACCTGAGTGTAGAGCTTACGTTGAGAGATTTCCGTGCTCGGTTTGCTTGTGGTTCAGACAATACACTCCCCCATCCCTAAGGGCTGAGGAGAGCTGTCTTTCAGGACCAGCAACCCAAACGGAACAGAGTAGCCTGAGAAGCCGTTATAACCCACTCAGCGACCGAGCTTCTTGTTGTAAAATGCTTTCAAAAGTTAGTAATTGTGTAGTGTTCACCGTTTTGTAACTGCTTTATTTTGTAAGGGTATGATAAGATGAAATAAGTTGATTCATGTGGTTTCTCAAAGAAATATAGGCAGGTTATTCATAAAGACAGACGGCCCTACTGTGCTAAAACACAACGAACGTCTTTTCTAATGGAAACGTTTTGTTTATAGAGGCCGTTTAACTTAGCAAAAAAACTGTTGTTATAACCATAACGAATGTCATCTTGCTGCGCCTGGCGCTGGATAAAAATAAGTCAGGCATGAAAAGTTGTTGCACCAAGGAGGAGATGAAGCGACTTCAAACACTGTTGGCTTGCGCTCACAACACTTTCACAATAGGCTTCTGATGACTCTCCTTGTCTCCGAACTCCCAAAGTCTCAAAGTTGCACAGCAGTTGCGCGCAGGATGCTGTTGTTTATTCAGTAGCAGGAGTGGCACGCGCCTGGCGTACGAGCTGCAACAGCATCGCAGCCCAAGGTGAATACAGCAGGCGCGAGGAGGCGTGGTCAGGTTGGGCGCGTGGGGGGCTGCCCGTGAGTTGAAAAAGCCCCGGGCGGCCCTTCTCCGGACTCAGAGCAATTCAAGGACCGCACAAGGCTTGGAGTCCACCGCACTGCCCATTTAACAACGGCCAAGAAGAGAGCATAAAGGCACACGTGAACGCCACGAGCTAGACGCACAGCCAACCGGGGTGATCCAAAAACGTACGCGTGTTTCATTCAACTCAGCTAGACTTCGCTTCGTTTGTCTTTTTTTCTTTCCGACTCGACATCTTAAATGGATATCACTGCCAAGATGGAAATCAGCATCGGACAGCAACAGTTCATCCCTCCGTCGTGCTTCTTTGCGGCAGCCGCACAGAGCCTCCAGCTAAGCCCGACTGACAGCCAGTGCAGCAGCAGCTCAGCCTCCAAGCAAGGGAAGAGGCACCGGTCATCCTCGCCCGAACTCCTGCGGTGCAAAAGGAGGCTCAACTTCGCCGGCTTTGGCTACAGTCTTCCCCCGCAGCAGCCGCACGCCGTGGCGAGGCGGAATGAAAGAGAGCGCAACCGGGTGAAACTTGTCAACAACGGCTTCGCCACGCTGCGGGAACACGTCCCCAACGGTGCGGCCAACAAGAAAATGAGCAAAGTGGAAACTCTGCGCTCGGCTGTGGAGTACATCCGCGCCCTACAGCACCTGCTGGATGAACATGATGCAGTAAGCGCCGCGTTTCAGTCGGGCGTCCTCTCGCCCACCATGTCCCAGAACTACTCCAACGACATGAACTCGATGGCAGGATCACCAGTGTCATCATACTCTTCAGACGAAGGCTCTTACCATCCCTTAAGTCCCGAGGAACAAGAACTTCTGGACTTCACCAATTGGTTCTGAGCGTCTCACAGGTTTGTTGTTGTTACTGTTATTAATAGCCTAGTGCAAGTCATCATATTCTTATGAGGAGTTATGGTATAATTAGCAGTGGCTGTGGGAGTATATTGCTTTTGTTGTTGTTTTATAGTTTGAAGTCTGATCAGACCCTTTCTTTTTTTCCATCACAGGATGATGTTGCTTTTTCATCCCCTCAACAAACGCTCGAGAAGGGTCCCGTAGATCCCCACGCTCTCTACGAACACAAAGCACTGCGTTTGCGCTTCGGACCTCAGAGTCCACGTCCTGCAATGGCCCTTCAACTGGCACTGACAGGTAGGCCCTATCGGGCCTCTATGCCAAGAGCCAAAGGACTTAAAGAGAAGACGATTCGTCCTGCTGTCGGGCGAAAAGAAGCGCCTACAGTGTTGGAACCCATCCTTCTAGCGCATCCTATGACAAAAAAATGCCCTCATTTAAAATGACTCTCCACGACAGGGTGGCCCACAAAAAACACTATTTAATTGTTCTCGAACTATGCTAAATCCAATCAAAGAACGTACAGCCCTCTTTGTATAGGAGTTTCACTGACACAATTCTAAAAATGCTTCCAGCTTTTGCGGATTTTATTATATGAAATTCTATTTGTATAAACGTTGTTTTGGAGATATATTAAGCTATTTTTGTATGTAAGAGATTTATAGATGTTTTGTACACATTCTTTTAATATGTATATATTTTGACAATATATTAATTGCTTAATGACCTCTCGCCTGTGTAGACTTAGTGTGTAAAAGCATCGCACCTGACTTCTCTCGGGGTTTGATACTCCAGGTTATATTTTAGCACCAACGTGTCTTATTTAATAGGAATTACATGTTATTGTAATGTCTCGGAGTTCTCAATGATCAAAGGTTACGCAGCTATTGTCCAAACAGAGCACAATGGACTGATTATTGTCTCTTGATGCAACCCGTCTTATACACTGCCTTCACTTAAAACTTAAAAGGGTTGGTTTTTAACAGACAAAAGAAAGATGAATATGCCTTTAACCATATTTTCTACACTCTAGTCTCACAATAAAGCAATATGAAAAATATAAACTTTTGGTTCCTGTGCTTTTTGTGTGCGCGCGTGTGTGTGTGTGTGTGTGTGTGTGTGTGTGTGTGTGTGTGTGTGTGTGTGTGTGTGTGGTGTGTGTGTGTGTGTGTTATCCAATCGTGTCTGCCACTTGTAATTATCTGGTTTGAACTACACACAACTAACACACCATTGTCTGATGTAGTAACATGGACCCTCGTCGCAATTTAGAAATCAGTGTCGAGCTAAACCCCGAGGATAGCATGAATGGGGTGCATCGCTCAGAAGCTCGGTTGGTGTCAGGTTAAGGGGGACGTGACTTGAATACTGTTGCACCCCCTGAACTCGAACAGCATGCCAAATCTGTGTGCTATGGGAGGGAGACTCACTGACCCCACGACGTTTGGTTTGATAACATGTTATCAGTGTGTTTAGCATTCTGTGATATTCCCGAATTTAGAATGATCCACATTCATTTACAGCGTGTGTGATTGTGTGTATGTGTGCGTTTGCCAGTAGTTTAAACAAAACTGCGTATTTATAGTATAGGCCTTATCTGTCAGTGCCGCCTAGCTACTTAAAATGCAAGCAATTTGTTATGTAAAATATACCTTTCAGTAGATAAACAACTAATTACAAAGTGAACTGTACATACGCCTAAACTGGAAACTAGTTGTTTAATAAGTATTGGCAATCCCACATCTTCTTGACAAACTTTCGCACTAAGTTCCGATTCTAACTGATAAAGCTTCTTTTCATCTCGACATACCGCTGAGGCGCGCGACCACCGGAGCCTATCTGACAGGTGGAGCGTCGCTTGTGCTGCCTGGCGCGTGTGCGAAGTGAATGAGGTCGTAAAGTGGTCGAGTGCTGCCCGCGCGCTGAATTAGCCGACGGCGTGTGCCTTCTGACAGCAGCGCGCGACCAGCCATACGCCCAGGAGGAGGGGGAAAACGTAGCCTAGCCTGCACAGGGCTACACAGTTACAGGAAGACGAGGAAACCAAACCGAACAAACCAAAGAAAGATAAAGATTAAAAGTAGCGCCAGACATTGTTCACACCGCTATCGCAGAATTATTGCAGAACACTAATTACTTGATGTTGTTCCGTCCGTGGAGAAAAATTCCCTAGCTTCCAGATAAGGGAGCTAGGCTAGGGAGTTCCCCCATTAATTTACAGTTATGGATCAAACACTGTGGCTGGCTTGTTGAACAAACTATCCTATAATATAAGGTGAGGCAGGGGCGGAGTGGCCATCGGGAGCACCGGGATTTTTCCCGGTGGGCCTGTCGGCCAATTATCTCTCGAGAATCAGCCTGCAGGCCGGCCTTCGCAGCCGTTGAGTCAAAGCTATGAGCGGCCCATCGAAGATGCATGTAGGCTACGTCAAAGCATAGTCCCGTGAAAATCTCTAAATTCTCCGAAAGTTACAATATTACCAAGTCCAACCACTATTTATAGCACTATTTGTCTCTGTACATCACACCTATGGTGGTGTCTGTCAAACTCACTCCCATTAATCCAACCTTCTGATTTTTGTTTAGCCTCCTATATTGATGTAATTCTTTTTATTCAGACGCTCCATTACTTTCATGACCACAAATATAAATTGGCCAGCGATTTAATTCGTTTTTTTGTTGAATGTAGAATGGTCGAGCAAAGCATCATGGGAATTGTGTATCGTTCTGCCTTTATCAAGTGAACCTAGGGAGATAAATTAGCGGCTATCAGGGAGAGAGAGCAGGTGAAGCGTATCTGATGGAGGGACATAAGAGAAAGGAGAAAGGAGGGGGCAAAAAGGCCAGACTGAAAAAGAGGCGGATGCAGGAGGAAAGTGCATCAAAATGTACAAGAATTACGGATTTATTCAACCAGCCGTCAACTAGATGCGAGTGAGTTGACAGGACACATTGTTGCGAATTAGCATAACATTTGAACCAATACGGGAGTCGATTTGTTCCGTATTTCCAGAAATGTACATATACAAATACACTGTCACTGTCACTGTCATGTCTGTCACCCACACATCAACTCTAAATCTAACAATAATGATCAAAAGCCGCCCGTTTGTTTCTGTAGTTGATATATGGGAGGTGGAGGGGATGCGGGTTGGGCCAGTTGTGGGCACGTTGTGGGCCGGTGGTGGGCCGGTGCAGTTAGAATTGTCCCGGTGGATTTTTGTGTCCCACTCCGCCCCTGAGGTGAGGAAACTATATGTTTCGTATTCACTTATAATTCGGGTGAGTTATTGTCTCGTTGACACAGCCACATAGTGATTTCCTTACAGTATCTTATTTAGAATTCTGCTCTGGAGCTTTACAGTGGAACACCTCAACCAACCATGCAAGTTCAGGAAACAAATTCAAAACTCAAACCTTTTACCGGTAGTTACATTTACTCTGTTTACTACTAGTGCTCTAAACCAGCGGATGGATATGTTAGAACAGCATGTGGCAGCCTACACACAACTTATTATTTAATTAAATCAGCAACTACCAGTGGTGGTCGTGCCAAAGAGCCCTAATAAAATGAATGACTAGAGAAGACATAAGAGATGTTACGGTTTTGACGTTAACATGACAGACTGACGCATCGACACTCCTACCCCGACAGGTAAAATAAAAAGTAGCCACACTTAAATGCAAAGTCACCCCAACGAGCGAGGAGATTGTTTTGAACCATTGACCAGCTCGCGTAATCAATTTACTCGCGCGTCCATCAATCCTTTGGTCACGAATCGATTAGGCGGCCTGCTGCCCCAAAGACCTGGACGTGTCTGTCAGCGACATTCCAATGCGAGAAGGCGTCCACTGATCGGGTGTGAAATTCACGTTAGGATTTGAATAGGGTTGCTTTTCTCTTGCCGAGATTAAACCCCCCGCGGCAACATATGGCAGGGATACGGTGTGCGATGGCAGAGCACCATGAGATGCACTGAAAGACAGTCTATGATTAATGTATGACTGCGCTAAATACATGAGGTGGCGGGGGTTGCTGAGGAGCAGTCAAAACAAGGGGTCCCCTTTCCGTATCTTGGGGCTATGTGAACTAGATGCTCTGGCTTAGGCGATGCCACTCTGATATAAAACCGACTGGAGCAAGTAGGCCTATTCGTTGTGCAAATAATCGCTGGAGTGTAGGCCTATGGACTATTTAAAGGCTGATGAAAAGACTAAATTGCACATTTTGCTCCATAGGTTATAAACACAACAGTGTTGCACAGGATCATCTAAAGGAACCCCAGATGCATCAGAACCCAGATCCAGGAACCACTGGACTGGTAGGCGCAGTTTGGTGCTGTGTCTATCGTTTATTTTGTATCTTCTATAAGATTTGTAATTGTTTTGTTATTATTTTTATTATATATAACACCTTCTTCTTGCTTTGCGTTGCATTACTATAATTCCAGGCAACTCTAACCTAATGACGAGACGTCCGATACAGTTGTAGGTGTCATTGCCTTCACCAAACGTTGAATGAAAGTTATTACACTGTAACACAATAGCTGAGAACTAAAGCGGTTAAAAATAGACTCGGCTAAGGGACAAAATAAGTAGAGCTTTTGTTTGCTGTAAATGGCAACGAACCAGTGAAAAAAAAAATACTTCGGGTTTCTGGTTGTGTTCAACCAGGTCAAACTATCCTTACTCATAATAGCCTACTGCTTAAATGCTGCTTGGATTTAGGAGGCGGACGGGTGTTTTTGAAGAGGCTTGGGTTACAGTCAGAGTAATAGAGGCCCTCACACCAAAAGAATTGAATAACGAGCGTATATGCTGTTGAAGGCCGCTGAATACAAAGATAAATAGGGGTACCACAGGCCTATTTTACGGCTTCGTTTTTTTTGTTAGTCGCCGCTATCTCCATGGGCAGAGTCTGAAAGGTTAAACTCGATTTGGCAGGCAGAGACCCCCGCCTCTCTGCACATTCAGAAAAGAAGGTCCATTTCAGCATCGTGCGCTTGTTCCGAATTAACGAGCAGCGGGGTGGATTTTTGGACGTGGTTATATAGATAATCAGACGCGCGCCATTAACGCCGCATTCCTCCCTTAAACTGTATAACTGCCGGCCGTTACTAAGGGAGAGAGTAAACTACTTCATCAGTGTGTGCCTGTGTGTGTGCCTGTGCGTGTGCGCGCGTTTCCCTTTGTAACAGAATGCTGCCCATCTCATTATACGGTGGCTGAAAAGGCGAGGGTCTTTCTGTGTGAGCCATGCTGATTGGTTATCCGAGCCTCTGATGTTCCCCCTGTTGAAATTCATGGGGAGTCCTTGTTCTCTCTCTCTCACACTCTCTTACTCTCTCTCTCTCTCTCTCTCTCTCTCTCTCTCACACACACACACACACTCTTTGCTCTCTCTCTCTCAGTGCCAGAGACACATACAGAGAGAGAGAGAGAGAGAGAGAGAGAGGCACTCACACACGCACACACACATGCACACACTATCTCTACAGGTCTCCCCCTATTCCTCGCTATAGTTCTGTGTTCCCTTTAAAGCACTTGCGCCCATCCCGACCTCTCAGGCTCTAAGCCACAGTTCGGGCTTTGAGAGTGGGGATCTATAGGCAGCCCCAGCTCTCTCATAAATACCTGAGGACCTTTTCACTGGGGGCCACTGCCTTTAGTTTAGCTGGCTCTTGCAAGAGGAGAACAGCGACTGTGCTGGCTTATTCACGCTCTCTGTCCTTCTCTGTCACAAACACACATACACACGTACTTGCAGAGAGAGAGAGAGAGAGAGAGAGCCTTGCTTTGACAGTCTCACACAAATGCAAACACGGAGAAAAAACATAGAGATGTTTACATTTTTGTATTGTTTTA
>NC_137912.1:23569609-23572109 GCF_963457725.1 Sprattus sprattus
CATCATCACCCCCTCAGCTACCTGAACATCCACCAGCTCCAGGATCTGAGAGAGGGAGGGAGGGAAGAGGGAGGGAGGGAGGGAAAAAGGCAGAGAGAACAAGTGATGAAGAAAGAGAGGGGAGTTGGAGAAAGAAAAAGGCAGAAAGAAAGAGTGATGAAGAAAGAGAGGGAGTGGGAGAAAGAGGGAGGGAGGGAGGGAATAGGGAGGGCGGAAAATGCAGAGAGAAAGAGTGATGAAGAAAGGGGAGTGGGAGAGAGAGGGAGGGAGGGAGGGAGAGAGAGAGGGAATATTTTTCTTTATAATTTAATGAAACTTGAATGGCAAACAATGATTTTTTTTAACAAAGATATGAAGTCCAGATATATGTGAAGAATCAAATTAGGGTAAAATCCAGGTCAAATGACGCAATGTTGGATTTACTCTGTAGACGTAGATTTCCTCTTCCTCTGACAGAAGCTCAGAGGGGATGATCTCCTTCAGGGCCAGAAGCACCTGGAAACAGGACAGGTATCCATCCCCATCACTGTCTGCCTGTGTAGAGAGCAACCTTCATCATCATCATCATCATCATCATCATCATCATCACCCTCATCATTGTCGTCATGATCATTATCATCTACAAGCCCATGATTATCATCTGGCTCCATCATAGTTATGATCACAATCACCATCTTCATCATCATCCTCACCATCATCTTCAATGTGGTCATTGTCATTATCACCACAATCATCCCCTTCTTCATCATCATCATCATCATCATCATTATCATCATCATCATTCTCAGGTAATCTTTTCCAAAAAACTGAGAGTTAATAGTGGTCTCTTACTGCTTGAAAAGCCTGCTTGTATACGGCCAGCTTCTCTTGGTTGAAGATACAGTATTTGGCCAAGAAGGCAACTGTTAAGAGATGATTAAGATGGTTAGTCATCAAAAAAACATAGAGCTAGATAGTTGGGCAGAGAGTGGGAATAATAATGGATTTAGGGAGAAAATGTGACACACACACACACACACACACACACACACACACACACACACACACACACACACAAAAGAAAAGTCCTTATATGAGAAAGAGGAGAGAGAAAATAAAATACAAGTAATTCAGTGTTTTGTGTGGTAAACCCTAAAGCTGTAAAGAGTTTTGGGTGAAAGTGAACTGTAACTACTGGAAGACACACAACAACCTTACAATCAGCAACAACAGCTTGATCAACAAGGATTGCTAGTAACTCCGGCTTCTGGCGGTTTTGTTGGGAATGACTGCTGTGAACGTTTTTTCAGTGTCCTAGGTGGCTAGTTAGAATGAGAGGTGTGTTCATCATAAACCATCAAAATGGTCCTTATTGCTTATTATAACACGGGTAGATGAAATCAAGCATTCTGAGAATGACTCACGGGGTGTACTTTAATCAACGATAAAGGTACTGTACGACCTGTTTTCATTTACCTGAGCGTTCCATATCAGTATGCACTCGAAATAACAGTAGCTTAAAAATCCAACCAAGAGCCTGATGGTGGGAAATATTGTATGTGAATTAAGCTATCTACGCGACTTTTTATATGTCTACATTGACTCGGTGAGTGGTTGATGTGCTACACGAATGTTGTAGAGTATTGTAGGTCTTGACTTAAGCTCTCGAATATTATTTGTAGATTGTTGCTAACGCTTAGACAAAAAATCCATTGAAACACATAGTAGCTAGCTAGCCTCGCTGCTAATAAGTATAACGGTGCTCTCACACGCCTCCCTAATGGTTAGTGGCAATATCCAAATCAATATAAACAAATATTAACAACGTTGAAAGTGTCCCGTTGTCGTTTTTGTTATTTTAATGGCAACTTTATAAAATGAGCAATGTGAATGAATAAAATGGTGCGAGATCAATGTCGATCTCCTAGCTAATCATCAACAAACTTTGTTCTAGGCTAACAGACGTGATGTTACTTCCCAATGCTGTTTGTCTGTTGCATAGAAACAGCCACACAAAGGGGGACTATTTTCTCTAGGCTACTGAAATGTGATACACAATGTTTGGTGGCTAGAACTTTTTTGTGCTGAAAGGCAGCTTACTGTTTATAATTTAATTTTACTTAATATTTATAATGTCGCTGGCAACCGTGTTATAAAAGCAATAAGGTACTCGAGTCAGTACTGTATCGCCAATAATGTACTTGTTCGAGGGTTTGCCTGCCCTCCGCTACGCGCCGGGCCTAACAACATCCTCGAACAACTACATTATTGACGATACAGTACTGCCTCTCGAACCTTATTGCTTAATAAAAACATGTTTCAAAAAATGGCAAATTACTGCAAACCGTCTTTTTAACTACTCTTCACGAGAGAGTCATGAGAGAATGAATGTGACACCGACAGTTCTGATTAATCAATAGGAGAATATATAAATTATAAAGATGAGTTATGATAAATCAATAAATCAAAGGCGAATATAAAACACATTTTAAATATAATAAAAAAGGGGTCAGATAATTTG
>NC_137912.1:23587109-23592109 GCF_963457725.1 Sprattus sprattus
CAGGCCCTGGTCAGGTGGTCTCTTCCTTTCTATCTGGCGCTAGAGTCCTATGAAACTGAAGCACACTTTTCATCCCATTCTCATTCGCTTTCAATGGGTTTGTCCTTAATCAGCTATGCATTGCACCTCAATTGTAAGTCATTTTGTGAAAAAAAAAACGTCTCCCACGTGACTCCATAGGTATGTTCGAAATGTCCGCTCAACCCTCGCATATATTTAGACAATGTTATTGTTTTGGCACTATATTCATCATTTCACTGAATTGAATTGTATAGTCCACTATATCGTAAATCAGAATTTAGAAGTGCTTTTTCGGATTCTAAACTGTAAATATTAGTCACTATATAGTGCACTACAAAATCCCACCGCGAATGTGAGTGAGTGAGTGAGTGAGTGAGTGAGTAAGAGAGAGAGAGAGAGTGAGTGAGTGAGTGTGCGGGTGAGTGAGAGAGAGAGAGAATGAGTGAGTGAGTGAGTGAGTGAGTGAGTGAGTGAGTGAGTGAGTGAGTGAGCCGGTGAGAGAGAGAGAGAGAGAATGAGTGAGTGAGTGAGTGAGTGAGTGAGCCGGTGAGAGAGAGAGAGAGAATGAGTGAGTGAGTGAGTGAGTGAGTGAGTGAGCGGGTGAGTGAGTGAGTGAGTGAGCGGGTGAGAGAGAGAGAGAGAGAGAATGAGTGAGTGAGTGAGTGAGTGAGTGAGTGAGTGAGTGAGTGAGTGAGTGAGTGAGTGAGTGAGTGAGTGAGTGAGTGAGCCGGTGAGAGAGAGAGAGAGAATGAGTGAGTGAGTGAGTGAGTGAGTGAGTGAGTGAGTGAGTGAGTGAGTGAGTGAGTGAGTGAGTGAGTGAGTGAGTGAGTGAGTGAGTGAGTGAGTGAGTGAGTGAGTGAGTGAGTGAGTGAGTGAGTGAGCGGGTGAGTGAGAGAGAGAGAGAGAATGAGTGAGTGAGTGAGTGAGTGAGTGAGTGAGTGAGTGAGCGGGTGAGCGGGTGGTTGACACAGCTTACTCAGTGTCCAGGGATGTTAAGGCTGAGAGGCGTAACTAGGAGGTTGTATCTCTTTACAGCCCTTCACGTGTCATGGCATCTGATTCATGAGCATGGAAGGAACTTAACTTCATAAAAAGTAATCCTTTCAATTCAGTGAGGTTTGTGGGTGGCAGGCCATCATTGGTACAGTGTCTATTTGGGTACAGTGTGCATTTGGCCTGTAAGTGTGTGTGTGTGAGCAGTAAATACAATAGCAACTCTCTGGTGCAGATGAAGGGATTTAAATCCCTGCATTCCTTCCATTAGTCCTGTCATAAAACCCACAAACTCCCAGTTACTGTGTGAGATAACCAGCTCTGCGAACATCTGTCTGAGATCTATCTAAACACCATGTACTTTTGTGCCAGTCATATTGAGATTATTATTTTTGTACTGTGGTCTTAAGGGATGGCTGTTTAGAACACACTATGCACAAGGGAATTGAGTAAAAATTAAGTATGTTTCTTAACAGCTGTGGGACCATTTTCCCCCTCAGATATGGCGTCAGGTCAGGATCGCCAATGAATTGAATTGCCAAAGTCGCCATTTGATTGTCTGCACTATTTATATACATGTCTGTCTTCTCTGTCTACATGTCTATTAGTGTATGAGTTGTGTATGTCTTCATTTAAATCATCTGCGCTAGTCTCTGTGTCCAAGTGGCACTTCAATCGTCAACGGCAATATCTCCATTTCCCAGTAATGGAGTCACATAACTACCTAATCCCTTCACATCATCATCACCGCCATCATCTTCTCCCGACTGACCAGCAGCCACTCCCAGGCGCCCGGCCGACAGCTCTAATCTCATGTCAGGCTTTCAGCTGTCCTGGAAGCCTCTCCACTGACCACTGGTGCCTGGGGTGACCTTTTGGCGAGCTTTGACCTGACCTTTCCCCAGTGTGCGACCATGCCTTTGGCCTCTGTGGAGTCATTGTGTCCTGGAGAAAGCACACATGGCATCTCCGTAGTAACGGGAGTGACATCTTCTTTTTGTTCTGTTTGGCCCCTTAGTGCCCTAATAAAATGAGCATCCTTTTCTCTAAATGGGTCTGTTTGGGTGACAATAAGGAACTGTTGCCGGTTAGCTGTTCGGCACATAGCCGAGGACGCACAGAAAAACTCTGAGCTGTAAAAAGAGCTCTTTTCTTGTAAAACAAAGCTCTGCTGATCACTGTCTTGGTCACTTTCACACACACACACACACACACACACACACACACACACACACACACACACACACACACACACACACACACACACACACACACACACACACACACACACACACACACACACATTCTAATACCACACACACACACTATTTACCTATAGGCTGTTCCAACAGGGTTATTGGGGTCAAACAGGTGTATCCTGTCCCCTCTAAATCATCCCCATCTGCGGAAGAGAGGACACAGTTCAGCACCCCAAGTCCAAACAGCGCCTGGCCCGGCGGCAAGTCCAGTCTGGATTCAGTTCAGTTCAATCTTATTTTATTTCTATAGTGCCAACAGCAATTGAAATTGTCTCTTTTTTTAGTGTTTTACAATTCCCAGAGCCTGACCCCCCTAGAGCAAGCTCTAAAGTGACAGGGGCACTTTTCAACAGGAAGGATTGGCTGGGACTATTTATGGTCCAAGCCACTTTGTTTGTTTTCTCATTTACAAGACCATGAAGATTTGCTGAATTTGACAAAAAGTGTATGGGATTAGAATCGCATCGACTGCACTTTTAATCCTGGATGAGTGTGTTTGTTATCTGTGTAGGACAAAATGAGTGTTGCGTCTGTAGGCAGAGACATTCAAGGAAATGAACAAATCACTAAGTGTAAAATTAATACGGAATCAGGAAGGGGGGGGGGAGTCCTCTTCTTCTTCACCCTCTACCTGTCATTTGGGGGTATTGAGTGTAGACTCATGAGGACATGGAGAGGGATCCAGGCAGGAACATGCCTGATTTCAACCTTTTTTAAACATTTTGGAGTCATAATCAACTTGTCATCTACAATGATTGCATGATACGTATCTGGTAAAGAGCTTGCATATACATTTCATACTCAAATAGGATAATGCTCTTCAACTTGCAATGTCATATATAAACATACATTTTGTTCTATGTTACAATATACGAAGGGGATATACAGTAATTATGTGTGTGTTATGAACTATATAAAATGAACTTGACAGACTTTTTACATATGGGACTCTCCCTCCTGACAACCATCCGCAGATCTATAAGAGTAAATGTTTTAAAGGGGTAATGGGTTGGTTCTGTGTCCTTGTAATTTGTGTCTTGATGAATGTATTTATCTGGTCTGATGGGTCCTTCAGGTATTAAATGGCAAGGACCCTGTATGGGACATTACTCCACTGATTTGTCCTTTGTCCTTGTCTCCCAGGCGTTTATCTGGTCCTCTGTGTCCTTCAAGTGTTAAAGCGGTGAGGACTCGCTGGCCATAGCTGTATGGGACATTAAGCGCTCAGCACCATGGCTGACTGACACATGGGTGTTTAGCTGCCTACAGAACATTAACCAGGAGCAGCGCTGATTAACTACACACAGAGCAGGACCCGGGCACCGCGGATGGACAGATATGAATGAAGAAGAAGAAGAAGAAGAGTGAAACAGGGTGGAAAACCTTTAGAAATGACAAAAAAACAAGGACACCTGGAAAAGAAAGAGAGAAAGAACCAAAGAAACAAAGAAACAATCAATGTAATAAACAAACAAACAAAGATGGACGGACAGAAATAAAGTAATGAACACAGAAAGAGAACAAAAATAGTACAGAACATACTGCTGAAAGACTCTGAGAGGGGAGCCGAAACAAGCCTGAGAACTCACTGACCCTTCCAGGTTTCATTTGTACGTGTGTGTGTGTGTGTGTGCGTGTGTGTGTGTGTGTAGGTAAATGTGTGTGTGTTTGTGTGTGTGTTTAGGTAGATGTGTGTGTGTGTGTGTGTGTGTGTGTGTGTGTGTGTGTGTCCAACACTTTACCCAGCCAGAGGGCCTGCAGTGATACAAGGACAGCAAACACCTTTCAGGGGGAAAAAATAATGTACATTCTTCTTACAGTACACCAGGCCCTCCTCTTCCCTTCTCCCTAACTCCCCCTCTCTCTCTCTCCCTCCCTCTCCTCTTTCTCTCCCTCCCTCTCCTCTCTCTCTCCCTCTCTCTCCTCTCTCTCTTCCTCTCCTCTCCTGTCTTCCCCTCTGTCTGTTCTTCCATCCTCTTGGTGATTATTCATGTGTGTAACTAAGAGCCCGGCCGAGAGCAGAGCGGAGAGGTGAGCGGACCCACCGGCAGGCAGCCTCTGCCAGGGATTAACCAGGGCTTAAGTGTCCCTTTGGCTCGGTAAAGTGTGGTACACACACACACAGAAACACACACACAAACACACACACACACACACACACACACACACACACACACACACACACACACACACACACACACACACACACAGATGTTCACACACACACATATAGATGTGTGTACACACACACCCACAAATATACACACAAACACATACACATACACATATATATATATACAAGCACACTCACCACACATACACACATGCGTGCTCATACATACACAGTTCCTACAAGTAGTTGGGAGTTATTCTTCACTAGTCTAGCACAGTGACTGGCATTATCAAATCGACATCTAAATTGTTCCAAATCAATCTCAGATTACAAACACACATTTAAGATGAATCTAAGACTGCTTGATTCTGCTTAATTCATTTGACTAGTTATTCAAATCATGATGTTATGTTAGTTAAGCGAGCGTGGCTGTAAAGTTTTAGTATAAGTTCATCCTGGCATGTGGATTCTGATGTTGTTGGACAAAAAGCACGGGTGGCATGGCCTCGTTCCCTTCCATTACGCAGAATTGAGGCCAAAATCGTAAAAATTAGAGCTTTCAAATGTTCAAATTGGAGCCAGATTCTGCGTAGTGAGTGCTTTTTGGAGCCAGA
>NC_137912.1:23599609-23607109 GCF_963457725.1 Sprattus sprattus
ATTTTGGACCACACTTCTTTTGCCAACTGCTCCAGGCCTCTCACATTTGAAGGGTGCCTTCTCCCAACTACTGATTTGAGATCATGCCACAGTTGTGCCATTGGATTAGGATCTGGTCTCATCTCGGACACTTCAGAACTCTCCAGTGCTTTGTCTTAACCAGAGCCGGTTCAGACCTCCATGGGGCCCTAGGCAAAATTCTGCCAAGGAGCCCTCCTAACTGAACCCCCAAAATGTTCAACCGTCGCAACTGACACCCAGTGCTTCCACTCATCCCCCCTTTAAATATATTGCATATTGTTATAGAAAGACTACAAACTCTGAATCACTTGTGTTGGAATTAAAACCATTTTATTTAGCAGATCCATATTGTCCGTTTTCTGTTGAAGTGGTTGCTAGGCAAACAAATTGAGTCGTGAGAAGTCTTGAGCTTAACAAAACAACATGTTTTCGATTTACAATGACCGTGTCTTTATAAAATGAAAGGAGAGTAAAATGCCATAATAAACAACGTACTAACCTCGAAACATCAAACCAATACTTCAAGCAACAGTTTGATATTTCTCGGTATGATCTCACTCTATTAATAAGTGTTTATTATTTAGCACCATTGTCATAATATTTCACGAGTTTTATTTATTCACCAAGAATAAATCGTATCTGCGTCTATATTTGCCTGTGGGCTATCCAAGCAAACAAACTTCAATCTTAGTCAATATGTATCCATTACTTTCCATTTTGTTAAGTGCAGTTGTAACTATACAAGGCTACAACTAAAATTATAGAAGCTAGCAAGACGCACACAGAGACCGGGGATCCCCAAGGGCTCACCGCCCTGTAGGTCTAACACGGACTGTCCCTCCCTCTCTCCCACCAGGAGAGGAGAGTTAAAGGCTTTACCTGACTGCTGCTCCCGCAGTTCATTTTCAAGTTCCTTCCTCTTCCTTTTTTCATTCCCCGAGGGATAGCTCCGCTTCATCTTTCTACACTGATGATGCAATGATGCGCATGGGTAGCTATCTGACGTCCGCGACGGACAGTTACGTTGTCACGTTTTTTTTTTCCCCGACGGGGCCTTTATTATAAATGATAAATTTGCGGGGCCCTACGCAACGTGCGTAGTGTGCGTATTGAAAGAACCGGTACTGGTCTTAACCATTTCTGGGTGCTTTTTGAAGTATGCTATGATTTGGTATTTCCTGATGCCATGCATACAGTCAAGGCATCGGGTCCCATTAGCAGCAAAGCAACCCCAAAACATTGGTCCAGCTCCACCATATTTGCCTGTAGGGGCCGTGCTCTTTTCTTTGAAGGCCTCATTTCATTGCCTGTAAACTGCTTTACCAAAAAGCTCTTCTTTATTCTCATCTGTCCACAGGAAGTTCTCCCGTAATGACTTTTGCTTCCCCAGGAAGGTTTAGGCAAACTCCAGTCGGGCTTTTTTATGTCTCTGTGGCAGCAGTGGGGACCTCCTGGATCTCCTACAATAGCATCTCATTTCATTCAAAAGGCGACGGATAGCGCGAGCTGACACCGTTGTACCCTGTGTCTGCAGGGTAGCTTGAATTTATTTGGAAGTTGTTCTAGGTTTTTTATCCACCATTCAAACAATCTTTTGTTGCATTCTGTCATCAATTGTTCTCTTCCTTCCACATCCAGGGAGGTTAGTGACAATGCCATGGGCTGTAAACTTTTTGATGACACTGCTCACAGTGGACACAGGAGCATTAAAATCTCTGGAGCTGGACCTGTAGCCTTGAGATTGTTCATGCTTTTCTACAATTTTGGTTCGCAAATCCTCCGACAATTCTTTGCTCTTCTTTCTTTTCTCCATGCTCAGTGCGGTATACACAGACACACAACACAAAGGTTAAGTTAACTTTGCTCCATTTTAACTGGTTGCAAATGTGATTTCTATATTACCTATCTGTGGCTTGCCACAGGTGATTTTCAGTAAAGATTAAAGGAGCATTACATGATTGAAATACAATTATTTCTTACAATTTTGAAAGGGTGCCAATAATTTAGTCCGGTCCACTTTTGGAGATTTGTGTGGAATAATGTCAGATTTGGCTTTTCTTAGCTGTTTTTTTGTGTCGTTCCAATGCAAACAATAGAATCAATCAATATGTGAATACCAAAGCATTGGTAATTGCGATTTTTTTCTGGGAGAGTTGGTACATTATCTGACAGAAGTGCAGGGGTGCCAATATTTGTGTCCATGTACATACATACAGTGCCCTCCACAATTATTGGCACCCTTAGTGAATGTGACCAAAACAGGCTATGAAAAAATATATCTTTGCTGTTTATCATCTTGGTCTTTCCCTCAAAATATTCACAAAAATCTTACCTTTTCATCAAAGTAAAATTCTTGAAAGAAATATTTATTTTGACATTACATAAAATATTTTTCTCCAAAACATGAGTGCCACAATTATTGGCACCCCTAGAAAATCCTATAATTAAAATCTAACTGAAGTATATTACCAGTCATGTTTTCCTGCTTCACTGAGGTATAAATATGAGGTGACACAGGCCAAATACCCTTAGTCATTCATCAAGATGGGAAAGACAAAAGAACTCAGTGTCAAAGTGCGACAAAAAGTTGTTAAGGTCTCCAGAACTACCATCAGATTGCACCTACATCACCACAAGTTGTTTTTGAGGGTTATCAGAAAAAAGCCTCTGCTGTCAATCAACAACAAACTAAAGTGCCTACAGTTTGCCAAATGTCAGACTTATATATTATAGTTATATGGTCAGATGAGACCAAAATAAGGCTTCTTGGCAACAAACATGAAAGGTGGGTTTGGCGTAGACAGAAAGATAGCCATACAGAAGAGCACCCCATACCCACATTGAAGTATGGTGGCGGATCTCTGATGTTGTTGGGCTGTTTTTCTTCCAAAGGCCCTGGACATCTTGTTAGGATACATGGTATCATGTACTCCATCAAATACCAGCAGATATTAAATAAAAACCTAACAGCCCCCCTCTAGGAAGCTTAAAATGGGCCGTGGTTGGACCTCCCAGCAGGACAATGATCCGAAGCACACCTCAAAATCAACACAAAAATGGTTCACCGACAGCAGAATAAAGGTTTTGCCATGGCCATCACAGTCCCCAGACCTAAACCCCATAGAAAATCTACGGAAAGAGCTGAAGCCGAATCTGAAAATGTGTTGACCTCAGAATCTGAAGGATCTGCAGAGATACTGTATGTAGGAATGGTCTCAGGTCTGTGCCATGTGTTCACCAACCTCATCACGCATTATAGGAGAAGACTTGGAGCTGTTATCTTGGCAAAGGGAGGCTGCTGAAAACATTAAATTAAGGGGTGCCAATAATTGTGGCACACCTGTTTAGGAGAATAGTATTTATTTAATGAAAAAAGAAAATGTTTTCCTTCAATAATTTTATTTCAATGAAAAGGTAAGATTTTTGTAAATATTTTGAGTGAAAGACCAAGAGGATAAACAGCAAACAAATATTTTTCATAGCCTGTTTTGGGCACATTCACTAAGGGTGCCAATAATTGCGGAGGGCACATACATACATACATACATACATACATACATACATACATACATACATACATACATACATACATACATACATACATACCTTCATTCATACACACATACATACATACATACATACATACATACATACATACATACATACATACATACATACATACATACATACATACATACATACATACATACATACATACATACATACATACATACATATATACATACGTACATACATTCATTTATACGTACATACATACACACTCATACACATATACATGCATACATTTACACAAACGCACATACATACATACATACATACATACATACATACATACATACATACATACATACATACATACATACATACATACATACATACATACATACATACATACACACATACACGTAGAAATGCGCTATATAAATGCAGTCCATTTACTTTGCATGAAAGAACCCCACGGATGTTTATTCTACTCCTAGTAAGTCTATGGCTTTAGGTGTCCAGGGTTCGACCTCTAACAGGGATACCTTCCATGTCCGCAGAAAAGTTACCACTGGAACAACTGGCCTGTGGCAGCAAGTGTCCATTCATTCAATTCAATTTTATTCACACAATAAAATTGTCTCATTGCAATGACGCTATTTGATCCTTCAATGTTGGTGTATCCTATCACTGTGAATCAGCATTTGTCGAGTGTTGACCTGCTAACAGGGAAGCTGAGCTGGGTTTAGACCTTCATGAGACCTAGAGCTTAGTTTTACTCTACTGCCGAGGTGTTGCATGGATGACCTCTGGGGTGACCTCACGATAACCAGAGTAGGGACATGACCCCGGGCCACCCTTAGGAAAAGGTCGAAGGGTCATGCCACAGAGGTGAAACAGGCAGGTTAGTCAAATAGCCAGACACCTTGTAAAGGATTAGAGAGATGATCCAGGGGAACACACACATTCAACACTGACCACCCTCAAGTCACACACACACTCACACACACTCTCACACACACACACACACACACACACACACACACACACACACACACACACACACACACACAGTCACTCACAGAGGCATACTCTGTCTCACTCATTAACGGTAATGTTTACATACAACAAACAAATGTGTCAAAAAAAATCACTCTCACCCAAACAGACACAGACAAACATATCACACACACACAAACACGCACACACAGTGTACCTTCAAGCGATTTTCCTCCAGGTCGAGGAAGGAGACGATGCTAACCTAATTGAGGGATTACCTACACAAGAGTAACAACAAACTGGCAAAAAGACAATGTATGTCCAGACACACACACACACACACACACCTAGGGCTTAGGACATGGTTTACACAACACCTCTGTGGCCACTGGGTGGTTGAGATCCTTATCAGTGGTTCAGTTAAACACTCGCATTAGCAGACAGGAAATCCTCCTCACTCAGACCAGAGTCCATAGGGAAGTCAAACTGTAGGATTTACAGACAAATCTGGCCAGTGTTACCTAGAGGCTGCTCTTAATTTAGTCCATCTCATACTAGAGGATCCTTTAACTGTGTGGAACAATTTCACTTTGTTTAATTTAACAAATTCAATTTGTGTATAAGCTTCTATTTTTGTCTTAATAAGAGGTAGCCATACATGGTGTATGCTGTTTATCGTTTTCGCTGTTTTTATTTTTTTATTTCAAATATATATTTTTTTTTAATTAAAGCTGCAGTAACTGATTAGTAAAACTGTTGTAACTTATCTTTAAAGCTGCTGTAACTGATTAGTAAAACTGTTGTAACTTATCTTTAAAGCTGCTGTAACTGATTAGTAAAACTGTTGTAACTTATCTTTAAAGCTGCTGTAACTGATTATTAAAACCGTTGTAACTTATCATTAAAGCTGCTGTAACTGATTTTTAAAACGGTTGTAACTTATCATTAAAGCTGCTGTAACTGATTATTAAAACCTTTGTACCTTATCATTAAAGCTGCTGTAACTAATACTACTGTTCTCTTCCCCTCCATCAGGCCTAGCTTCTGTAGGAGTCTCTGTCATTCATTCAAATCTGCTGTGCACGTGCCCAATCATTTGCAGCCAAGAATGTCCGCACAATTTGAATATCTCTAGTTTTTCAGTTTAATGATGTCTGTCAGAGTGCAAATGCAGCCAGCTTAAAGCATCAGTAATGAGTTTTGGTGAGAAACCAGCAATCCAACTGCAATAAAAGGCAAAATTATGGCAAATACCAACAACAGCTCAGCTGGCGCTGCTAAAAGCTTGCTAGAGTGCTAAACAGGTGTATTTTGGAGAAAAATGCCTCGCTGTGAAAGCTTACATTTCTGCAGACCCAAACCACATAGGGACATTATGGATGCCTGTGTCGCTACTTGGAACTGGAGGTATGTTTATCTGTCCTTCACATGACCACAAACCAACAAAATGGATTTGAAAATTTGACTACCAAAACTAGTTGCCTATAAAAACATTCCTTAAAAATGAGGCAAACTGTTGCATACTGTTGCTTTAAGCAATTGGTCATCTAATACGTGTTATTCCTGCCCTGTTTTGCATTGACACACCACCCTGGCAACAGATGAGTCTGTATACACACTTTCACAGCACTGCTTTAGGATGGAGAGATTTGAATGAGCTCGACACTTTCTTTCTTTCCTGAAACATTTTCTTGAACCCGAGGCATTTTGCGCGGTGCTTCCCGTAAAGTAAGGAGTGACATAATAAACGGCCATGCTTTCTCCTAGCATTTGCATAATCGACTCGCCAGGACATGTCTTATCTCCAGTAAGCTTCAGACATGTTGACCCAACCATTTGTATATTGGGGACGGTAAGAAGGAAGGTCTCTTTGTTCGCTATTCTAGGATATTGCACCGTTACATGAGTCAGTGTGCAACTGCGTGACTGTTGATATTTGGACTGTGTGTATGTGTGTGAGAGAGAGTGTCTCTGTGTGTGTGAGAGTATTTGTCTGTCTGTTTGTGTGTGTGTGTGTGAGTGTCTGTCTGTGTGTGTGTGTGTGTGTGTGTGTGTGTGTGTGTGTGTGTGAGTGTCTGTGTGTGTGTGTGGGTGTGTGAGTGTCTGTGTGTTTGTGTGTGTGTGTGTGAGTGTGTGTGAGTGAGTGTGTGTGTGTGTGTTTGTGTGTGTGTGTGTGTGTGAGTGTCTGTGTCTGTGTGTGTGTGTGTGTGTGTGTGTGTGTGTGTGTGTGTGTGAGTGTCTGTCTGTGTGTGTGTGTGTGTGTGTGTGTGTGTGTGTGTGTGTGTGTGTGTGTGTGTGTGTGTGTGTGTGATGGTACCTATCACAGGTGAGGTGGGGCCAGTCTCTGCTCCACTGCTCTGTGGGTGGTCTATGAACATACATGATCCCGTGCGGGGAGCCATAGCTTTCAGCTCAGCAAAGATGTCATCTTCATCATCTTCATCATCGTCATTGTCATCGTCTTTATGCTCAGCAGCACTGCCCTGAGAACAGCTGGATATCCCTGACCTACTGACACCTGAAACACACACACACACACACACACACACACACACACACACACACACACACACACACACACACACACACACACACAAAAACACATATTATAAACAAACAGCACATACAAAGAGAAGCATACAGAAAGAGAGGGAGAGATACACTGTATATTGTAGACTTACACACAGACACACACACACACACACACACACACACACACACAGACTAGATAATTCCAAGTCAGCCTCACTTTTCAGCCTGATGTTGCAAAGGTGAAACATGTTCCTGGCTCTAATGCAATCAACCCATTAGCTGAGCTGTCCCTCCAAGGCTCACAGGCCTGAATACAAACCACACGCAATCCAATTCACTTACACTCACACAAAAACACACACACACAGACACACGCACACTCTCTCTCACACACACACACGCACAAACGTACATATACAAACACACAGGCTGTACACACACACA
>NC_137912.1:23627109-23632109 GCF_963457725.1 Sprattus sprattus
ACACACACACACACACACACACACACACACACACACACACACACACACACACAGACACACAAACACACACACCGCTGAGACCATGTCGCTCTCTGATGTTATCACTAAATGACTTAAGCTCCTCTCTAGTTTGATTGGGGGACTGGCGTCCCTACCACATACCCCAATGCAGAAGATGAGATTAGGCCAATACCTCCTTTCAGAGGGCTGTTTGAAGACCCCCCCCCCCCCCCCCAACCTCACAGCCCATGAGCCACCAAAAATCTTCTGTACCCAACCACCACCCCTCCACCCCTTAGGGACTGTGTGGGCTGTGTGTGTATGTGTTTGTGTGTGTGTGTGTGTGTGTGTGTGTGTGTGTGTGTGTGTGTGTGTGTGTGTGTGTGTGTTTTAGGTGGCACCGCGTGGGTCGAGACCAGACCAGGAAGAGGGTTTGATGAGCAGGATGAGAGGCCAGCCAAGCAGACCAATCAGAACAGAACAGGAAATCTGTCCCCGCTTATCAATAATGAGTAGGTGGACAAACGGGAAGATCAAATTACCCACTAAAAGCAAACACAACGCCAAAACCATGAGCTATCTCTTTCTCTCTCTCTCTCTCTCTCTCTCTCTCTCTCTCTCTTTCCTCTCACACACACACGCACACAGACACACACACACAGACACACGTACACACGCTCATTCTCTTTTCATCAATCTCAGCTTTCCACTCTTTCATGGCTAAGCTTCCCATCTGTTTCTCTCCCTCCCCGTCTCTCTCTCTCTATCTATCACTCCTCTCCTCTCCCTCTCTCTCTCTCCCTGACTTTCTCTCCTCTCTCTCTCTCGCTCTCTCTCTCTATCTATCTCTCCTCTCTCTCTCTATCTCCCTCTGTCTCTATCTATCTCTCCTCTCCCTCCCTCTCTCCCTCCTCTCTCTACTTTCTCTCTCTCTCTCTCTTGGGATCTCCGGTGGTTCCTGGTGTCTGGATGTTCTATTAATTTACTTTCACCTGATTACCTGCGTTCTGTGGGCAAGCTTTCATTAATTGACATTTAATCAGCATTTCATCAGGCATGAGACTGGGGAGACCAGAAGGACACACACACACACACACACACACACACACACACACACACACACACACACCCAAGAATTGTTTAAATGCTCAGTTTTAGACAAATATTCCAGACCACATTTCCCTTTTGAATTGAATGGAATTGAATACACTTCAAGTTATTTGCCTTTCTAAGCCCTAAGTAGCCAAAGAATCAATCCCATTCTATTAGCATCCACGCTGATAGAAACCTAACGACACACCGTCAAAGCTGGCAAAACACGAACATTATCTTTGTACAAAAAACATTTAAATCCCAAATCCCCAAAGGAAGCAGAGAAGGAAAGCAGGAAGTGAAGCCCATGTCTCCCACTGGTCCCCTGGCCTGATACAGCCTAACTGTCTCTAAACCCAGTCACTGGCCTGATACAGCCTAACTGTCTCACAACCCAGTCACTGGCCTGAAACAGCCTAACTGTCTGTCTCTCAACCCAGTCACTGGCCTGATATAGCCTAACTGTCTGTCTCACAACCCAGTCACTGGCCTGATATAGCCTAACTGTCTGTCTCACAACCCAGTCACACAGTGGAGAACAGAGAGAGGGAGAGAGAGAGAAAGAAAGAAAGAGGGAAACAAAAAGAACCCCGTTCAGCCACACTGAGATGGCACAAAAGGGGCAGACGTGGGACCCTCGGCAGGGGGCAGAGGAAGAGGGGACATCACCCCAGACCGGGGAGTGTGTGTGTGACTGTATGTGTGTGTGTGTGTGTGTGTGTGTGTGTGGAGAGTGTATGTGTGTGTGTGTGTGTGTGTTTGATAGGGGGTCAGGATAGTGCATGGACTCCAGCAGACCAGGGGGATGTGAGGGAAACGGGTCACCAGTAATCAGCTATGAATGTGGGCACCCAAGCAATCCTGTTAAATGGACTCTGGCTCTGATTGGGCCATGTGTGTGTGTGTGTGTGTGTGTGTGTGTGTGTGTGTGTGTGTGTGTGTTTGGGAAGTGTGGGGGGTGGGGGTGGGGGGTTCAATCATGGTTGTCCCAGGCGCATCAGTCGGCTCATCCCCTGGTCGTTCTCTTGTGGCGTCGGCTTGCGGCCATATTGATCTTGGGGTACGGGGGCCAGATTAGGACATAAAAGGCCACTCTGTTCACACTGTGAGGGTGCCCCCTCTGTGAGCCACTGAACTCATTTCAGGGTCGCAGAGCCCATGCAGTCCCCTGACCCCCTATCGGAAACACACACACCTACATCCAACCACACACACACACACACACACACACACGCACAAACACACACACAGACACACACACACGCCCACACACACACACACAGACACACACACACACTCTCACTCGGTGGGGTGGGGCTTTAGTGGCACAAGCACAAAGAGGCTACAACCCACTGCCAGCCTGGAGCCACCCGCCTGCCCAGTGACCTGTGGCACGCTTGGTGCCGCGCAGGCTAACCTGCTTATCATTCATTAGTATTGTGTGTGTGTGTGTGTGTGTGTGTGTGTGTGTGTGTGTGTGTGTGTGTCTGTGTGTGTGTGCGTGTGTGTGTGTGTGTGTGTGTGTGTGTGTGTGTGTATGTTTGTGTGTGTGTGTATGGTGGTGGCAGATGCTCCATCTCAGGGGCTCAAAATGGGCCTGTAGGTTCAACAGTGAAGAGAGAGAGTGAGGGGAAGAGAGGAGGAGGAGAGAGAGAGATGGATAGAAAAGAGAGAGAGATGGATGAGAAAGAGAAATGGGTAGAACGGTGAAGATGGGAAGGCACATAGAAGGGCTCACAGTGACTCAGTGGGTTCAGGAGTGTGTGTGTGTGTGTGTGTGTGTGTGTGTGTGTGTGTGTGTGTGTGTGTGTTCAACTGGATGGATAGAACATAGGTTACCAGGAGGATGAGAGAAAAACAGGGGAAGAAGGATACGGGTTTGGAGAAAGAGATAAATAGAGAGAGACTGAGAGGTAGAGATTGACGAGATGGACTTGGAGTGATAAAGAGTGGGAGAAAGAGAGAAACAGAGACGAAGAAGAAAGGAAAGAGAGGGAGGAGAGGAGGAGAGAGAGGGAGAGAGAGAGGGAGGAGAGGGAGAGAGTGGGGAGGAGAGAGGGAGGAGAGAGGGAGAGAGAGGGAGAGACAGGGAGAGAGGGAGGAGAGAGGGAGGAGAGAGGGAGAGAGATGGAGAGAGAGGGAGGAGAGAGGGAGGAGAGAGGAAGAGAGATGGAGAGAGTGGGAGAGAGATAGGGAGAAAGAGGGAGTAGAGAGGGAGAGAGTGGGAGAGAGATGGAGAGAGTGGGAGAGAGAGGGGGAGTGAGAGGGAGGAGAGGGAGAGAGAAAGCCCAGTGACCTCTTGCATGTTTGGGCCACTGGTGGCTAACCTGCTTAGCATACATTAGTGTCAGATAGCAGGCAGATGCTGGACCTCAGGGGTCTCCAGACATGGAGACAGGGGCCTGGGTTTGGGGCCAGGGGAACACAGAGGGAGAGATAGGTGGGGGGGGGGGGGGGGAGAGAGAGAGAGAGAGAGAGAAAGAGAGAGAGGGAGAGAAAGAGAGGGAGAGGAAGAGGGAGAAAGTTTCCTGACCTATTGCATGTTTGGCACACTGGTGGCTAATCTGCTTAGCATTTATTAGAGTCAGGAAACCAGCAGCTACTCGACCTCAACGCCACTCCAGAGGTACTCTCACACCACCACCTTCCCAGCATGCCCCTCTGCCCGGGGGCTGATCCGGTGCAGCTCAACTTAACAGAGCGAGGTGCTAATCTAATGTGTGTCACGTGACAGCACAGCCCCACAGAGGAGACGACTCCAGCCCTCCACCTCGGACCTGTCATGAGGGGCGACCATGCTAGCAAGGAGGCGAGGCCGCTAGGGTGTTAGAGTCTCCCTACATGCACGTGTGTTAGGGTGTCTGGGAGTGAGATTCACTCAGCTCTGGGTTTGATACTCATGGGACACACATACAAGGGATGCACGATATTTAATTTTAGCCGAATTTTTCCTGTACTACAATTAATCTGTTATCATGCTAGGGTATTGCTGTAAATACAGGACATTACAGACTTCATTTGTATCATTTTAAAAATAGACATTCACTCATGAAACTGAAATGGTTTCAAGTATGGCAGATTTATTTATATTTTCACGTCACAATTTTCATACTTGAACAGTACCTCCTTGAACTTGAACAACTACACTCTGGAAATGCAGCTTGGCTTACTTGGCAAGCTAACGTTGGTTAACTGACTTACAGTTTAATAACGTCCCTTCTAGGATTTCTAGACTAATCTATGTAACGTTATTGCCAAGTTAGCTGTATAAATTCCATATATGGAAAAGTAAGCCATGAACAGATAGCGTGGGCTCGTGACATTACGTTTCACATAGCGTCAAATGAGGCATCATCAACTTCTCTGGTGTCACGTAGCATGCTTGGTAAATTTTTTTTTTTTTTTTAAACGTAGCATGCTTGGCTAACTTTGCAAGCTAACCTTGGTTAACTGACTTACAGTTTAATAACGTCCCTTCTAGGATTTCTAGACTAATCTATGTCACGTTATTGCCAAGTTAGCTGTATAAATTCCATAAATGCAAAAGTGATCCATGTACAGATAGCGTGGGCTTGTGACATAACGTTACACATCCCGTGAAATGAGGTATCATCAACTTCTCTGGTGTCACGTAGCATGCAAGCTAACAAGCTAGTGTTGTCAAGCTAACTCCATAACTTATTAACGTCTATTAGCGAGACAGGTAATGTTGTAAATCGTGGCACGCGGGTGGTCTGCATCTATGCATGCAACCTACGTTATGGCCAAGCTGCATATCCTCCTCCTTCTCCTGAAAAGTTTTCTGACAAATAGGCATTTTGTCATCATCCTCTGATACTGTGAAGTAGGCTACTGCCACACAGCCGACGCTCATAAACATTTGCTTCGCATGCATATAATTTACACGT
>NC_137912.1:23639609-23702109 GCF_963457725.1 Sprattus sprattus
CTGTACTGTGCTTTGGAGGAGGCTGCATTGTTGGTGGATTATTTCAGAGTTAGGCGAAAGGAAGAAACAAGGAGCGTGAAGGTTGTTTGTGCCCATCTGCAGGAGGGAGAGAAAGAGAGGGAGAGATAGAGAGAGAGGGAGAGAGAGAGAGAGAGAGAGTGTGTGTGTCTTTAGAAGTTTAAGTTACTCACATGGAGAGAGTACAGGAACACCTGCAAGACTGAAAAGAAAGACAGAGAAAGAGAGAGATGGAGAGAGAGAGAGAGAGAGAGGAGGGGAGGGTGGGGTTGAGAAGAAGACAGATAGAGGAGGGAGAGAAGAAGAGAGTGTATTAAGGAACTATACAAAGTGCAAATGAGTAGTTGAGTAGGAGAGACAAGTAGTCAAAGACCGGACTATTGTTTTGATTCCTCCCTCCCTCCCTCCCTCCCTCTTCTCCATCTATGTTCTTTACATGCACTCTAAATTACCCCCCATCCCCACCCTCTCTCTCTTATCCCTCTTCGCTGTTCTCCCACTCTATCCCCCTCTTCTGCATCAGAATGTACTTGTCTGGTCCTGTGTCTGTCCTTCAGTACAGACAGGGCAGACATAGCAGAACCTTCAACACATCATCCACATTATTATTATTATTATTATTATTATTATTATTATTAATATTATTATTATTATTATTATTATTATTATTACTACTATTAATATATTACTGTTATTATTATTATTATTATCATTATTATTGTTATTATTATTTCCACAGTTTTTGTTATTATTGTAATCAGTGTTGTTATTGTTGTTGTCTTAATTAATGTTGTTGTTGTTGATGATGATGATTGTGTTGTTGATATTGATGTTAAGAACAGAGTAATGTTAAAATGAATATAAGTATGTATAACATTTAAAATATGAAATAGAATAGAATAGGATAAAAGTACAATCAACTCACTGGAGAAATACTTTCTTCAACAGAAAAGGCACCACATTGAAAAGAGAAGAAACAAACTCCCTGCTCTGATCTCTGATCATGTGATCTGTCTCTCCATGTATGGCAGGAAAGTGTTTGGAGTTTGCTGGTGGTGTGTGTCTGTGTGTGTGTGTGTCTGTGTGTGTGTGTGTGTGTGTGTGTGTGTGTGTGTGTGTGTGTGTGTGTGTGTGTGTGTGTGTGTGTGTGTGTGTGTGTGCGTGCGTGCGACAGTGTGCCTTTCACAGCGATGGAGAGAGTGGAAAAAGAGATTGAGTGAGAGAAGGGAATGGCGAAAGAGAGGATGAGAAAAGAGAGGGAGAGACAGTGAGAGAGAGAGAGAGAGAGAGGGAGAGAGGGAGTGAGAGAGAGAGAGAGAGAGAGAGAGAGAGAGAGAGAGAGGGAGAGAGCGTATATGATGAATATGGAGGCATTGTTCAGTCATGCTTACCTCCACAGGGAACCATCTGCTCCCTGTCAATGCATCACCTGCTCGTCTGAGCCGTCGCCACGGAAACCCAGGGAGGGAGGATTAGGAGAGGCCCGGCCTTTCAAGGGAGGGGCCACGGCCGATACGGAGGAGGTTGCCTGGGGTAACCAGAGAGGGGTTAGGGAAGGGGTGTGTGTGTGTGTGTGTGTGTGTGTGTATGTGTGTGTGTGTGTGTGGGGGGGGGGGGGGGGGGGGCAACAGGGAGAATTTTGTCCTCTGCTGGTTGAGGTCCAGGTGTTTCTTCCCCAAAGGCTGCTGTTTTGTAAAGGACTGGCAATGGAATGTTTGTGGTGTGTTGTGTTGTGGTGTGGGGGGTAATGTGTTAGCCTCTCTCTCTCTCAATGTATGTCTCGCTATCAGACACACACACACACACACACACACACACACACACACACACACACACACACACACACACACACACACACACACACACACATCCACACACACACACACACACACACACACACACACAGAAACACACACAAAGAGACACACACACACACACAGTCTGAATGAATTAACGGTGTTTGAATTTTGATCTACCATCGGTTGTTTTAGCACTCTCTGCCACACAACCACACACACACACACAAACACACAGACACACGCGCACACACATGCTTACGTGCACAAAGACACACACACAGACACACACAAAAATACTATTCTCAATAACTACTTCTGCTGGTTAAACAAAGAGAGGAAAAGTCGTTGTTACAGTATATGCTAATAAGTAATTTATTGGTGATGAGTGAAAACTGTCCCGTGTGTGTGTTTGTGTGTGTGTGTGTGTGTGTGTGTGTTTGCGTGTGTGTGTGTGTGTGTGTGTGTGTGTGTGTGTGTGTGTGTGTGTGTGTGTGTGTGTGTGTGTGTGTGTGCACGTGTGCTGTGAAATCAGGTGTGGAAAATGTGTGTGAGAGATTGTTATCTCATCTAAGTGTGGATAATAGAGGCATTGAGAGACGTGCAGGCACTGAATGTTTGTGATAAGCACTTGGAGATGTTCTGTGTGTGTGTGTGTGTATGTGTGTGTGTGTTTGTGTGTGAGTGTGTGTGTGTGTGTGTGTGTGTGTGTGTGTGTGTGTGTGTGTGTGTGTGTGTGTGTGTGTGTGTCGTGTGTGTGTGTGTGTGTGTGTGTGTGTGTGTCGTGTGTGTGTGTGTATGTGTGTGTGTGTGTGTGTGTGTGTGCATGAGAGGGAATGAATCATAATCTTCAGCTTGTTGTGTAAGTACAAGCACTATGCTGTGTGTTATACCTGCATGTCATTTCTGATCCATGTGTGTGAAATATGTTGTATGCTGTATTTGGGCCTGTGTGTGTTTATGTGTCTGTGAAGGTGTGTGTGTGCATATGTATTTGTGTTTCTACATGAGTGGTGTGTGTGTGTGTGTGTATGTGTGTTCCTACATGAGTGTGTGTGTGTGTGTGTGTGTGTGTGTGTGTGTGTGTGTGTTTGATCACAGAGTAAACACAGGCTCTAAGGCCTCATGAAAGAGAAGAGTGGGTGAACTCACAATAGAGTTGATGAATACATCAGTCAGCACCCCCCTCCCCCCAGATGCAAGAGACCTTCAGCTCTCACTCACACTGTTAGTGTGTGTGCGAGTGCGTGTGTGTATGTGTGAATTTTACATCAGATAAATGTGTGTGAGTGGGATGTAAATACAATACTGGTACTGGTGTCTTAATTTGTGTTGGCCTGAACAAACATACAGACGCACTCACACAACACACACACACACACACACACACACACACACACACACACACACACACACACACACAGACACACACACACACACACACACACACACACACACAGACACACAAACACAGACACACACACACACACACACACACACACACACACACACACACACACACGCAAACACGCACAGACACACACACACACACACAAACACACACACACACACACACACACACACACACACATACACAGAGAGAGAAAGAGCACACAAACAGTATTGGAGACGGCAGTGAGATGACAGCACACTGTCTGACACTCTGTCTGCCCTTGGGGTCTGATGGGAATCAGGAAGTGAGAGTTTGAGTGGCAGACGAGTGTGGTATCCACTTGTAGCAGTGTTTTGGCCAGGTGAGAGAGTGTGTGTGCAAACTCACCTTTTGTATGTTTGTGCTATACGAAGGCCAAACACACCTATTGTTTCAGTCCTGGATAGGGATTGTCCCCCCGGCCAGGGGAACTGAATGTAAACCAGGAAGATCTGTCACTCTATGTGTGTGTTCACCTGATGGGGTAAAGTGTGTGTTCACCTGATGGAGTAAAGTGTGGGTAGAGTGTGTGTGTGTGTGTGTGTGTGTGTGTGTGTGTGTGTGTGTGTGTGTGTGTCTGTGTTTACCTGCCAGGGTAAAGTGTGTGTTCACCTGATGGAGTAAAGTGTGGGTAGAGTGTGTGTGTGTGTGTGTGTGTGTGTGTGTGTGTGTGTGTGTGTGTCTGTGTTTACCTGCCAGGGTAAAGTGTGTGTTTACCTGATAGGGTAAAGTGGAGTGTGTGTGCCTCCCCTCCCCTCCCCTCCCTCTCTCTAATGCTACAGCTGTGCTTAATGCTCTCACTTTTCCACTGTGCCACTGTCAGGCAGCCCTCTCTCCTCCTCCTCTCTCTCGCTTTCTCCCCCTTTCATTCAGTCTCTCTGTCCCCCTCTCTCTCCCTCCATCCCTCTCCCTCCCTCTCTTTCCCCCTCTTTCCTCCTCCTGTCTCTCGCTCTCTCCCTCCTTCATTCAGCCTTTCTCTCCCTTCCTCCCTCTTTCCTCCTACTCACCCTCTTTCTGTTCTTCTTCCCTCTGATCTCTCTGTCATTCACTTACTTTCATTCAATTCTGTTGAATGTATTCACATCCTACTGCATGTTTGTATTTCTTATGTTTGCAAATGCTTTTTTGTCCAGCCCCTTAAGTGGCACTTAGTGAATAAAAGATGCTGTTCTGGCACAGATCTGGCCCAGTTCTGGTCCTGATGCTGCCCTGATCCAGTCCTTTTTTCACCCTGATCCCTCTGACCTGGTCTCGATGCGGCCCCTTGGATAGACAGTTACTGTCCAAGTTGCCCTGTTTACATTTCCGAACCTGCATCATTAGGTTAGTAATGTTCATTGATCTGGCTCTGCAGTAAGTTTATAAGTCTGTGGATGGAGGATTCAGTCAGTCAGTCAGCTGTTAGTTCATGTTGATGGTTCAGATGCTTTCTTAAGATGTCGGAGTGTCTGTCTATCTGCAGACCTTATTACCACACAGGAGATCCTTGGAGAGAAAGTGGCCCAATGGCGTGCAGACCCTGCGTTGATTCCCTAGAGATACTGCTGAGAAACCTCTTAGACACATGACCACACACAGAGCCCTGATGACCAGCAGGCATTCTCAGATGATTCTTAATACTTAAAACACAACGTTGATGACGTGTATGGCCATTAGTTGCCGCTATTTCTCAGAGGAGGCTGAATGAAGACAGAGGGCTTGCTGGCAAAGTTCAGTCAGCTCATGTGTGGAGACATTCCTTCCTGGTTTGGACCATGTGTGCTCTTACGTCCTGGTTTGGACCATGTGTGCTCTAACTTCCTGGTCTGGACCATGTGAACTCTTACTTCCTGGTTTGGACCACGTGTGCTCTTACTTCCTGGTTTGGACCACGTGTGCTGTTACTTCCTAGTTTCCTGTGCATTACTCCTCCTCTTCTCTCCAACTCATTTACTTGTGTGACTTTCTTTAACGCTCCCTGTCTTCTTGTGTACATGTCTTTCTTTCTTTTCATCTCGCTCTCTCTCCCTGACTCTCCCTCTGTCTTTCTTTCTTTTCATCTCTGTCTCCGTCTGTGTGGCTTTCTCTTGCACTCTGCTCCCTTTCGCTCCCTCTTTTTTTTATGTGTATATGACTCTCTTTTGTGTTCTCTCCCTCTGTCTCTCCTCTCTTTCTCTGTCTCGCGCGCGCTGTCACTCTGTGTTTCTCTTCTCTGTCTGCCTCTTTCTGTGTGTGTGTGATGAGATCCTGGGAGAGGGCCCTGTCAGAGCCACGTGCGGTAGGGAGAGAGGAGAGGGCTGGTTAAAGGATAGGCAGGGGGGATGCAGTGTGTGTGTGTGATGTTACTGTGTGTCTCTGTGTGTGTGTGTACATGTTACTTTGTGTGAGTGAGTGTGTGTGAGTGTGAGAGTGTGTGTATGTGTGAGTGTGTGTGAGAGTGTGACTGTGAGTGTGAGTGTGTGTGTGTATGAGTGTGTGTGTGTGTGTGTGTGTGTGTGTGTGTGTGCGCGTGAGTGTGAGTGTGTGCCTGCCTGTGTGTGTTCCCGGCGTGCTGAGCGGGGGTTAAGTGGTGCAGAAAGCCCTCCTTTATGCCCAGTGAGAACGGTCCATGTGGCTGGCCGCTTGCTCCCCATTCACACCCCTGTCAGCGCAGCAAGCCTCGCTCAAAGACTCCCGAAAGTTTCTTTCTCCCCTTTCCTGACCCCCTTTCTTTCCGCCTCCCTCTCTCCCTCCTTCCCTCTCATCCCTCCCTCACACCCCACCTCCTTCTCTCTCCCTTTCTCTGGCTCTTTCTCTGGCTCTTTCACTCGCCCTGTAAGGAAATCCTGACAAAAGCCCCCAAGGAAAGGGCAGAGCTAAGATTCTTCAGCACCCCTGCAGACTCTGGGAGCAGACGCACATGTGGAACCTGATGCTGCAAGCCCCAGGCTGTCAATCACACCATCGGCTGATTAATCAATCAAACCAGCAGTCAATCGATCAGTCCATGAGAGTCATAAATCAAAGAGAACTCATTCATTCATGTTTTGCAGAAACACGCAGTCCTCTCCCACAGATGTGGCCCTTGGTCAAGACCTTCCATCTGAAGTTATTTAGAGAGGCTGAGTTTTCTGAGGGATCTGTCGCTGGTCGCCCTGGTGCACCATGGGCCTGTGGGCCTGAAATCCAGCCTTCTGATTGATGTCAGTCTGGTTCTGCTGTCCCATTTGGTTGCTAATTGGATGATGCCCTGCCACTGAATTACTATTGAGTCACTTTGTCCATTATAACAAGAACCCAGGTAGAACCCAGCCCACCCAAGGATGATAACAAGAACAGGTAGAACACAGCCCACCCAAGAATGAACAGAATAAGTTCACAGCTACCATAGCATGCCGTATCTGGCCAGGTCATACCAAACTGCAATGCATAAACCTTGTTGTTTACCATCGCAGTCTTGTGTTTTTATAGTAGTGCCTTTGATTTCCACATGGCTCCCTGTGTTTTGTTTACTGAATGAGATCTATTCCTTTACCTTAGCAGAGCATTTGAGAGTATGACGTCCATTACTAATGAATCAAGATGTCACAGGGTTTTGTGACAAGAATGGGCTTCATTGAGGATCTTGGGGAGGAAAAGTCTGGAAGAGAGCTCTGTGAAAAGTTATTATTCTTCATAAGTGACTCGAGCACCAGACTCCCCCACTGACCAGACACCCATTCAGAAGTTTTTTTTTTCTTTTTTATTTGACAGAGAAAAAGGGGTGATTTTTCTAAAGTGCAGTTTTCAAAATGTCACAGCTCACATCTGCCAGTACGGGTTCCAAGAAGAGAACCTCTGTTTGACAGAATGAGAGTGAAATGGAAGACACACACACACACACATCCAATAATACAAAACATATCTCTCTCTCTTGCTCTCTCACACGCACACACATACAAGCTACACACACAATTACAGCAGAAAAGCTCTCTAAATCTCATGTTTGTATGCACTCTCTGACTCTCTCTCTCTCTCTCTCTCTCTCTCTCTCTCTCTCTCTCTCACACACACACACACACGTGTGCACGCACGCACAGCACACATCTGAGAATGAACGAACAATTGTCTCCATCTCAATACTAATGATGTCTAGTAATGCAGTGACCCCCCCCCCCCCAGCTGCAGCAGACTGAAGACATAGACATAGGCTGAGGAGCACAGTGGCATTTCTTACTAATAGCATTTAATGACACCATCATCAGACTCCATAGGGGACAAAGACAGTCATATGCGTCAGACAACATCAGACAACAAGCGCAATATGTATATCATTACAATGTAATGTATAGGCTATAATTAGCAATTTATAGTATATAATTAGCAATTTATAGTATATAATTAACAATATATAATATAATTAACATTTGTATCAAGCTGTTACTCGTTAATTTCCACTATTCCACTTGTTGGATAGGTTTGACTCTGTGTTGTTGGGTTTGTTGAGGTGGATCATCTAAAGCTGAAGACAATCCACACAAGAGAGAGCGGGAGAGAGATTAAGATGAGGTGAAGAAGAAGAAGAAGAAGAAGACGAGGAAGAAGATGTAGTGGAGGAAGATGAAGAAAGAAGAAGGGAAGAAGAAAGAATGAGCAACTACAAGGCTGTAGAAGTGAAGTTCACATCGCACATTTTAGATATGCAAGAGTAATTTAATGTCAAACTGTTATCAATAGACATCTATATTAACTTAGTCTACTGCTCTTAGTGCACTTCTAAATGGACGTTGCCTACTTTTCTTCCACTTGTCTGTCAGATTATTTAGTTTGACAATACTGCCCTCTGGTGTCTATAGTACGAGTTTAAATATTGCTTATTTGTGTGGAAACGTTCTCTTAATTTTCAGCAACCTGGAGTGTCTTATTTTACTTAGCTCTTCAGTTTCAGATACTGTAGAAAACCAAACTGTAGATTTATATTTATTTTTGGACTGTTTTCTCATTACTCACAGTTTCCCTGACTGCTGACACACTATAATCAGTTCCCTCAGGAAGAAAACCTTTAAGTAAGTTCCCAAAGGTTCTCATACCTGATTACAATTCACAGTTGTTCATGGTGCAACTGTATGCGCATTTTGTAAACACATGCAATCAATACAAAACAATAACCATGTAATTCAACTCCCGCATATTGAACGTGACCGTGCATTTAGATATCATGTGTCATGTTGGACATTGATAAAAGATGCCTAGAAAACTAAATTGATTAGACATTGCATTTTCGTGTCTTTCGGCACATCCACGGACAGATGGCACTACAGGCCTTATGCCATTAGGTGTGCCGTGCAGGTCTACATGAAGAAGAAGATGGTTTGATTTGTTTACAGTTGCGTGGACCAGTGACAATAAGTGACAGAACGCAACAATGGGCGGCAAAGCAGCGGCGCAAGGCATCAAAACAAAAGTCCACTTAAACGTTAAATTCGAAACTTTGGTTTGACAAACGTTTTGCAGTACATATGCCTGTTGTGATATTTTAATATTTAAGTATATAATATTTTTAGAGTTTTAAAATGTCAGTCAAAGTAATTTGTTTTATTAAATAATGTGCGCCCATTACAGGAATGGCTCATTACCATTATATCAAATAATAGTTTGATCATCATTATATAGTGAAAGAATAGGATAGTCATTATTTAAAGCTGGAAGTACTACTGGAAAGAGCTAACAGCTATTTACTGCAAATCAACATGCAGACCCCCTCTCCAGCATCAGTGGTCATTTGGTGTATATTACAACTGCAGAATTCAAATGTTTAGCAGACTCATCTTATCAATAACCTCTTGAAATGAGAAGGTATAGCTACATAACATGTATCTATAGGTGTTTGTTGTTTCTTATCATTTTTTCCCAATATAAGCTGTTATAGACCCTTTTTAAGCTGAACAACTCTGATAGGTTCACCTTACTTCCCCTTACTCCATCTACTGCAATAAAAAACTCCATAGTTTACTCTATCATGATGTCACGCAGAAGGATGGACATCTCTGCCCTCCCCTTCTCATCTCATCTCATTATATACCAACCCACTGTCCAACCCCTTACTGGCTATATTAGCCCCTTGCACTACTTAACACTTATATCTCTTTGCACTATCCATACACTCACAAGCACAAGAACACTATATTTTCACTATCCACACAAGCACAAGAACACTTTCTCTCTGCACTATCCAGCACAGCACAAGGACACTTTCCTCGTGGATATCAACACTGTCACAATCAATGCATACTGTACCATAGGGTCAGATCAATTATTGTATCTGTAAACGCCCCACTTCCTGTGAACATGTTCCCCCTATGTGTGTGTGATTTATGTGTGTATGTAGGTGAGTTGCATAACATCGGCTTCCTGATGAAACCTGCTATGTCCATTTACACCTTTTTTCAGGAAAGACAAAAAACTGATTTAATCTGAGGCAATGGAGGCAATCTGAGGCAATGGAGAAACTTGACTTGTACCATCAATATTGTATTTCATTTTAGAGATGTGTGCTGGATTTAATCAACAAATGCAACTTTTATCAAAATGTTGCATTTTGAGACAGAGTTAGGGGAGATAGCAGGTTTTTATTTTGTATGTATACATATTTTGTGGATATAGCAGGTTTTAATGGGCTTGTAAAATGCCAGATCTCATCATAACATCAGTATGACCCAATCAGATCACTTTTTATAACTCTTTATAACATGACAGGTTTCATTGTGACAACTTTGGTTAAATGTTGGTTACACCTTTGAACCAAGTGGGATATAGCAGTTTTCATCACAGCATATTTCAGAAGAAAGGATTAAGCATTTTTCTTTATTGTGTTGTTGCTACCCCACAAAATTAAGATTGACATAGCAGGTTTTCTCAGGAAATGCCCCGTTCGATTTTGGTCCACTCTGATTTTTAATCTCATTTTGGCCAAAATGGCGGATAGCAGGTTTCATCAGGAAGCCGACGATAAGTGCATAAGTGTATAAGCTATTGGATGACCTTAATTTCCCTCAGGATTAATAAAGTATCCATCTATCTATCTATCTACCTCTATCTATCTATCTATCTATCTATCTAGATAGATAAGTCCCAAACGGTTGACTCTATGTACGTCAGCATTGGCATTGCAAGGTTCAGGGTTGATATTAAACAGTAGAAGGCATATTGTGCCATTTTCAGTTCATGAACTCCTGTTTTATATTTTATATTTAACTATTTAATGTTTACACCAGAACTGATGATTTCATCACAGTACGGTCAGCTAAAAAAAAGGTACAGAACCTCTTTCAAAAAAGGCATTTCAAGTTTTTTCCAATTTTTTTTTTACCTGTAGGTTTAGTGTTCCTTAGTTTGGGAGCAATTACAGTTAAGTGAGTATTGCATTTTTTGTATTGCAAATCATTCTATTATTTAAAACGTATTAATAGTTTGGACTTTTATTTTGAAAAGTCGGCCATGTTGAAATGTTCGTATTGTCGCTGGCAACACACAGCCAGATCTCAGTCATGCATTTGACAGTTTCGAATCGTCAGGTGACAAAGAGACGTTTAGGGGCTATTTCCTGTCCTGCGGTATTTCTCTGCAATTATCTTTTTCAATATTTATTCACGTGCCGCGTGTGTGTATCACCTGTGCGTAGCTAAAGAGATATGGGCAGGATAGGGAAGCCATGGTAATCATCAATTCAGCCCTCAAACTCCTGCAGCGACAGACTTATACATGTCTGTCCCATCGCTATGGACTCTACCTCTGCTTCGGGGGAATAGTTCTTATGATCGTATCCGCCTTTCAGTTCGGAGAGGTGAGTTAACTTTCGACGAAGTCACGTTACCAGGTGTCTCACGTAATGTACCTCTAAGCTACTATCGTAGCATATGCCACATCTTCGACCCAGCCATTGCAAGACTCTTTACATGCTTGTCAATTTAGTCATACTGTAACCTCCTACTGTAGCCTACTCTCAATACCCTACAGCCGTTGATCTGTTGATCGTGGTCGTTATAGGCCTACTTATGGCACTATGCATGGTGTTGTTGCCACTGACGGTACATTTCACACCATACCTTTACACATACTAAAGTTACATTGACATTGGATTGGTACAGACAGGACACCTCGATCCTATAATTGCATTTTAAATGTATTGTGAAGGTTTGATAGAATATAGGCTACTACCTGATAGTTAACCCTGTGGACTGTGAGTGCTGAATGGATTGCCTTGTCTTCTCCCCTACAGGTGGTCGTTGAATGGAGCAGAGACCAGTACCATGTACTCTTTGATTCCTACAGGGACAATGTGGCAGGGAGATCTTTCCAGACCAGGTCAGTCTGGTTATGCCGTTATGCCTATGGTTTTGGCTGGTCTACGTTCTCTTTCTCTTTAACTTCTCCTCTGGTTTCTCACCTGGGTATTATACTGAGTCCCCTTCCTCCATGCTCTCTGGTGCCTGGACAAACAAGCATTTTATGCACAATGAGACAGACTGATACGCAGGGACATGACCAGACATGACTCATTTAAGATCATTTATGACTCATTTATGTCACTGTTCTGGAAATGTGTGGAATTGTTAAACTTCATATCTCATAAATCTGTAGGCTACTGCTCAACATGTTCCCTCAGAGCTGAGTCCCCGGTGTCTCCCCCTGCTATGTTTCAAGTCAACACAGAGCTATATGTGTCCCTTACATTTGCAATACATCTTCATTTATTAATTCAGCAGACTGACTTCAAAGTACAAATATACTTTTTCATCAGTAGTCTACTTGGCTACCTGGGGATCAAACCCGTAAACCTGTTTCTGTAAGCCACAGGAAGGAAGACATATTTGCTATGGTATCTGTAAAACCTGCAGAGAAAGAAGACTAGTACTTAACTCGCACTTACAGAAGTTGCATTCCTTCACTTCTTTATTTCTTATGTAAATTAGTATTTATTGTTACACTATATCTGTGTTGCTTGTAGCTTGATTGTTATCTTCTTTGTACGTTGCTTTGGATAATATTGTCTGCTAAATGACTAAATGTAAATGTAAAAATGTCTTTGCAAAAGCTGTGTGTGATTGTGAGTGCGGTATGGTTTCTGTGCAGGCTGTGTCTGCCCATGCCCATCGATGTGGTGTACACCTGGGTGAACGGCACTGACGTCGACCTCCTCCGGAACCTGAAGGGCGTGAGGGAACGACTGGAGGAGGAGCAAAGAGAGCTGAGGTACGGAGACGCACTGGGCCGCAGGAGACTTACTCCTCCGTTCCGCTGTGGCTCCTGTCTGTTTCATCGGGAGGTTTCCTTCCTTTGTCTCTCCTCTTCTCTTTTCTCAGTTGAATCTGATGGTGGCTGTTTTGCTTTAACCTTCTTTCTTGGCAATACAAGAATAACCACATTTTTTGGTGTGTGGTAAGATAATCCAGTAAAAGTAAATTAAATATTGGCTACTGCTGTCATTATCACAGTTTAAATACCTGTCAGCTTGCACTGATTAGGCAGAAGACAGAAAGCCTAGTCCCACAGGGGTTGGTATGTCAGCCACCCTTATGTCTGCACTCAGCTGATTGGCTTGTGTCTCTGTAGGGAACGCCTGGGGAAGAACGCCAGCGAACCGACGGAGGTGCCGAAGGAAGGGTGAGTCCGAGTCACGTGGGGGCTCCAACCAGGCCTCTGAGTCTGAGATTGCGTCAGGGCTACGCGTCAACAACATGAGGAACAGGCAACATACAGACATAGCCATGCGTCAGAAACACGAGGAACTGGCACTTTACATACAGACATGAGTCAAAGCTGCTTCAAAGTAAACACACACACACACATACACACACACACACACACACACACACACACACAAAATGAACAGTGACTATGAAACAAACATAGAGGCATGATTAAAAGTGGCTTTAAAGCAAACACAAACCCGGAGGCAGTGCAGGCACATCCACGCCCACATACTCAGTAAAGAGATTAGTCAGCATCTATAAGCACTCTTGGGGGGAAACCTGGGTGGGGGAGGGGGTGCTTGTGGAGCTAGAGAGCACTGTCCTCACAGAGTAGATGGTAGACTCTATTCAGAAAACAGAGAGAGTAGAGTAGGATTGAGTGGTCTGTATGCATGATCATTGCATCACCCAAACTCACAATGCAACAAGACAACCGCAGCCCCCCGCCCACACTACAGGAAGAGCACAGCTTGTGTGTGTGTGTGTGTGTGTGTGTGTGTGTGTGTGTGTGTGTGTGTGTGTGTGTGTGTGTGTGTGTGTGTGTGTGTGTGTGTGTGGGTGTGGGTGTGGGTGGGTGGGTGGGTGGGTGTGTGTGTGTGGGTGTTTTGTCAAAGAAGTTAGAAGCTAGATGAATGTATTTCCTTCACAGGCAGTGCAGGTATTTCCATTGCTGTTTGCACCCCTTGAGCAATATAAACAAAGACTACGGTTTTGAGATGGAAAGTCGCATGAGCGAGACCCATACCTGTTCTGAACAAATCAAATATTTAGTTTAAGGGCACAGACTGAAGCCCTCCCCTGGCCTGCATGCCTGAGAGTATTTCTTCTCTGTGCCATTAAGCACCCAGAAGTGCCAGGGTACTGGCCCACATGCTGTGTCTTTTAATAATTATGATGAAAGAAGTGTTCCTCTTTCAGTTGAGACAAGTGACTTCCTGGGTCTCTCCTATATGCAGTCAGGTGACTTCCTGGGTCTCTCCTATATGCAGTCAGGTGACTTCCTGGGTCTCTCCTATATGCAGTCAGGTGACTTCCTGGGTCTCTCCTATATGCAGTCAGGTGACTTCCTGGGTCTCTCCTATATGCAGTCAGGTGACTTCCTGGGTCTCTCCTATATGCAGTCAGGTGACTTCCTGGGTCTCTCCTATATGCAGTCAGGTGACTTCCTGGGTCTCTCCTATATGCAGTCAGGTGACTTCCTGGGTCTCTCCTATATGCAGTCAGGTGACTTCCTGAGGTCTCTCCTATATGCAGTAGTATAGTTGACTTCCTGAGGTCTCTCCTATATGCAGTAATGACTTCCTGAGGTCTCTCCTGTATGCAGTAATTACTTCCTGAGGTCTCTCCTGTATGCAGTACTATAGTTGACTTCCTGAGGTCTCTCCTATATGCAGTAATGACTTCCTGAGGTCTCTCCTATATGCAGTAATGACTTCCTGAGGTCTCTCCTGTATGCAGTACTATAGTTGACTTCCTGAGGTCTCTCCTGTATGCAGTACTATAGTTGACTTCCTGAGGTCTCTCCTGTGTGCAGTAATGACTTCCTGAGGTCTCTCCTATATGCAGTAAAAGGTATCTTACATGTTTGGTGGGGGTTGATATGCATACAGCAGATAATCCACTTTGTTTTATTTATTTTTAATTATTATTTATAATTAAATAATAGAAGATCCCATCACTCATGTTTGAATGTTAATAATGATAATACATCTCCAATGTCTACATATTATTCTCCCTGCCTGTGTTGTTAAATATGTCTGTCGACATAATAGATATCCTACGCCGGGATTTATATCTTTGTGGCACAAAATACTCAATGCGCTACACTACGATCATTCCGGGCCATCGAATGTTCATTTCTTCCACATACAGTTGTGATATATTACAGAAGGTATGATGAAACAAAGGAAAGGTCTTTGGTCCGATACATTCCGAGTCAGCCAGTCACCATATAGTTTGTGTTGATTTTGAAATCTGAGGTGGAAAATTGGGCCAATCCATTGTGGCGACTACTAAAGTTCTTATTACGTCTGTTGAACAGTGTCTTTTCTTAATGTGTGATGCCTTGTCTAGACGTCTTAATATCCTTTGTGGGTTTCGTAATATGATAAACAATAGCTGTGTCTCTTTATTCAATGCTGTTCCCTAGTTTTTATAGTTCTAGTATTGTATACAGTTTTCCTGTCAGTATTCCTGTTCGTAGGTGTTGAGCAGGATAAGGAATGTGATTATGCATGTGCGATCACCAGTAACAGTCTTGATCGGATCTTGGTCCCTAGTTTTTATAGGTCTAGTGATGTATATATAAGCAATATAACACGAGTGGGAGTGGGGTAGGTAAGGGATAATCCCACGGGTGGTGTTCGGCCGTAGCCACCGGCCGAGTGGCGTAGGCAACAACACCCGTGGGATTATCCCTTACCTACCCCACTCCCACGAGTGCTATATTGCTTTTATAAAACAATTCTACTGTCAACAAATTAACATTTCAACACAAAGTTATTGATTAAAAATGGTTTATTTCGCCATTGTTTCTACGCAACAAAAAAATAGTTCCATTGTCAACGTCTTGGTTTGGAATTTTAAAAACTTTGAATAAACGGTTATCATCAATGCGAATGTTTCATCGCGGAGTGATTTATTTTTAGCTGTGAAAAGTCCCGTAACTGTAGGTATGTTGACGAATAACCTATAGCATGGAACGTCTCTCGTCAAATCAGAAACAGCTAAATTACGCGCTAGAACCCAATTGTTTTATAAATAAATATACTGTATGTCTTCCTGACATAGGTGTTGTGCAGGATTAGGCATGTGATTATCCATGTGTGATCACCAGTCCCAGTCTTGCCTCCCCCTGACTGGATGGTGTTCCCTAGGGAGCGTCTGGAGTGTCTGCTGTCCCACTGCATCATGGCCCCTGTGCTGGTGCTGGACCCCGCGCTGCCTCCCAACGTCACGCTGAAGGAGCTGCCCGCTCTCTCGCCCGCACTCGCCTCCGCCAAACAGCTGCTGCCGCTGGCCAAACCACTCCACCCCTCCACCACTGTGTCTGTGCTCATCTTTCACTCCCAGGGCGATGGTAAAGAGTAGTACACACACACACGCACACACGCGCACACACACACACACACACACACATACACACACACAGACAGATACAGAAGAGAAAACAAGGAGGTTCTAGTTTTGTGGATTTATTTAGTAATGACAAATTACTGTTTTCAGACTGTTTCCTGTTTGTTGTTACAGCCCTGCATCCACACACACACACACACACACACACACACACACACACACACACACACACACACACACACACACACACACACACACACACACACACACACACACACAGCTTTGTCTAAATGTTTTTTTTCTCTCTCTCTCTCTCTCTCTCTCCCGCCTCTCTCTCCCCCCTCAGTGGATAAGGCATACGCAGACGTGCCAAAGGACATCCCCAAACACTCCGTCTCCAGGGGTTACCTGGTGAGTCATCCCAGCATACTCCTTCTTTACTGGCCCACACGCATGCTGACATGCAGGGCACTGACCAAGGTCTTTAGGATCTTTTCCATTGTTATACTGCCGGCCAAACATGCCCCTTCCTCATTGGAATGTGTACTTCTATTAAGGTATATTCAGTAAGTCATTCATTCATTCATTCATTCATTCACACACTCACACACTCACTCCCTCACTCTCTCTCTCTCTCTCTCTCTCTCTCTCTCTCTCTCTCTCTTTATGTTGTATATTGTGACAAATTGATGTTGTACTGTTGTGTTTTTTTCTTTTTTCTTCTTCCGTTTCTGTCATATTGATCTCCTGTGCCCTGCCAGACGACTGATAAGGAGGCCCCTGGTCTGGTGCGCATGCAGACGCTGGCCTACATGAGCGGCTTCCCAGCCTCCTTTAAAGAGACGGAGCAGCTCCGCGTCAAGCTGCCTTCTGTCGTCACCAGCAAGATCAAACAGGTAGATACCACACAACCCAAACCTCGCCATCTCCATGACAACACATTAGATAGTGCACGAGACGTGTGTAAGTAGGGCCGGCCCAGTGCTGAGAGTACCCCCATCAGATGGATGCACAAGATGTCTAACGGCAGGCAAAGGTGGACGCTGACGTAATCTTTTGGCAGTCATAGGGAGCTGATGTCTCCTTGGTCTACGAGTGTTTCTCTTTTTTTCTCTTATTTATGTTAATGCTATTTTGTTTGGTCAGCATCCTTGTCACCAGCTTAGGACAGCTTTCCTGTAGTTTGTTGATGGTTGCCCTACGGTAAAAATCCACTATGTGGCAGTATTGCTCCAAGTAATGACACTGTTATAAGCTGTAATTTATTTTGGGCGATTGGTAATGTAATTTATGAAGGCCCAAGGCCTTTTTAAAGTTAATCAGTTCATGCTCAAATATATTCATATATAAGAGTCGCTTCAATGGGAACTTTTCATGCATATTTAAAGCAACAATATCTCATTTTTTATTTTATTTTAAAATAAGCCAGTTTAGTTTAGTAATATATGGGAATGGGACTGTGAGGGAATGGGATTGTGAGTGAATGGGACTGCGAGTGTGTTTGCAACTGTTTGTTTAGTAGCAATGAGAGGATTTGAAGTCTGCAGTGAAACAGTGACTGCAGTCATCAGCTGTGTGATTATACGTAGAGGGGTGTGAGCAAGGAATCCAAGGCTGTGTGTGTGTGTGTGTGTGTGTGTGTGTGTGTGTGTGTATGCATGCGCACGAATCTGCATGCCTCTCTCGTGGACGAGTGCTTGTGTGTGTATTTAGAGGGGTTAACATCACAACAACTGTTTCGACTGGCCTGGCTCTTGAAGGCGCAGGGAAAGGTCAGCTGTGTTTGGCTAACCTTTCTCTCCTCTGCCTCCTTCTCCATTTCATCCTTTCATCTTCTCGTTCACACCCACACCGTCTCTCTCGCTCTGTCTCTCTCTCTCTCTATATATATATATATATATATGTATTTATTTATTCTCTCACCCATGCATGTATCTATCACCCATACAATATAAAATTTGAATGAGTGTACATTGAATGTACATTTTGAGTCGAGAATAATGAAGATCATTACTGAGGCTGGGGCTTTTTCGGTTTGATTTGAAATATTTCACTGTGAGTGAGTGTGTGCGTGTGAGAGCAGCAGTGACCATTTTCTTACATCAGAATTGTGCATGGTTCATTGGCCATGGTAGCCTGACGATGTCATACTCATAATTCTAGTCAGAATATGAGTCTGATCCTGACCCATTGGGCTGTGATTATGGGGCGTGTTTCAACGAACCAGGAAAGAAAATGCCTCTTCGCTGAATTGGATACCTGTAACCAATTAGAGCAACGTAGTATGACCATCTGATACACTAAACTTTTACCTGATCCCGTAGGATAGGAAGGACGGCAAAAACATCTTTTCAATCGACAAATGCCTTAATCGCGTTTCTCTGTTCCTCTTTCAAAATGAATGCGCCGTCAATATCTGTGAGATATGCTTGCTCCCGTTATACTTATTAGCAGTGAGGCTAGCTAGCTACTATGTGTTTCAATGGAATTTTGGTCTAAGCTTTAGCAATAACCTTACAATAATGGTCTAGAGAGCTTTAGTTAAGACAAACAATACTCTGCAACATTCGTGTTGCACATACACAACTAACCGAGTCAATGTAGACATTAAAAAAGTCGTGTAGATAGCTTAATTCACATAAAATATTTCCCACTACGCCGAGACGCCGCCATCTTGGTACTATTTCAAATCTACCGGTTAATTCAACTCAAGCGTTGGTTGATCATCTGTCCATCATCGTATAAAGCCCGCTCTGACAACTCCATTGGTCAGATCGTTTTGCTGAAAACTGATATCGTCTCCCCAATCGGTCAGCGCCAGACCAAACTTCCCAGAACAAAAATGTTGTGGGTGGGGTTTGGGCTGGTATCCAGGCCATGGTGCTATTTAATGCATCTCACCCTGTTTGTTACAGTCTCTCCTGAGGTGGCTAAGAGGATGCCTGTTTGTTTGAGTCTCTCCTGAGGTGCCTAAGAGGATGACTGATCACTACACGACAGAAGATTTGACCTGTGTTGGTCTTGCGGCAGTTTTATGAACTGTGCTTTGAGGTGTTTACAGGGTTTAGGCCAGTTCAAGATGGCACAGTGGTGTGTCGTTTGTGTGTGTGTGTGTGCGTGTGTGTGTGTGTGTGTGTGTGTGTGTGTGTGTGTGTGTGTGTGTGTGTGTGTGTGTGTGTGTGTGTGTGTGTGTGTGTGTGTGTCAGACTTCAGGGTAGGTGTTGAATGTGACTTCCTCAAGGTCTCATCTCACATCACATGCTTTGCTCATGTCATATGAGTCACGTAATGTGGTTGCGTTAATGTCTCTCAGGGAGAGAGAGCGTGTGTGAGCGTGTGTGTGTGTGTGTGTGTGTGTCTTAGGGAAGTGATATTCTCCTTGACCCATGTTGGTCATCCCTCCTGTCAGTATCCATGTGATCCAGCGCCAGTGTGTTTTACGGGCCACTCTAAACACAGACGCGTGTGGCTATGGCGATAGGACTGGCACCATGCACTGCCCTAAGCTCAGCTTCTGTCCCCAGAGCTCACAGTCTGGGCTTTGTCAAAGGGATTTGTGGTCTAAGCAGGTGTGTAAAGAATATGGGTGATAGTAAATGGTGGGGTTGTGTTTATGAGTGTGTGTGTCTGTGTGTGTGTGTTATTGGTCTTTATGGCTGTGTGTGCAGCTATGTATGTTTCAGGACACCAAAGCACATTGTAAATGTTGTTATCTGAGTGCACACAGAATTAGGCATGTGTGTATGTTTGTGTGTGTTTGTGTGTGTGTGTGAGTTCACAGAGTTCAATCCACACAGTTCACACAGGATGAACTAGTGCTAGTAGAGTGCTATGTGCCTAACACGATGAATGGAAGCTGTGTTTATTCTGATGGTGTATGTGTGTCTGTGCGTGTACACTAATCTTATCTCCTAACCACTATGTGCCCCTTCTTATCATGATTTCAACACTGGATTCAAAATCAAGACGCAGCTTGTCGTGCTGTCTGTGGCAGTGTGAAAGCTAAGATGTGTAAGATGACTGGTCCTGAGGAGGAGAAGGTGTACCCAGTCAATGTTGGGGTTCATGTGTGAGATGTCTGAGGAGTAGAAGGTGTACCCAGTCAATGTTGGGGTTCATGTGCGAGATGTCCGTCCTCCCTCCACAGCTCCAGCTCTACTCGGAGGCCAGTATTGCGCTGCTGCATCTGAACGGCGCTCAGGACTTCAGTGATCTGACCCAGCAGGCCAAGAAGAACCTCACCCTGGACGGGAAGGAGCTCACCATCAGCCCCGCTTACCTGTTCTGGGACCTCAGCGCCATCACGCAGGTAAGGCATCTGATCTCTGCCACAGTGGACAGCCCCCCCATAGATCAGTGTCATCACGCAGGTAACACAGAATCAGGTTATGGTGAATATTTGAATCAGGTTATGGTGAATATTTGAATCAGGTTATGGTGAATATTTGAATCAGGTTATAGTGAATATTTGAATCAGGTTATAGTGAATATTTGAATCAGGTTATGGTGAATATTTGAATCAGGTTATAGTGAATATTTGAATCAGGTTATGGTGAATATTTGAATCAGGTTATGGTGAATATTTGAATCAGGTTATAGTGAATATTTGAATCAGGTTATAGTGAATATTTGAATCAGGTTATGGTGAATATTTGAATCAGGCTATGGTGAATATTTGAATCAGGCTATAGTGAATATTTGAATCAGGTCATGGTGAATATTTGAATCAGGTTATGGTGAATATTTGAATCAGGTTATGGTAAATATTTGAATCAGGTTATGGTGAATATTTGAATCAGGTTATGGTAAATATTAAAATCAGGTTATGGTGAAGCAGGTCTCCCCTCTCTCTCCTCCTCTTGTCTCCTCACCACATTCTCTCTCCTCCTCTCACCAGTCCAAGCAGGATGAGGACGTCTCGGCGAGCCGCTTCGAGGACAACGAAGAGCTCCGCTATTCGCTGCGCTCTGTGGAGAGACACGCCCCCTGGGTGCGGCACATCTTCATCGTGACCAATGGGCAGATCCCGTCCTGGCTCAACCTGGATAATCCCCGCATCTCTGTGGTTACGCACCAGGTGAACTTTGACCCTGTGATTTATGATTAATTTCATTGTTTTGTGTGTGCTAGCCAGCCAACTTTATCTGTATAATCCTTTGGTTCTGCTCAGAGTTGTGTTAAGCCATACCTTAATCCACACACAGGTCTAAACAGACCTCTAATGTATAGTTGTGTTAGACTATACGCACAAAGGAAATGTTCTTGTATTCCATGTTTTTATATATTTAGTGTATATACATACACACACACACACACACACACACACACATACACACACACATACTGTATATATATATTGTGTGTGGCCTATACAATATGTTATTAGTGTATTCATATTCCTTGTGTTTGTGTGTGTACTGTGTGTGTGTTTCCAGGTCTTCCTGAGCTCATTCTATCAGTTACACATTCAGCAATTTCTTACTGTTGTATTTGGTATATTCGCAACCTTACATTGCAAATTATCTCATTGTTATGTTTACTATAATAAGTGTGTGTCTGTTTGTGTGTGTGTGTGTGTGTGTGTGTGTGTATGTGTGTATGGTGTGTGTGCGTGTGTACGTGTGTGTGTGTGTGCGTGTGTGTACATGTGTGTTTCCAGGACATCTTCCAGAACCAGAGCCACCTGCCCACCTTCAGTTCTCCGGCCATCGAGACACACATCCACCGCATACCAGGCCTCTCGCAGAAGTTCATCTACCTGAACGACGACGTCATGTTTGGGAAGGATGTCTGGCCAGACGACTTCTACAGCCACTCCAAGGGACAGAAGGTGGGTATTAAAGACAGATGTGGTTTAATGATAAATAGTTTTTAATATTACAGTAATAATACAAAGGTACATAAGGTGGGTATTAAAGACAGTTGTGGTTTAATGATTAATAGTAAAACATAGTACAGTCATAATATAAAGTTATAGTTAGAGGCATATTAACACCACAGAATCCACTCACTCATAGGCACTGTTACACACTTTCATACACTTTACATTCACTAGCTGATTCAGTGTATAGACTCCATTTTATATATATTGTATGAATACACACACTCATACGCACACACTCATACTCACATATAGAGAAGTGGCTAAAAGTCATATCCCATTTGAAACTGCACCCAGATCAGCAGCATGTTCAGTCCACAGCACTGGGGAGGGTGTCAGTGAGCCATCTGCCCATCAGCCCTCTGTGTCCTTCTCTCACTCTGCAGGTCTACCTGACCTGGCCCCGGGTCTAACTGTGCCCCTCCCTCTGTGTATATGTATTTGTGTGTGTGTGTGTGCGTTTGCGTGCGTGTGCGTGTGTGTGTCGGGTCAATCTGACCTGGCCCCTGCCTAACTATGTCTCTGAGTGTGTGTGTGTGTGTGTGTGTGTGTGTGTGTGTGTGTGTGTGTGTGTGTATTTATTAGTATGTGTGTGTGTGTGTCAGGTCTATCTGAACTCTATCTGTCTATCCGTGCCTAACTGTGTCACTCTCTCCCTCTGCAGGTCTATCTCACCTGGCCTGTGCCTAACTGTGCCGAGGGCTGCCCCGGCTCCTGGATCAAAGATGGCTACTGCGACAAAGCCTGCAACAACTCAGCGTGCGACTGGGATGGAGGGGACTGTCTTGGTGAGCACCACTTACTGTCTTCAATTTAACACTCACACACACGCACACACGCACACACGCACACAAACACACACACACACACACACACACCACTCACTCTCCTGATCTCAGCCTCTCTACCTCCCCCCAGGAGCGGGCAGCAGTAGCAGGTTTGGTGCTGGTGTGCCGGTGGGGCCGGGTGGCGGGGGCGGCGGCCCGCCCTGGCAGTTTGCCGGTGGTTTGGGTGGCATCGGCGGCATCACCTTCTGTAACCAGGGCTGTGCCAACTCCTGGCTGGCAGACAAGTTCTGTGACCAGGCCTGCAACGTGCTGTCCTGCGGCTATGACGTGGGAGACTGCGGAGAAGGTGAGTGAGAGAGAGAATCAGAGAGAGGAGAGAGAGAGAGCGAGAGAGAGAAAGAAAGAGAGAGAGAGGAGTACACCTCTTCTCTCCATACTCAGAGCTGCTGATTTAGATAATAAGAGAGGAGAGAGAGAGAGAGGGGAGAGAGCAAGAGAGAGAATCTCTCCTCTCCATACACAGAGCTGTTGATTTAGATACTGAGAGAGGATGACGGTAATACCATACCTGCTATTAAAGTGCTCTGGCTTCTCCTGTTCAGTTTAGAAGTTGTTTATCAGATTTGTTATTGTTTGTGTATGAAATGTATGATGTCATCAATAACATTAGTTATTTATCACTTCTGGCTGTATAATGTGTTACAACTGATAGTACTGATGCTTAATAAAATATTGTTTGGTAAATGCGATTTTTAAAATAGATTTAACGTGTCTGTGTCTGTGTCTGTGTGTGTGTGTGTGTGTGTGTGTGTGTGTGTGTGTGTGTGTGTGTCTGTGTGTGTGTGTGTGTGTGTGTGTCTGTGTGCGTGTGTGTGTGTGTGTGTGTGTGTGTGTGCGTGTGTGTGTGTGTGTGTGTGTGTGTGTGTGTGTGTGTGCACCAGATCACTTTGATGAGCTGTATCATGTGAAGCTCGTCAGGAACCAGACACACTACACACTTCCCCAGGGGGAGATCCGACCCTACTTCAGCTTCTCTGGGCTGGCTCAGCGTGCCACGGATGCGCAGGTACTAACACACACACCACACACACACACACACACACACACATTGCACACACATTGCACACACACGCACACACACACACACACACACACACACACACACACCACAGACAGCCTTTATACACACACACAGGCAAACACACACCACACACGCACACCACACAGACAAACACACACCCCACAGGCATGCTTATACATACATGCACACACACGTCATGCACACACACAGACAAACACACACACACACCTCAGACATGCTCATACACTAAGCACACACACACACACACACACACACACACACACATCATACCTGCTCATACGCACATACACTAAACCCCCATCTGCTCTCCGAGATGTTTCAATCTTGTGTAAAGTGTAGTTTCCTGCCTGGACTCCTCCACAGGTGGGTGATAATGTGGTGGTACGGCACACCAGCGTGGCCAACAAGTGGAAGACCGTCCACCTGCTGCTCTTCCCCGGCCACAACGCCACCAAGGTCCACTACAACATCACCTTCCAGACCTCAGACGACGGCCACTTCACCATGGCCTTCTCCGTCTCCGTGGACACCCGCGAGATCCCCCACGCCAACACCTCTGAGAGCGCCCACGGCGACGAGAAGGCCAAGGAGGAGAAACCCACCACCCTGACTCCTGAGACCAAGGTGCAGTTTGTAGACATCTCAGAGGACAAACGGTCTCCTAAAATCAGGAAGAATACTGCAGAGGTGGCCATGGAGGTGCCTGCGCTTAATATCTCCCTCTTGCCAGTAGATGTTCAGTACGAGCTCCACCTCCTGCAAGAGAAGCTGGACACGGGTGACATCACTATGAAGGGTTATAACCTCACAAAGTCAACTCTCCTGGCTCCATTCAAGGATCAGCCTCAGTACGAGCTCCATGGCAACGGCATCCCAGCTGCTCAGTTGGATTTGAACCATCAGAAGAAACCTTACAAAGACATGGACACGGAGGCCAGAGATGGTAAAGTGGATGAGAAAGAAGAGCGGGAGGAGGAAAAGAAAGAGAGGGTGAAGAGAGAGGAAGGAGCAGGAGGAGGAGGGGAAAAGGAGGAAAGTCAGGAGAAGAAACCCGAGGAGAAGGAGGTGAAAGTGAAGACCCATCAGGTGACTCTTGTTCCGATTCCAATCGACGACAAGCCTCCAAGCCGTTTAGTGGAAGGCCATCAGTTGCACACAGAGAAACCACGGGCATCTAAACTCCTCGGCACCCTGGTGGGTAACATTGTCAAAGGCCAGATCTCAGAGGATCAACCCCAGCCTGGTGCTCCTCCTCTGGGGAAGGAGACCGGGAGTGACCAGGGACCCCCCATCGGCAGGAAGCTCCAGCACTTCGTCAACACTGACCGAGGCTTCCTGCCGTGGGAGAGGAGGAAGTACTTCCAGGACCTGCTCGAGGTGAGACTTCTCAGGGTTTTACTTCTCAGCAACACTGATCCTTGGTCCTAATATGGAATGAATCTGTTCTAGAACCCAATTAGGAATGTATCTGTTCTAGAATCACCCGTGTTAAGATCCTTTGAAGTAATATCAGATCAGTTTCTTTCCGTTGTGTTTTGTTTAATTACATTAACATTATTGGTTGCATTAATGGATCTTGGCTAAAGGATATTGAGATCACATTGTCATATTTTGTGTGTCCTAGTAGTTTAGATATCACTGATATAAATGGCTGTTTTTTCCTGTTCACTTTTCATCAAGGCATTTGTGGCATAAAGGGTATTGTATTTTAATGATATCACACTCAACAGGAAGGGGAACGTCTAGAGGCGGAGATGGAGTACGCTTCAAACAGTGCTGCTATTGGCCGGAAACTGCAGGACACCTTCGCTGATTCGCTGCGCTACGTCAACAGGCTCCTGAATGGCCAGTTCGGCTTTACGTCACGCAAAGTGCCCGCCCACATGCCACACATGATTGACCGGCTCATCATGCAGGAGCTCCAGGACGTGTAAGAAGACACTAGCCACCGCACCAACATGCCCAATATAATGATCTACAGTCATCACCATAACATTGAAAACGTAAACTTCTCTCCTCTCCCTCCTCCCTTTTTCTGTGCCTTTGTTTCTTTCTCTCTCATACACCACTGCACACCCTTTCTGTCCCTGTCCCACACACACTCTATCTGTCCCTCTCCCTAACACACCCTTTCTGTCTCTGTCTCTGTCCCACACACACCCTTTCTGTCCCTGTCCCACACACACTCTATCTGTCCCTCTCCCTAACACACCCTTTCTGTCTCTGTCTCTGTCCCACACACACTCTATCTGTCCCTCTCCCTAACACACCCTTTCTGTCTCTGTCTCTGTCCCACACACACTCTATCTGTCCCTCTCCCTAACACACCCTTTCTGTCTCTGTCCCACACACACCCTTTCTGTCCCTGTCCCACACACACTCTATCTGTCCCTCTCCCTAACACACCCTTTCTGTCCCTGTCTCTGTCCCACACACACCCTTTCTGTCTCTGTCCCACACACACTCTATCTGTCCCTCTCCCTAACACACCCTTTCTGTCCCTGTCTCTGTCCCACACACACCCTTTCTGTCTCTGTCCCACACACACTCTTTCTGTCTCTGTCCCACACACACTCTTTCTGTCTCTGTCCCACACACACTCTTTCTGTCTCTGTCCCACACACACTCTTTCTGTCTCTGTCCCACACACACTCTTTCTGTCTCTGTCCCACACACACTCTTTCTGTCCCTGTCCCTGTCTCTGTTTCCCCATCAGCTTCCCTAAGGAGTTTGATAAGACGTCCCTACACCGCGTGCGCCACCCTGAGGACATGCAGTTCGCCTTCACCTACTTCTACTTCCTGATGAGCGCGCTGCAGCACCTCAACGTCTCGCAGGTGTTCGATGAGATCGACACGGACCACTCCGGCGTGCTGTCCGACCGTGAGATCCGCACCCTGGCCACGCGCATCCACGAGCTGCCCCTCAGCCTGCAGGTGTCACTGTTGTTCATTTCCCTCAGTGCATGCTCAGAAACCGGTGGTCGTCTGCTAATCACATTTTCACTGCTCTGTTTATCTCATATGTTGTTAAGTAAGTTAGTTTAAAAAAAAAAAAAAACCTACATTGGCGCAATCCAAATGGCAGTTATTGTGCTTGATGTTTTTTTTATTGTTATTGTTATTATTTGAGCACATTTATGCTACAGGTTCTGAGCCAGTGGGAACATTAAGTAGTTCAATGACTTTGGGGTTCTGACTTGTTCTGTTGTCGTAGGACCTGACGGGTCTGGAGCAGATGCTGATTAACTGCTCTAAGACCCTCCCCACCAACCTCACGGGGCTCCACCAGGTCAGCCCCACCCAGGAGGCCTACTACGACCCCGGCATGGTGAGTTACCTCCTGGGACAGTTACACCTCTCGGGCAATTACACCTGCCAAGGCAGTTATACCTGTGCTGCACGACACCAGCAGCCCATTTGAGTATTGAGTTAGGGTTAGGGTTAGTATTTAGATGTTGAGTACGGGGTGTTAGTGTGTGAACCAGTAAGTTCACTTCCTTGGACACCCTGTTTCTAATTCGTTTTTTTGCAAGCCAGTTTAAATCCCACCACCTCTGACCTCTGACCTCTGCTTCACAGCCTCCAGTCTCCAAAGGCCTGGTGATTAACTGCAATCCCATCACAGAGCGCATCCACAAGGCCTTCAGGGACCAGAACAAGTACAAGTGAGCTCCACTGCAGGCTTTGATCCTCACTCACAGCTCTCACAGCACTGACACTGCCAGCACGTCTGTAGCCACTGTGTGTTAACCTCTCACAGCACTGACACTGCCAGCACGTCTGCAGCCCCTGTGTTAACCTCTCACAGCACTGACACTGCCAGCACGTCTGCAGCCCCTGTGTTAACCTCTCACAGCACTGACGCTGCCAGTACGTCCGCAGCCCCTGTGTTAACCTGTGCTTTAACCCATCTAGGTTTGAGATCATGGGCGAGGAGGAGATTGCCTTTAAGATGGTGCGCACTAATGTATCCCATGTGGTCGGCCAGCTGGACGACATCAGGAAGAACCCAAGGTAATGGGGTCCTGGCAGGATCTAGGTGTCCTGTGCAGTGCCTGCGTCTTTCACGCGAAGCTAGGATGATGTTCATCCCCATTACTCTAAGATGATATTATGCTATGCTATATTATATTATATTATATTGTAATGTTTTCTATTTCTAGCTGTGTAAATATGAAACTAGCAGTGAATTGTTTTGTGGGTTGGCAGGAAGTTCATCTGTCTGAATGACAACATTGACCACAGCCACAAGGACGCGGGGACAGTGAAGGCGGTGCTAAGAGACTTCTATGAGTCCATGTTCCCACTGCCCTCCCAGTTTGAGCTGCCCAGAGAGTACCGCAACCGCTTCCTCCACATGCGCGAGCTCACCGAATGGTAGGAAAGCAGGAAAGATTGGGAAACTTTAAGGGTTTTTTATTTTATTTCTTCTTTTTTTTTTTAACTAGCATGAGGTTACGTGACTCCACTTTTTTTAACCCGCTAATCCCAGCAGAGATAATTTTTTTCAGACCAAATACGAGTGCAAGTACTTACATTTGTTTACCTGCGGATTCCAAGTACAGATACGAGTACTCAATAATTTGCCTATGCCGTTGTTCTATCATTTTCTCCTACCCAGCTGTTTCCAGTAGGCTATTTTGATAGGACAGCTAAACATGACAGAACACAAGTACGATGAGCACAGAATCCCTAGGAGATATTCCTCACATTCACAGTTTGACACTGTTGTTTAAGCAGATTCTTCCATCCAAAGCATCAGTATTCAGTAAAACCCAGATATTCTCTTCTCCCATGGCCTTGGTGTCGGAAGCATCTAACTCTGCCGCTGGGCCACAGAAAAGTAACCAAACAAATCAGAGAGGGTCTCACAAACGTTGTCCAGCAGCTCAAAATGGCCGCAGACCAGCAATAGTGTGGTAGCGGTAGTAGCAGCGGAATCATCAATGGCAACAAACGTCATAGAGCCCCAGAATTTACTTAGTTGCCACTCTCCTGGAAAATCTATTCAGCTGTGTGTGTGTTTGTCTGCGACTCTGTGGTTGTGTGTGTGTGTGTGTGTCTGTGCGGGTGTGTTTTTGTGTGTGTGTTATGTGTATTTATGTGTGTGTTAGAGAGAGCTAGATAAAGAGAATGAGTGATTTATGGTTTGTTTGTGTCTCCCCCCTTGTTCTTTGGGGATTATGAGTGTTCCAGCATGTCATCGCGCTGTCAAGAGGCTAAAGGAGACAGGGGCGTGGCGGTACTCACTGGAAGTCAACCAGCAAAGGATCCACAGGGCCTGTCTATTTACGCATGCCAAATCTGCACGGATAGCCAGATCTTAAAGATAGCCAAGGACTTCTGAGCAGCCTTGCAGGGGACAGAAATAACCTGCTGCGGTGGAGTTGTCATACAGGGATGTTGTTAGCAAAGAGGTCCTGTGTGTGTGTGTGTGTGGGTGTGTGTATGTGTGTATGTGTGTATGTGTGTGTGTGTGTGTGTGTGTGTGTGTGTGTGTATGAGAGAGCGAAAGATCAAGGAATATAGTGTTTGTGTGAGTGCGTGTGAGTGTGTAGAAGAGAGGGAAAGATCAGGGGATATATTCTGTTTGTGTGTGTAAGTGAGTGACTGAGTGAGTGCATTTACAGTATGTTTGTCTGAGTGTGTATGTGAGAAGAGCACGCGCATACGTGTGTGTGTGTGTGTGTTTGTGTGTGTATGTGACTAGCTGACATCTGCCAAGCTGTGACCATGTGAACCAAGCTGTAGATGGCAGCCTCCTTCCTTAACCCACCATGCATTGCTCTGGCTGCCCCACAACCCTCAGAGGAAGTGAAGGGAGCGAGAGGGCACCAGGTGCCATCCTCCGTGTTGATGGTTGACATGCCCTCATCACTCCTTTCCCAGTCTCCGTGACATCACCACCCCTAGTTCCACTGTCTCTGGGCAGGCTGCCAAGTGTCCACTGCCAGTGTCAAGCTCACGCCAACACCTCTTGGTTCGGGAACTTCATGACACCTAAGAGGATCTAATAGGAAACAAATGCACACTGAGGGTCTTAGTTCAGGAACGCTATTCCAGTTCAGAGGAAAGAATAGGGAAACAAAGACATGGTCTGAGTCTGAGTTCAGGAACTGTAGAACCTCTCAGAGGATGGTAGAGTTCCGTGATAAATACATATTGAGGATGCAAACTCTGAGGCAAGAAGTATCGGTTCCAAAGAAAGGGGTTGGGTGTGTTTTCCATTAACATATGCCCACCGAACGTGAATACTGATTAAATATTGCTGTTATGTAATTAACATTCTTCTGTGTTTGTGTGTTTGTGTTTGTGTTTGTGTGTGTGTGTGTGTGTGTGTGTGTGTGTGTGTGTGTGTGTGTGTTTTTTCTCAGGCGTGTGTACAGGGACAAGCTGAAGTTCTGGACACACTGTGTGCTGGTGACACTGGTCGCCTTCACGGTCATGTCTTTCTTTGCTGAACAGGTTAGTGTAACGTCTCAAATCTCATTACTCTTATGTAAGGGATAATGTATTGTCCGGAGGTCATTCTACAAAAATAATTCCCGACGGGGCGAACAACACCCCGACGCGCAGGGAATTCTTTTTGGAGAATGACCGACGGACAATACATTATCCCGCTTATTATACGGGTACTTGCCAAAAACGATAGAAGACATTCCTCCAACATACCTCTTTTTAATGATTTAGGTGCCGTTTCATGTGTCCCGTTTAGAAATAAATAGTTCTTCAAGCAAATAGAACTTTGAAGTTTCAGGTGTTGCATAGCAACCCATTACTTGCTGACTTCAAATTACTCTCTACTGTTGCGTTAAAATGACTGGACTTCTGGCGGAATGATATGAAAGATGTGAATTAGAAGTACAAAACCCGTTGCCAATGACAGCGGTGATTATCTTTGGCAGAGGTCTGCTAGCAGGAATTAATGTATGGGTATGACGTAGGGATGGCCCATTCAAATCAACGGTACTTTTTGGAACGTTCTGAAGAGCCGTATAATAAAACACTCTAATACTCAACTTTGTAGTGTTCACACTTTCCTTCTAACAAAACAAAACACTGACAACCACAGTCTCTTTCTGTCTCATTTCTTAACATTTCCAAAAATGCACAAGGCCAGAGTCACTTTTCCTTCTCTTCTTGCAACATACCCCTGACAACTCTTAGAATATAATATGATATAATATATAATAATTCTAATACTCTAGTACTCAAAACTAATACTAATCCTCCACAACACTATTCACTCAAAACAGTAGTTTCCTTAGTGTCCTCCCTCTACAACATTAGTCTCATGAAACTGTTATGTCCATCAGCATCTTTCTTCTGTCCTCATATCATTGCTCTGTAAAAACTCTAATACCGGTGCCTATAGTGATCCCTCTGTCTGTGGTCTAACTGTTAGATTGTGTGCATTATGTATGCTCGTACCATCTCTCCTGTCCTTATAACAGTACTCTGACAAAATATTTTTAAATATTATATTTATCTCCTTATTTTAAGATACCATAATTCACCCAAACCCAGTCTAACTGGCCTCCCTAATGACTGCTGGCTGGTGTCTCTTCTTACCATCATGAGCGAGCTTTAGCGGAGGGGTCAGATTTCTCCTTCACTGATCCCCGTGAAGGTTAATGTGTGGCTCAACCCTGTGGAGGTGACACGTCCTCACTAGTCCTCCTTCTCTGACAGGGAGGAATGTGTGCATAGCCCAATACTGTGATGGGGATTAATTCATTTGGGCACTAATCCTGAGTTCATCTGATAGGGACATGCTGGTGTCGTTGGTGTCTTCCTCCTTAATGTGCAGAGACAGGCGCGTGTTTTTAAAAGGTTGTCCCTGTCTTGCCTTGAGGGGCTGAAAGACTTAGTGGGGGTTTTGGAATCATGTCAAAAGTCTCCTCAAGTTCTCTTTAATTTGGCTTTCAGTTCCTCAAGACAGGCTTGTGTTGCAATTAGTCCACTGCACTTCTCTGAGTTGACTCTTCTTTCTCCCCCCTCTCTTTCTCCCTCTCTCTCTCTCGCTCTCTGTCTCTGTCTATTTGCCTCTCTATGTCTCTCTTTCTTTCTTTATATCCCCCCTTTCTCTCTGTCTCTCAGCTGATCCTCCTGAAGAGGCGGCTCTTCCCCAGACGTCGGGTCAGCAAGGAATCCACCTCTGAGCGTGTGTGAGGAGGCGCAGGAGAAATGGAGCACTTCTCCCTTTTCATCTCTCCTTTCAATCCTTCCTCCCTCCCTCTCTCTGACTCACTCTTCCTCTCTCTATCTGTCTCTCTCTCTCTCTCCATCTGTAACGAGAGAGGGATTAGCTGGGGCAGGAGCAGGGTTTCTGGACAGAGACCCACAGCGAGTTTAAAGAAACGTGGACTTCAATGGACTTCCTTCCAGCCCTGAAACTTAAGAGTTGGACATGGTGAACTACGCAGGTGTATTTGTGGGAGACAGGATCTGCCTGGACAACTGTGTTGCTGCATGAAAAGGAGAAATTGGAGGGAAAAAATGAATCCACAACTGGAGAAATCTTGGCATCAAAAGTGGTAACAGGAATTTCTGAGACACTACAACTCCAGTCCACTAGGGGGCAACAATGAAACTTTCAATTATGACTCCAGTGAGCAATACACGTTCACTCACCCCTGCTTAGTTGGTCTGCTGTTTCTTGATACGATTTTGACTCAATTTTTTTATGTCCAATTCAACTCAAACTCGAGAGATAAACACTGGACACTGCAACAGCATCTTGTGAAGCTTTTGTTTCATATTGGTAAGATACTGACAACTGAACCCTATCCGTATGTATGAAGCTTCGGGTTTCTGCCTGTTTTTAAGGCCTTGGATAGATGATTTATTTGTTTAAATACAAAGAGCTGTGCGAGAACAGCTTGGTCAGCCACTGCAACTAGAGGGTTTTTTGTTTAATTTTTTTGTTTATTCTTTTAGATATGGGGTTTGTTTTGGCTTTTGCTTCAACCTCTCCTTATCTTCTCAACATTCCAGATGAAGTGCCTTTTTTGTAGAAAGAGAGAGACTACGGCCAGTGCGCTTTCTCTCCCCCTCGTGTTGTGCTGATTTGCCTGGATCTTGTACATGTGATCATACTGAAGACCCTGCCTGCATTGTCCTGGTTTGCTGAACAGGAACCGTGAGCACAACTCAAATGCCAGGCTTGAGGAGGTCAAATCCACACTTTGAAAAAAGCACACTATTTGAATGTTCTAGACCGGAAAAAAATATTAGAACTATTGCATTGTGTCCCCTTCCTGAATGCAATGATGTCATAAACCATTACCATAGCTTTCCCCTGGTTATGGATACAACCCGACTTGTTAAGATGACATCTATTTCAGATGCTTTGGAAATGTGATTTTCCTTGCAGGCCAGGGTTTGAACAGCTTTTCAAAATCTGCATGTTTTTAAAGAGTGAAGCTTACCAAGGAGCTGTTTGTGTGTGTGTGTGTGTGTGTGTGTGTGTGTGTGTGTGTGTGTGTGTATATGAGAGAGAGAGAGAGAAGGTGAGCAGGTGATAACACAAGGCTTGTGTCTGAAATTCAGATCTCTACAGCATGCGACTGATCAGTGATGTCTGATTGATCTGTTGAAATAAGTTAACTTAATTGCATTTATTAAAATGGATGCCACACTTTCTGTTTCAATATGTGCCATTGATACTCACAATGCTAAAGACTGTATTCAACTGATTATGCATTGAACACAGAAATGTCCATATCCTTGTAATGGCAAAGGGCCACACAAGTTTGGTAAATAAAGTTGTTTGCCAATCCGTTTTAAACCAATGAGACGAACATCTGAAATTCCTCAGAATTAAAACTGAAATTGTGTATGCTGCTTCGCCCACAAGATTTTTCATTGTTGTTGTTTCTCCACACATTTCGATGGGGGTTAAAACAATCAGGGTAGTTAATTAAACTACAGATCTGTTGCTTTTGCTTTCATCACTGAAGCCTCAACAGGCAAACTGTTATAAATGAATTGAAACTGAAATAATTTGTCCCTGACAAAATCAGCATTCTGTATTTAAGGCTTAAATTTGGTCTGATTTCATCCGTCACAGCCTTTCAGTGTTTCAGTCTGCCTGTGTGCCGTCGTCGTCATCTGGCAGAGCGAGGCCTTGTGCAAGTAGGAAGCAACTGGAGGAGAGCTAATTGAGAGCTAATTATGAACATGTGGAATAGGTAATGTGAGGAAAGTAAGAATTGTGTAATCATGGAACTCTAAAAAACATACTATGTCCCTTTCATCATATTCATTGAGCAATGTCAAGATGTGATTAATATCCTGCCGGAACAGAACAGGTACCTCAGTGTAATATCAGGAAGAATAGCATTGAAAAGACAAAGACTTCAAGAGTCTCAATGCAATGGTGATGTCATAGCAGTCTGAGCCTTGTACTACAGTTTCCCCAACAGCCCTTTTGCCTCAACGTGCAAATTTAATGAAAAGTTAGAATATAATTCAGTCTTGAAACGGCTTTTGTTTTGTATTAAATCACATAAAATTTATTTTGAAATGATTAGCCCTTTAGGGAGGAGATGTTAAAAGCAGGAGGAGTGTGTTTGTGTACCCGTGTATTACTGCGTCCTCGAACAGAGAAAGGGACTAAGCGAAGGGGGGGGGTACGAAGGTGGTCATTCTTAAACATCAGAAAGTCCTGGGAAGAGATGCACTGTCTGGATGTATGTATGAGGGGGTTTAGACAGGAGGTCCTTCTCTGTTCTCGGCAGTCATACACGCTCGTGGTCCCTTCCTCTCCCACAGTCCTTGACAGGAAATCACAACGTGAAAAGGAAGCTTTCTCCTGAAGAGTGCAGCAGTTCCAGTCCACTTCATTTTGGAATTAACCTCAAAAATAAAAATAAAAACCATTGGTTTTACACCCAGAGCTCATTTACTATTCACACCCGATTCAGGTTCCAAAGAATAAATAAATAAAAAGCTGATAATCGAAAGGCTGGTTACTGCCACTGCTCATGTGAAATAGGTATAGGCCACCTTTTCTAACTATATCTAACTGCCTGGATCAAAACAACTAATTTGTATAGATTTGTAATGTTGTTGCTACCTGCTGCATTTATCCCTATAGACTATCCTGTGTTAAGGTATAGTAGGTTAGATTGACAAAGTGCAGATGGATGGGTACGACCAAGTGTTGACAGACAAGGCAGGTTTTCGCTGATTGGAATTAACCCACTTAAGGCAGTGACTAGTAAATTCTTCATTTAGGAGAAATGTGATTTTGACTTTATAACTCATACATTTTGTAGAAATACAGACAATAAAAATGTCTAGCGTATCTGTACACTAAATTGGTTGAAAATAAGATCACGGATTTGCACTTGAAAGACAGAAAATTGATTAAAGAGCCTAAGTGTGATTCCAGCACAGTTCGAGAAGCTAACTGCTGCCAAACTGTGTTTTTATCCAATGAGGATATTCCAGTGTTCACTCTCTTAACATTAACATTGCTGGTTGTTCATGAGAAAATTATCCTAACCTAGCTTTTCTTTACCAAAACAAATGAAAGAAAATAAAACAAAAAAGAAAAGGAGTTGAGGTTAACTGGAGATGGTGACAGAGTCAAGGCTGTTGTGGTTTTGGATTGAGGGGTCTTCCTTCTTCTCTTCTGCTTCTAAGAGTGGGGAGGTGGAGTCATCACCGTCCAATCTCCCCGCCTCCTCCCGCCAGGCAGATCGTCAGTCACGGCTGGATTTGGGTGGGACCTGCGCCGTGATGCTGAACACACAGATGCGCAGGTGGGAGGCGATCTGCAAGCACACGCCTGTGCAGTAGCGCGTCAGGTCCACCAGGGACAGGATCTACACACACACACACACACACACACACAATAAAGTTAGGCCCCCCATTTTGCCAGAATGTGCTCACCAGATTACAAAGGCAGAGGAAGACAGTGGCAGGTTCTTTCTGAATAACTCAACTAATATTATGGTTATAAACTTTTGAAATTATAATAAGGGAGGCCCACACACACAAACTACCTTCCGAGTCTTGTCGTCTCATACCCTCTGACCCTTGCCACACAAATAACCCTTTGTTTATAAAACAGTTTCTAAAGCAGTACTATAACAGTTCCATTCAGACTTGCACGTTTTTCAGACTTTCAGTTCTTGTAACAACACCTACATGTTCTAAAGGAAACTTTGAAGGAGTCTACTGAGGAGGCAAAGTGAGGAACCTTCCTTCTAAGGGTGTACTGCACAGACCAGTCCACTGTTTACTTAGTTTCATTAAGTCTTGTTGATGGAGGACAAATACTGATATATACACATTAAAATAAGAGACCTTTAATCAAAACCAAGGAATTTTTTTATTAAAACAGATACTGGCCATCATGTTGTGATGGTTTCAGTGGTGATGGTGTCTAAGAGCAACTCACCATAGCGATCCAAAGGACGATGTGCTCGTCAATGAAGCTGTTGAAGTACTGGTTGAGGAAGAGGAGGCCTGGTCCGATGAAGGCTGTGTCAGGGAGGCTGAGCTCACTCTTGGTCATGTGGGCAACCTGTGGAAGAAAGGCAACGTGAGGCATTCATCACAACAGCCCTAGGTTAGCCTACATTATGTTTCTGTTTCAAAAAGGAAGAAAAGAAAGAGAGAAGGAAAGGGCAGAAAGAAAAAAATAAAAAAGAGTGCAATAAACCAGCACAAATACAGAATATTTGTTGACTATTGATAATTATTTAAATCAATCGACAGTGGACCATGGATAACCCAGAGGAGAGTCTGGAATGCAGCTCTCACCACCAGCTTGTTGGATATCTTGGCGATGACCATCCCAAAGGTGAGGATGTAGAGGCAGGGGTGCAGCTCAAAGAGCTGGCTAGAGGACTTCTTGAAGATGATGAAGGCCAAGGTGAGGATGAGGCCAATGTGGAGGCCGGGGGAGAGCACACTGGTGTCCTGCAGGAGACAAGTTCACCATTCAGCACCACTCACGTCCAACAGGTGATAAGCACACAAGACATTTAGAGGCGCAGGATTTGATTATTATGCCAAACACTTTTTGTCAAATTCAGCTAAGTTCTCCTCATGGTTTTTCCAGCTGTCCTTTATGTATGTGTGCTCCAAAAAAACCTTAAAGTGGTTTGGACCGAAGAAAAAGTATTATTCTAGCCAATTAATAATGTTGCTTCATGAACAGTGAGGGAATAGGTGTTTGATCGTCTCTAGAGTTCAAACAGGAACAATCTTATGCCAGGATTGAGGGATTGCACCTTTGAGGCAATGGGGTGGATTCTAACGACTTGCATCCATGAATTTAAAACAGGGCAATGGTGGACTTCTAGACAATCCAATGTGCATTGACCTGTCATAGTATGTAGAGTGTTCACAACCTCTTAAAAAAAAAGTCAATAGATAGTGGGGAAAAATGTCCAACGCGACATACCTGAAATGGACTCTGGTAAATGCAATCTTAGAGGACTATAACCCTATCAGAAAGAATGCAACGGTTTGTAAAGTTATCTCATCTTATCAGTTAACAAAAAACCCACATTCACAACACTAGGTGTAAAAATCACAGTGACCGGCACACCCCAAGCAGTGATGAAATATTTGCAATACCTCCAGCCTCACTTTGAAATCAGGCCAGACATGGTGACTGAATTGTTCTATAGTGCGCTAAAAAGGGACAAACTAAAACCGAACCACTCTTATGGGAAAAAATGACTTAACTTGAATTTTTAAGGTGAGCCTAGAAACTCTACATAAAGGTTAAAGCACATTTAGAACTTAAAAAGCTATTCACCTTTCAGTAAGGAACCTCCTGAAGAACTAGACCCAGGAGAGAGCGATTTTAATCTAAGCCACTAAGTAGATCAACCATACCATCTGAGCCTTGCCGCATGAAGAACCCTTTGTTTATAAAACAGTTCTAAAGCAGTACTACAGCAGTTCTAGTCGGACTTCACCAGTTCTTGCACCAGCTCCTACATGTTCTTAAGGAAACTTTGAATGGGTCTCCTGAGGAGGCAAAATGAGGAACCTTCCTTCTAAGGGTGTACTGCACAGACCAGTCCACTGTCTACTTCATTGGGCATTGACTCACACCCACAGAGGGGCAGATTGCTGGGGTGTGCACCTATAGCTGATGGAGAACAGTTCTCAAAGTTGCATACCTAGTCATTATCGAGCCATTTGTAGTGTAGCAACCTCTTTATTCTTTATTGCGACTAACCCAAGAGAACATGATGTATATGTACATCTACCTGGGCTCTGGTTCTCATTGGCACTAGTTAATAGAGATAGAAACCAAGCTTTTGATGTGGACACCAATATACCAAGCTTTTGGTGTAGTCACAAGGTTTCTGGTGAGGTCACTACCTGTGGCTCATTGGTTATGAATAACACACCCGTTGTACCCTTAAAGTTCGTACCCACAACCACAGTAGAGTTGTTTACTGGGCAGTGCATCTGCAGCCAAAGCAAGAGGCGTAGTTTCGGACGCATCCGGTGCTTACCGCTACTGTGGATCCGTTCTTGCCCACGCCTCCACTCAGGATGACCTTGAAGTAGCTGTAGCTGGAGAGCAGGAAGCCTCCGATGATTCCCATGATGGGGAAGTAGTACATCTTCACGCCGAGCACAGGCAACTAGGCAATGGACATTGATGGAAGGAGACATTAATACAACGGGAGTCATTTGGTTGGGTAAAGGTGATGAGTGACGAACCTCTTATTCATCTAGAAGTTGCACAACCCAACACATTCTTGAAGCTATGAAGAAATATTTTTGATAAGTTGTCTCTTGAATAAAATACAGAAAACTAGCCATCAAATTATTTTTCAGTTATCTTTTTATCATACAAGAATACTAAAGATACTATGCAACCTCCTAGTACTATGCAAGCCCCTAATCTTCCCATTTCAAAAAGGAAAAAAAAAAAAAAACATTGTGGTTGAGGTTATAACAACCAAACACTCAAAAAGACTTCACCAGCCTTGTGACCATCATTCCTTTCAGGGAGCAGCATTGTGACAACAAAACAGGTAAGAAGCGCACAGGCAGCTAAAAGACTGGATCTTAATCTGAGGAGTGTGCCACCCTTAGCAGAGAATGCAGGTTTTCATTTCATGCTAGAAATACATGAATAAATGTCACGTTGGAGTGTACACTATTTGCAAAAGACAGTGACATAATTGACATAATTCAAATGACGACTTGGTCTTCAAATAACGCACAACTGGGTAGTTTGGGGTTTTCAACTCACTTCAAGGGCTACATGATTGAATAAATGCTGTTGCAAAACCATTCAGTAGATGCTTTCATATAAAAGTACATGTAGAAAAACCATTGTGTGCTCCCTGACAATGACCTTAATCCACAGCCTTGGTTTTGTTAGCTGAGCCACAGGATATAAATGATAATGTTTTAATGGATGAGTACAAGTCAAGTCAACCTTTAAGTGTGACAAAGTGGTGAAAGTGGTTCAGATGGAAACACACACACATGCTAGATGGCCAGTAGCACAACAACTCGACAACTTTGGTTGCCTAAGGGGTAAAAAAGAAAAAGCCAAAGCTTCAAGGGTGGGGTAGGAGCTGACGCTGGCGGTCGCGGTCGGACAACGTACACTGCCGTGTGACATGTTGCCATGGTGACGAATTCCCATATTTACCTTTCGCATGCGCTCGTTAAGCCGAGCCTCTGGAAGGGGTGACACAAGACATCCAGTGTCAAGAAACAGGATATCCACGTCAGGAAAGGGAAGTGGGGGCTGTTCTATGTTCTGTGTTCTAGATGGTGTGCAGACTGGGAAGAAGTCTGAAAAGAATTTGTATAATATATCTGGACTCGTACCGTGACCTGCCAGAGTGGCACTCCACCGATGGCTGACATCACATACATGATGGTGATGGCAAGCTGGACCTCAGTGACATCCACCCTGAGGGAAGAAATCCGGTCACACTTTATGCAAAGGCTCAAACGGCTGGCAAACCGATTTAGCGCCACCTAGGTTTATTTTGGTCACAGTGCATTCCCACAGTTATATTTAGTTTTCAATTCTAAGGTTTCATTTCTCATAAGAGACAAATCAAAAGACAACTCTTTATTTCCCTAATATAGGAACACCAAATCATGCTGGTATAAATGCTAAAAACCTGCTAAATGATTCAATCTTATTGTAGTACTGCGTATTATTTACTAAATCTATATATAGTGTAGGTATTACTTACAGGCCAAACTGCAGCGTGCCGGAGACATAGGTCTGCCAGTGAGCGCAGAAGAACATGAACATGCCCACAAACCCACAGAAGAACATCCAGTTAGGATACCTCCCGATCCCGCAGCAGATGCAGGTTCCCACGGCAACGAACACTACAGAGAGGGGCGGATGGGGAGAGAAAGATAAAAGAAGAGCGGGAGGGAAATATTAAAAGACATGGGAGAGATGGGTGAGGGGGCGGGGGGGGGCAGTACAAAAGGGAAAACAAGAGAAACATGAGTGAAACAGGCAGAAAAAGAGCGAGAGAGAGAGAGACAGAGGAAGAGAAAGGGAAAGAGAGATACAAGAACAGAGGGTCAATGGATGTCAACAAGCACTCCAGTCAACAACAAAGCCCTCCCATTAGTGCTGGCGATCATGGGCCTTCTGCTGAGAGGATGGGCACTTACTGTGAGCTTAGCCACCCAGACCATAGCAGACAGACAGGACAATGGCCTAGATGTACCTCAGATCTCAGCCAGGACAGAGTAATGACCTTTGCTTTCATGCTATTTCATAGCTACACGTGCGCGTGGTGATAAATAGTTACACAGAAAAATAAGGTGTCCTGAGATATAATGATATATTGAGACCCCTGAAACACAGATACGTTCAGATACGTTCACAGAAAATAAGAGAAAAAAAATCTCAGACGTTCACAGAAAATAAGAGAAAAAGAATCTCATATATATTTTAAATATAGATGAAATATGTCTGTATTAAATTTGTCAGTAAGTATGTGATATTTATTGGTAAAAATGCTCTTAGATGTAGCAGTTGTATAGTGTTGCAAGGTGCAGGGTGTTTCTAAATGCTCTTCGATGTAGCAGTTATATAGTGTTGCAAGGTGCAAGGTGTTTCTTCGATGTAGCAGTTGTGTAGTGTTGCAAGGTGCAAGGTGTTTCTTCGATGTAGCAGTTGTGTAGTGTTGCAAGGTGCAAGGTGTTTCTTCGATGTAGCAGTTGTGTAGTGTTGCAAGGTGCAAGGTGTTTCTTCGATGTAGCAGTTGTGTAGTGTTGCAAGGTGCAAGGTGTTTCTTCGATGTAGCAGTTGTGTAGTGTTGCAAGGTGCAGGGTGTTTCTTCGATGTAGCAGTTGTGTAGTGTTGCAAGGTGTAGGGTGTTTCTTGGTTGTAGAATGAGGACCACACCTGTGGAGACGGCATCGCAACCGTGGTCAAAGAGCTCCCCCAGAGCAGAGCTGCTGTTGGTCCGCCTGGCCTGCTTCCCATCGATGGCGTCCAGAGACTGGTAGATGAACAGGCCCAACGCACTCAGGATGAAGGCCCACGACGGAGCCTGGAGAGAGCAAGTGAGAGAAGGGAGGAGGGGGAAAGAGGGGAAGAGACAGGGAGATGGAGGAATGATGGAAATACAGAGGGAATGAATAGAAAAGAGGTAAACAGGAAGGAGAGAGAGGGTACCAATAGAGGGAGAAAGAGGATTGAGAGAGACAGAGGGAATAGATTGAGGGAGGACAGAGAGACAGAGTGAGGTTGAGAGAGCAAAGGAGAGAAGGATGGAGGGGGAATATATGGAGAGGCAGAGACAGTGAAGGTGGAAAGGAGAGAAGAGATGAAGGGAAGAGGAAAGGGAAGAGAGATGGAGGGGAATAAGTTGTGAGTGGGAGATGAGTGAAGATAGGGGGAGGAAATAGAGGAGAGGATTGGTGTGAGAAGAGGAAGAGGATTCCCTTTAGTGCAAAGATAATGCTGAGCAAACGCCAAGAGACAGAAATAAAATGCTGTCAGCAATTCCTGAAGGAAAGGGGAAATGACCAGATCGGCAGGACCACACCACACTATGAACCCATCGAAACAGGGGACACTCCACATTACCAATGAAAGGAAGAAATGGAGGAAACAGGTCATGAAACACTGCAAATTCTAAAGCTTGTTATGAGAGCCTCTCCCCCTTCTTTCTTCGCCCTCAACCTTTCCCCCACCCCCATCACCCCCAGTGAGCTGAGCTTTCTGCCAGTTACAGTTTTTCCTTGCCCCTGTTGCCCTTGTGCTTGCTTACATTTCAATTTAATTGAAGGGGTTTTTTTCGTTTGCCGAAAGCAAGCACTGCACTACAGCCTATTTTGCCAGCTGGTCATTCATCGATGACGAGGATCTTTTCCCCAAACAAACAGCTGTTGACTCTCATTGGTGCCATGACCTGGATCGGTAGTGAGGTCACACTAGCCAGCAGAAACAGTTTTGTGCAGTGCGATAGCCTCACTCCATGACACCTTAAGAGAGGGGCTAGAGACAGATGCTAGTGCCCATGGGTTTTGGTGTCATTGCTAGCACGCCTTCCTCCCATGCCAGAGGTCCGAGGATAGAGGTTAGAGGCCGGTGCTAGTTGCATTGGGGAGAGGGGAAAAGGGTGATCAGGCTCAAATTCTGCCCAGATGCGGGTCTGCTGTTAGGTGTGTGTGTGTGTGTGTGTGTGTGTGTGTGTGTGTGTGTGTGTGTGTGTGAGAGAGAGAGAGTGTGTGTGTTTATGTGTGGTTTTTTTATATAGTGATTGATTTCACTAATGTGGATCTTTCCCAAACAAACTGTCGACCCCCAAACTGGACATCTGGACATCTCAGATGTGGGTCTGTTTCAGGCGGCTGTTGTGTGTGTGTGTGTGTGTTTGTGTGTTATATGTGTGTGTGTGTGTGTGTGTGTGCGTTATGTGTTTTTGTGATTGATTTCACCCCACACCACCAGCCCTTTTAATAAACAAACCCTTTTTTCCAGACCCATGACCCAGTTAACGCTGGCCTCAAAGCAGGGCCCAGAGGTGGACAGCTGTCAACAGGCTAACGGAAGTATTTTTCTCTCTCTCTGATGTGTCTATGTGTCTGTCTGATGTGTGTCTCTGATGTGTCTCTATGATGTGTCTCTCTGATGTGTGTGTGGCTGTCTGATCTGTCTGATCTGTCTGTCTGTCTGTCTGTCTGTCTGTCTGTCTGTCTGTCTGTCTGTCTGTCTGTCTGTCTGTCTGTCTGTCTGTCTGTCTGTCTGTCTGTCTGTCTGTCTGTCTGTCGATCATGTTGATGATCCCAATCAACGTTCTACTCTCTGGATTAAGGCCGACACGTATCAGATTAAAACCCCAACATAATCTGAATTTGGCACAGGTCCGGCCCTGATCTGGCACATGTCTATAGCAGATCAGTGCCAGAACACAGCCAGATGTGTGCCAGAACACAGGCAGATCACAGGCAGATGCGTGCCGGGTAACAAAGCCAGATCCTGTCTGAGGCCTGATTTTATGCCTAATGGCTTAGCATATGGTTTATAGACAGATTCTGAGTTGCATTTTGAACATAGAGGAGTGAACCACAAAAACCATCCAAGCAAATTCACAAACTGCCCTACCATGAATGAATGAATAACATGTGTGTTTGTTATCCAAGTTTGTTTTTTTCCAAAGGACAGAAAAGATCTTCAGTCACTCTTACAGGAAAACAACGCTGGGCCTCCGGGTCCTTCTGTTCGGGCTAAATTTGGCCACCAATAAAGAGGACCCACTGAATATGTATCTCTGTCCAGGACCAGGTTACATCCTTGCCTGGGACAGTGGCCCTGGAGGGGTCCAAAAGTCTGCCTGGGTGAAACTGGTCAGACAACTTTTAGGCGTCACATCCTGCTCAGATGTGTCACCGCCCAATAACAACTCCATGACTGCACTGTTGCCAGAGACTATCCTGACCTGGAGACTGTCAATCAGACTAATTAAACTGCATGGGTCCTAAATGCCTTGCTGGCCTGGTTAAAGTCTGTGATGGCAATACATGAGGTTATTTATATTCCAATTCTGAGGAATAATGTCTGTAACCAAGTCATTCCAATGCATAGACCTCATATTTCCAATCTTTCAAACCACTGTGATGACTCTACATTGATGCAGTGCAAATATTCACGTCTGACTATCACATAGTGCCATAGCCGAAGACTGTGAAAACCTAGGCTGTTTCTGAGCTTCATTTAATGACTCAGCCATTCCTGGCCGTATGCATAAAAAAGATAAGCAGTGTCCAGAATTTTCAGTGGACACGTTGACAAATAAACATGCTACAAACTAATAAATACAAACACCTCGTCTTGCATGCAAATGGAGTATACAAATACCATTAACAAGGAAGTGATAGGATGTGTATACAACAGGTATTTTCAGTGCAAAGTTAACACCGCCAGATAACTGTGCAGAGTGAAGCACAAACTCTCTGGTGTGGCACATGGTCAGCTGAACTTCAGTGGGAAGGGCTGTCACATCTTTTACAGTTTTTCAGTTAACATTATTCAGATAACCCAGACACTCTGGACTTGTGAGATACTCGGGTCTTCAATCGTCTTGGCTACAGGCAGCATGACAACTCACCAGGACACTCTATGAGTCTGAGAAACATGATTGTGGCTCAGTGAATCCACTGGCTGTTATGTAAGGATTGGGGGGGGGGGCATTGTTTCCTAAAACAAGAACACTGTATGCAGGACAGTGCAATGTGTGGGTGTGGGTGTGGGTGTGTGTGTGTGGGTGTGTGTGTGTGTGTGTGTGTGTATGTGCGTGTATGTGTGTTGTAGGATATATGATTGTATGAATAAGAGTGTAGTGTGTAGAGATGTGTGTGTGTGATCGTGTGTCTGTGCGTATCACTATGAGCCTTTGCAAAAAAAGTGTAGTGTGCGTGTGTGTGTTGAGAGGCTTTGTTGTGTGTGTTTAACGAAAAGTGTATAGTGTATGGGATCAGAATTCCGGACTGTACCTTTAAGAGGCATGCTAGTGACTTGACGCTAGAACTCATGGCCTTTAGTCTACTTGGTAGCGTGTCCCTGTCCTATGAATGAGGCTGCAGGTTCAAGGCTAGTGCTGGACTGTGCGTTTCACAATGCTAATAATGCTTACATTGTCATTAGCACTCCTACAGGCACTGGCTTTTCATCCACAGCAGATCCTGGGACACTGGAGCAGCACAACAACAACCTCAAGAGGATAGTTTAGTGTTCCCTCTGTGTGTGTATGTAAATCAAAAGACAACTATTTATAGCAAGCATTTACCCCATGCACATACAGATGATTTTCAACCTCCACCAGTGAAAGATCATTTTACAAGACACAAATCAGTGCACTGTGCACTCCAAGGTTAGAGTGAAGATGCAGTTTTTTTGGGATAAATAAAAAGATAAAGTGAAGAAAATGAACCTGATAAATGGTGCTATTATTTGGCAGGGTTGTGATTAGCAAGCATCCTACTAAAAGCATCCAGTGCCATTCCTGTGGGGACTGGTCACCCTTTGCCCTACTTCTGTCTTGCTGACTTGAAATCTCAACACAGCGCTGATTGTTTCCACTGACAAGGCCCGGATAATGTGGAGCCAAACATCTCTAGATGGATAGCAGTTAAAGATGGCCCAGTTCTGGCTCAGTTTTGGCCCACACCTAGCCAGACCACAGCCAGAAGCTATTAAACTGGCCTCTTCCGAATCAGTTCAATCACATCAGTTGAGACCATAACCTGTGCGTCCATCACAGATTGTGTGCTTTTATGACAGGGCACTGGAATCTGGACTTTGAGCGGGTCAATTTGACTCGTCAGCCCTTGACAAGAGGTGAAAGTGCGAAGCCATACTCCCCTGTGCTCTGCATTGATTGACATTTATCAGTTTAAGGTTTAGGTCACAGCGCAGTTAGGAGCATTTAACAAGGCACTGTAAATTATGTTTAATGTGTCCTCTTTGTTTTAAGTGAACTATGTTAACTCACTACTAAGTAGCCTGCCTGCCTGCCTGCCTGTCTGTCTGTTTACCTAAATAACACACTGCTAGTAGGCCTATAGGCCAAATGCCTTCAGTTTGCATCTGTTCTTAGTAATGTTTTTGATCGGTCAGCAGTCCTAGATGCTTAATCAACACATAAACGAGGTCGAGTGACCTCAACGAAGTTGCATTAGCAGACTGTCCAACACTAACAAGTATTCAGTCTGTGGCCAAGGAAACATCCACGATTTCACTGTTGATAGCAACCGAATTGTGGCAGTGTGTTGATGTAACTTAGCTCAGGCTACGACACAGCCACAGTTACATGTTAACACTGTGCACAAGAAACAGTATCTTAAAATGGAAATTACACAAAGTCCATATGAATACAGTTGTGTAAGCCATCTAGGGAAAGAACGATTAACGAAATTAGCTAGGACCCTGATTAGGAAATGTTCTTATTCAATGACGGAAATCATGTAACAGACTGTACTGCCCCGGTTACCACAAACAAAACGGAAGCCGAGTGTGTTATATCGGTGGTTACATTGTGGTAAACAACCGCTGCAACCGCAAGTGTGGAAACGAATACACAACTCGAGGAAAACACCGTCCTCTGTATGACGGATAGCACGACCTCCCTCACTCACAGAAAGTTTTACGAGGTCGCTGCTCAAAACTCACCTCCTCGGTTGCAGAAGGGCAGTAGTACACCAAAATAACAGTTGTGACAATATTCACTACGAGTCCGATGATGGTCAGCGTGTTGGGCGCAACCCATGTCGGAATCTGCTGGACTAACCAGTTCCAATACACTTGGCACGGCGGTTCAAATAAGGAGCGACCGGAGGCGCTGTATTTGTGATCTTCGAGACGTTTAAGCTGTGCGGGTGACAGCGGCTCCGGCCACAAGCAATGTGGCATTGTTGCGGCTCTCAGCAGTGCTCCCTCAATTTGAGCCCAGGGAGGCGACTAAGGTTCAGGCACGACCCGGGAGGTTGAATATCCTCGCGTCCACCCAGACGAGGCACACACATGCGGCTAACTATGTCAGAAAAGTCATTTTGGAGAGCGGAACCATCTGCCGTCCCCTGCCTTACTGCTTCAGAGCTTCAATGTGGCAAGAGCAGGAAACTCGAGCTCCGGAAAGGGAATCCCGGCGGGAAATTTAAAAGGCAAGTTGGGTTTTGGCCACCTGAGGCAGGCTACTATCTTCTCTCCACAACCGCACTGACAATTTCAATGTTGGTGCACTCTCCTTGTTGATTTAAAAAAATAAAATTCACAATAACCCTGACAGTTATGTCTCTTAAATGTAACATTACATATAATTATATAGGCCTATGTATGTGCGTAAAAATCAGAAGATGTACATGATAAGGTGGTTTAAAATGTTTAAAATGTCTACAACAAGAAGAAAATTGTAAACATAGATTTTGAACATGTTTTTGCATTATTGGTTTTGCCAAACAGAGCAACGCTTTAGTTAATGGTGGCAAGAAAGCCAATGATTTTTTTGTTTTGTTTTTGTTTTGTGTGACTCTGGTGCCTGCTGAGCAGTAATCATAGAATGTCATGCCCAGAACAGAGTGAGGTTGTCAATAGAAAGATAATTCTAAAATGAAGTCATACACATAACCCATTACTTTTGAAGAGTCTGAAACAGGACAGATATTTTAAATGCAGATTGTGTTTTCAAAAACATGCCCTACAAACTTATTAGGAAGAGATGTGATGTGGGTTGGGCATTATAATTGTTCCAACAATACATGGGTTTATGAATAAATTAAGCAATGTGTCCCAAAATATTATTATGTATAGAATATGCACTGTTTACCCCAAAAAAGATTTAAAGAGAAATGTAAGCCTGTCACACTAACTACATTAACCTAGATTGATGCCTTGGACTAACACAGGCTGGTTGGGGGCTGAGTGCTGGCTCAAAATAATCTGCTCTTCCTCCAGATAAGAAGACCTGTAGACAACATACCCTGGCGTTGTTAAGATTTTAGCAGAAACAAGGCCACACAATTAGCAGCTGTGGTTGACTAAAGAAAAGCTATCTTTAAAAAGCACCTCAGCCACAGACAAAGAAATAAATTGTGTATTTTCTGGGAATGATTTACTTCTGTAGATAATGGATTCCTAACCATGCGTTAGAAACACAAATGTTGCAGAGTTTACTTTATTCACAGCCCATGTCAGCTGGAATTATTGTTAAAAAGCCTGAACAGGGCTGGCAAGCTTTTGATCACATTAAGTGTAAGTAAGTAAGAAAGAAAGAGACAGAGGATAGGAGCTGTTTTCCTTTACAGTTTTCCGTTTGCAGAAGTTCAGCTACAAAGGGGATTCTTTGCGTTAGGCAACTTTTGGTCTCAAACCTGGTGAAGCAAACACTGTCCAGTGGGGCAAAAGTGAAGAGTGGGAGGGAGGAGCGGTCCTATCTCTGTGAAGTCATGGGGAGTTACAAAGTTACAAGGGAAAAATGAAACAATGTGTGGAACTTTTGATAATAACTGTACTGCTCTACATTTTGTCACTGTTAACATATTGATCACAACAGGCACAGGTCTTGGTCAAATGACCGCGATGGGGCATCCTACAGATCATCCGTGGTGGAAATGGGTGAACCAGACTGCCCAAACGCACATTTCACAAAGAGACTAGTTTAAATTTCCTGCCCAGTAATATTCGACAGCCGATGTGCTTTGCAGGATGCCTGATGGGAAACAAGGCCTTCAAGGACACAGCAAATAAACCTTGTTTGAATGTTATCTAAAGCCTAGGCGAGCTAATGACAGTCGACATCCATTATGTTGGCCTACAAATGCAAATAATACAAATGTGTGATGAGAAATGTGATGACATTTTAAATGATTGACTTATGATGATATGGAGTGCTCAGTAATGATATCTGTTCCGAAAATCCATGTGATGAAGCTCTGAGTGATGATTTTGAGGTTATCCATTGAAATTAATAATTGACGAATTAAGAGAAATGATTTGTGATTTTGATTGTAAATTTGAAATAGCCTATCCATTGAAACGGATAAAAGGAGGGATTGATGGAGATAATTACCAAACACTGTTATGACTTAAGAATATAATAATCAAGTGCCTTGTATTATTAATTACCTGATATGAATCATGTGCTTATGAAAGCAGAAACATGGCTTTTCTGTTCGTGTCTGTAACTTAGAATATAAGGTGCCGCTTAGTCTGCATATGTACAAGAGCATGTTTAGACCAAAGGTGATATGAAGGGAACTGTGCTTATTCCGACCTTGTGCAAAACTGCCATCCTTGCAAGACAGGAAGCCTCGGACGTGAGAAATCCACCAAGTGGTTATCCACCACGCTGAAAATTAAACTTCTGTCTATATAAGCCTTGTGCAAGTTTATCATTGCTTCACTTTCAGCCTTGTGCTGGGAGGGGAGCACAATTGGAATTGTTGTTTTTGTTTGCCTAATAAATATACTTATATGCAGATCCGGAGTCCTGAGATAACTAGGGTGAATTTTCAACTATCGGGATAACTGTGAAACTGCTGCGCAGCACCATTGGAGGTATTGAAGTGACGTTGAAGTGAAGATTTTTTAAAATGCAGTTACAACAATGGCGGCAGTGCTAGAGCTTAACAAAGTGATACAAACAGCTGTAGCAATGCTAGCAAACATTGAAGCTGGAGCAAGAAGAATGTGTAAATGTATTCATCATGACATTGTTTATTTACCGTCTACGGCTTTGGGAAAAGGCTAATATATCAGCTTGCACCCTTAGAAGCGAAGTAAAAGGTCAGAAATCCGATAGTGGTCTAACCCATTGGTTAAAGGCTGGGCCCATGGTTTCAAAATGAATCCAAAGCCTGTTAGGATGCAATGACTGGAAACAATACCCAGTGGAGCGAGGCCAGACCCTGTCTATACACAAAGTGAATTTGGGTCTGGTTCCACCAGGCTAGTATTCAGTCATATAAATGTAGAAAACCATTCTGACGGCCAATGCTATATGTATGTTTTACAGTAGGCCACATGTCAGCTCCACAATTCATCTGGCACTCTGTCAGTTAGAGAGTAGATGTGTATCACTTCAACAGTTGTATTGTCCAAATAACTAAATAAATATACATAAATGAATAGATTGCTCTATTGGGTCCTTATAGAGTGGTTGGCTTATTTTGTGCAGCACACTGTGGAGTCCCAACAACAGAAACTCAGAGGAGTTCAAGGTTATGTAACAGTAGGCCTATTGCACACAATGAGAGAAGAGTGTGTCCTCATTCTAAAAACGTATTTATCTTTCAGGCCTGTCTGCGCGTGGGATTGTCAGTGGTTCAGGGTTAGAGTGCTATGTTGTGTACAGTAAATGAGTCTACACTTAGTCTGAAGCACACTTTTATTTGCCAGCTTTTTTATGTACATGGAACAAGTTCATCATGAGTGCAAGGGGAGGTTAATGATTTCCCTTATTACGCTCACGTCTATGGTAATGGAATGATGCCTATTTTATCTATAGTATGTAAGGTCTAGTCTGATTAGTTGGGTGTTATGGCTTCCAGTGTGATCATTTCAAATCTAACATCAAATCAAAGGCAAATTGACTTTGAGGATTCCAAAGCAAGTAGGCTAATCTACGTATCATTGTCCATTATTACACTTAAAGCATGGAGGATGGGTCGAGTGTACACTTTAGACCTTGACCTTAATAAATGGAAAGATGATAACATGTTTGCATTGATCTGCGTACATTATGTAGCTTATTGCACTCATTAATTGTTTTAATGAATCATAAAGCCTAGTTTGTGCTAAATGCTCACGAGTTTCAGGTTATATAATTATAGTAATCAGCGCTAAGGCTGTATAACCTATGCTGGGCAAGGGTTAGCGATGCTCCAAAACTGCTGTGCAATCACACTTTCTTGCACAAATGCATCTCCAGTTCAATCTACTCTTGCAAGTACAGAGTGCGTAATCTTTGGGTAATCTTGCATCCACATTGACAGTGGGGTCGAGACGCCCTGGCGACATGAATGACGAATTTGATTCACACAGTGTTTATCACATGATCGTTTTATGCACAATCATAACAAAATAAAACAACAAAATAGTGAAAGAAAGAGTTATACAATATATTCCGCCACATATGGAAAGTTTATTGCAGTCATTGCAGGAAATTATAAATCCAGGGATTGAAAACATGCAACGCTGACCTATCACCCCCCAGTCTTTATTTCATTTTTTTGTTTTATTTTTAAATAACAGGACCATCCTTCAGGCCAAGGACAGTAGATGCATGCAGTGTGATACACCTGTCAGTAAACATAACCATAACTTGTATCCGTGTATTGTAAGTGCACATACTAAAACACCACTAGATAGCCCACTTCAATCACACCAAATAATCACTATGACTGTCACTCATCAAATCATCACTGCTCTGCACGCTCCTCATTTCATCACAGGTCCGTAGCAATACATTTTGTGCTTAATATGATAAAATATGTATTTGTGATGCCTCTGTAACCACTACCGACACATTCAATGCCCAACTCTGTGGTCAGAGAAGAAAAAAAACTATTTCCTGTCTGTAGATCCCACACATTTGTACCCTGATCCACCTCCAGCATCCAGCAAAAAAAAAGGCAATAAATAATACGCTTACACATACTGAATATATTTGTTTTCTCCAGTGCTAACTTGAGGCTATAGCCAAAACCACTGGTGACATGCATTTGAGTTCTGCAAGAAGATATTTTCAAAGTAACCTTTTTCAAGTGAGGGAAAGCAGTGTGTACACTTAGTTATATTTGGCTTTTCTATATGTGCCTAACTATGAAAATATCTGTACACAGCATTCCATTCTCCACATTTGTAACCCAACCCTACCCACCCCCTCAACCCCCCCTCCCCTTCACCCCCAGACACCGCCAAGTAGCTGAGGATAAACATGGTTCGGTCACAGGTTATGAAAGGCTATGAGTGGCACTCAGGGGGAATTGTCTTGTCAGTTGGACGCCTGCTCTTGTTTTGTCTCGTTCATGTACTTGTCAATCAGGTGTAGGGGCACTCCCCTCTTCATGAGCTCCATGAAGGTGTACCCGCCTGGAGGGGGGGTGGGGGGTGGGGTTTGGGGACAGAGAGAGAGAGAGAAGCACGTTCAGAAGCAGGTTGTCGATGGTCGAAGGCTTAGGAGGGGAGTTATTGTCTTTGTCTGAGGAAGGTTTATTGAGTAGTGGAGATCGATTTCAAAGAATGTGAGAGACAGAACGAGCGAGAAAGAGAAGATTCAGAGAGAGAAGAAAGAGAAGATAGAGAAAAGAAAGAGATAGAGAAAATAATCAGTGTTGTAGTGAGCGTCCATACAAGCATATATCCAAACATACATTTCATTCACCTCTGAGTGCACAGAGAAAACAGCCAAGGGGCTTCATGTGCCACATACGTATACACTGGTGGTAAGAGGGGGGGGGGGGGCAACATTTAATCTGGAGAAGCACTGGCATAGCCATTCATTCACCACACCAGGCTCATGTCCTTAGAGTGCTCTCAGTGTCGTGGATACATTTAATCAACCGCCTATTCTCTTTTCAATTCAGTTCTGTATAGTTATTATATATATCTATTATGGATACATTTAATAAACTGCCTATGATCTTCTAAATATAGTTCTGTATGGTTATTATTCTATTCTAATCTATTCCATTCCATTCCATTCCATTCTATTCCATTCCATTCCATTATTTTCTATTCCATTCTATCCCATTCCATTCCATTCTATTCTATTCTATTCTATTCTATTCTATTCTATTCCATTGCATTCCATTCCATTCTATTCTATTCTATTCTATTCTATTCTATTCCATTCTATTCCATTCTATTCTTTTCTTTTCCATTCCATTCTATTCTATTCTATGGAATTTGAAATGTTCAGCAACATCCATGTGTCTTTTTCTATTCTCTTGCTATAGTGACACATCTACACAAATGTTTTTATTTTATTTATTTTATATACTCTTATATATTTTTGACAAATGTTTATGCAAAAATGAACCAAACTGAAGTATGGAGTAGTGTAATTGATGGTTGAACTAGACTAGAGAAGACTAGTGTACATATGACACGCATCATTAATAGCACAGGTGATGCAATGGTCTGTGGTGCACAGCATGGTGGGTTGAGCCAATTCCTTCACTTGTCCAACGTGGTCTAGAGTGGAGCTTACTCACCTTTCAGTTGGTGTTTGTAACGTAAGGAACACACTGTTACCAAGGAAACACAGAGTTTCACTACAACAGCAAATCAACCGCAACACAGAGCAGAGAGACATGGCCCTCGGTGGCCTACTCCAACAGGACCAGCAACTGCTTGCTAATCTGGTGTGGAAGCTCACTGTTCTGGCCAGGGGGTATTTACCTAGTATTGTTAAAACAGACAGGCATTTTCTCTTACACACCAAAGCACTAAAAACAGCACTTAGGACCCTTCCCTCTGTGATGTTTTATCATGCAATGTAAAGATTGTTCCCAAACATGTCATCAAAAATATTCCAGTGCAACAGGTTGTTTCAATGAGTGCTGTGAAGGAACTTTTCTGGAAGAACTAGAACCATTTAAGGTTATAAGAGGAACTTCATCTTAATTCTACTCTGCACCAGAGAGACAAACTGAATAGACGTTTCATTCACCTGAGAGTGTAACTGTTGCTGCAAAAAGCAAAGCGGGATTATGGGCCGCTGAAAAGGTTCAATAAATGAATGACACATAAGCTTCATATGCCAGAACCATATGAAAGCTTACCTTAAATGAGAACAGACACTACTCCTGAAGAGTGACTGGGGGAGAGAAGAGAAGAGGAGGGGAAGGGGTTAAACACACACTTTAAATGAAGGAGTTATGTGTTCTCCATTAGGACTTTCACCAACCACTTTAGTTATTAAATATTTAACGTGAAGGAGTTATTAAAGTGTGTATTGTAGGAGACATCGTCATTAAAACATTAAGGAATGAATTACTGGTGTTGGAGTTGGGATCAACATGACTTTTGGTAATCTTTCAGGCAATTCTGGAAATGAACTGAGATTCGACTGAATCAAAATCGAATCAAAATGGATCAAAATCTAATCAAACTATTTTTTATTTCACTCAGAGATTAACTGGAATTCATCTCCTGAATTGACTGATTTGATGCCAACTCTGTGATATGACAAAATACATAATTATGACAACATCTGTCAAAACAAAGACATCATGAAGAAGATTTCAAATATCACCAAAAATCAGAAAATGCACATTGCATGAATATGCTCAGTCAACTGTAAAATGAACTCTTACAGAACTGACTGACTTCAGATTGGCTGTTTGTAAAAAGATGTTCTGATTCAGAACAAGATGTCATGACTCTTTCCCCCATGATTATGTTTGAACTGGATCATGTTAAATGACAAGAAAGTTGGTGGAAATTGAAGGTACTATTTCCATTATGAACTATGGGACCATTTGGCATTTTCTTAACCTCGTCACTGAAAAATATCTTTAAATGGCACGAGTTATCTAACAAGAGGAAGGGGAGGGACACCTTCATTAAGCATTAATCTGAGGCTGGTGCTTATGAGTGCCCTGAGGACAAGACTGGGCTCCAAGGATCTACTAATGGCTTTGTCTGGAGAAGGAACCTAAATGAAATACATTAGTGCTGCGGCCATCTAACGGGGAAGAAGAGCGAGATTAGATAAAGAATGGTTGGTGAGATAGTTGCACTCAATTCAGAGGCGTCACTCGATGCAGGGCGTCTGCACTTCTGAGGTGGCCTGTGGATCAGTTTGTTGATGGAGCCAAAGACACTTGATCATCGCAGCTGTCTACTGATGAGGAGACATGGGATCACTGATTGCTAATGAAGTCAAAAAGAGTCCTGAGAGTCTACAGAAGACACTTAGGATCGTTGAAAGATCAAAGATATGCTTTGTTGTCTAACAAATTCCTTGTCTAACAAATGCAATACACAGATAGATATTTTTCCCAAAACATAACTGAATCATCAAAATGCATGTGTACTATATCTCCGTGACACACACACAGACTGACCTTTGACCTCCAGCTTGCATTCCACCAGAGCCTCGCCGAGTTCATTGATGGCCTTGCAGGAGTACGTGCCTCCATCGTAGGGGCTAGGCTTACGGATCTCCAGAGTGCACACGCCTTGGTTGCTAAACATGCGATAGCGTGGGTCGTCTATTATTGCTATCTTGTTCTTCATCCAGATAATCTTGGGCTGGAGTCAACATAGAAACAACACACACACAGACACACACACACATAGTGAGAGAGAGAGAGCAAGAGAGGAAAAGAAACACACTCACAGAGAGAGAAGACACAGAGAGAGAGAGAGAGAGAGAGAGAGAGAAGACACACAGACAGAGAGAGAGAGAAAGAGAAAATATAGAGCGAGAGAGACAGAGGCCACACTCACACACGCATGCACAGACACACACACACACACACACACACACACACACACAGGGAGAGAGAGAAGACCCACAGAGAGAGAAAGAGAGAGAGAGAGAGAAAGACGACACACACACACACGCACACACACGTGGCAAACAGAGTAAGGTGCAAGTATATAATTAGATGCTATCTTTCATGTAAAGAACAGTAAATCTGCCTCCACACAAAGAGTACTTTAAGCCTCTAAGCTCTCATTGACACCCATTGTACTCATGCAATGTTACTGTCCTGCTGGTATGGGGGCAGGCTTAGGCTAAAAGTATCCAGAGTTACATCTGCTAGTCTATATCACTGTCAAAAGGAGGCGCACGCCTGCCTGAAAGTGATCCACAGTGTGTGTGACTGATCTGTGTGTGTGTGTGTGTGTGTGTGTGTGTGTGTGAGTCTGGGGTGTGTGTGTGTGTGTGTGTGTGTGTGTGTGTGTGTGTATGGGCATGTGCATGTGCATGTGCATGTGCATGTGCATGTGCATGTGCGTGTGTCTGTGTGTGCCTGTGCATGTGTGTGTGTGTGTGTGCGTGTGTGTGGGTCTGTGTGTGTGTGTGTCTGTATGTGCATGTGTCTGTTTATGCATGTGAGTGTGAGTGTTTGTTCGTGTGTTTGTGTGTTCGTGCGTGTGTGTGTGTGTGTGTATGTGTGTGTGTGTGTCTGTGGGTGTGTGTGTGTGCGTGTATGGGCATGTGCATGTGCATGTGAGTGTGTCTGTGTGTGCGTGTGAGTGTGAGTGTGCGTGCGTGTGTGTGTGTGTGTGTGTTCGTGCGTGTGCGTGTGTGTGTGTGTGTGTGTGTGTGTGTGTGTGTGTGTGTGTGTGTGCGTGTGTGTGTGTACTACATGCTAAGCCCCTTGCTCAGGTAGGCTTTGTGAGTGTCAAGTGGTATCTTTCTCTGCCAGTGTGCTTGGGTATGTGTGTGTGTATTTGTGTATGTGTGTATGTGTGTGTGTGTGTGTGTGTGTGTGTGTGTGTGTGTGTGTGTGTGTGTGTGTGTGTGTGTGTGTGTGTGTGTGTGTGTGCGTGCGTGCGTGCGTGCGTGCGAGTGTGTGTGTGTGTGTGTGTGTGTGTGTGTGTGTGTGTGTGTGTGTGTGTGTGTGTGTGTGTGTGTGTGTGTGTGTGTGTGTGTGTGTGTGTGTGTGTGTGTGTGTGTGTGTGTGTGTGAGTGAGTGTGAGTTTGGGGTTTTCTAAGAACCTCTCAGACAGAGGCACCCAGGGGCTTTGGAGATGACCCCAGCTCTGACCCCAGCAAGACTCAGTCTACAGCCAGGATAAACACCTGAGCTATGGAACCCCCTCATGCTTATCGTATCATATTTGGGCAGGTATTAGAAACACTTTGATCTCTTCTTAATATGCTCTGTGCAGTTAGACAAAGGTCTACCTATGGGTGAGGGGGTTCAGTGGTTGCTGCACACTGTTTTTTGTGAATAACTCCCACAGTTTGCTCAAAGTCAACACCCTCCCTATATGTAAAACAATCACCCTACATGAGGAATGCCTCATAGGATCCCCCACACATGATGCAGTTTGGATAAAGCGATATGTCTGAGCATGACAAACGTATTTTGCCTACGTTAATCAGTCAGACTTAATGTTCTTCCCAAATATCTCAGCCACCATGAAAACAATATGAGCACTAATCTTCGGTAAAAATCTTCAGTATCTTTGTACATTTAAGATTTGTGCACATGAAGGATTATGTTAGAAAGAGACAAATGGCAGATAAATTCACACATTCAAGTGACTACAATCGCACAGGCCTGAGTCTATGCATTAAAAGGCCAGTACAGACATTCTTGTGGTAATCAGATTACAGTGTGTATCACGTCGTATATCACAATTCAAACAGTGCACATTCCATATCAGTGACTGAGTCAACTTGCCTATGTTATGACTAAACACAATCACGGTCATGCCCCAGACTTACTACCGGTCTGTCTTGGATGCTATGGTACGACTGCTGGCCGTGCTGTGGTTCACCTACCCTGGGGTTAGCCCTGACGCTGCAGTTGAGCGTGGCGTTGTAGCCGGCGATGGCTAAGATGCTCGTGAGCGGCTGTGTGAACTTCGGCGGCTCGGTGAAGTCGCGGTCGATGTACTCTGGGTTCTTGAGGTGAAGCCCTGAAGGACAGCGAGAGGGAAAGGAAGAGGAGGAGGAAGAGGAGGAGGAGGAGGAACAGGAGCAGGAGCAGGAGCAGGAGGAAGGGTTGGAGGAGGAGGAAGGGGAGGAAAAATAGGGGGAAGAGGACGGATGCTGTCCATGATACGGGCTGAAAGCTGTATCATGTGGGTTGAACCCTTTATGATGTGTGATGAGGAAGAGACAACATGGCTTTTTGTTTAATCAGAATTACAAGCATTTAAATAACATAACATGTTTATTTCTCTCTTTTTTTGGAGTATATGTCAAATCTTATACAGCGTATGAGATTCAACATATTGTACCATGTTCACACCAAGACGTGACGTTGACACGTGTTTATGTCTCTTCTCTGTATAAGATGGAACTTCCCCAAACTTTTACCCTGTACTTCAAATCATTTATGTTCAGTATTCAATTTAACCATTAGATAAAAAAAAATATTTTGTAAAACACAGTATTTTGCCCACGTTTGTACATTATAAGTACAATTATAAGTATTGATGTTTGTTTCTTATCATATCCACCTCTTTGTAAGAGTTAATAAACTTATTTGATTTAAGGTGGAGAATATAGAGCGTGTGTAACAGTGTGTAACAGAACTTTTTCGGTATACAGAACGCATTATTATTAACACCGCAATGCCTTTTGTCCACAGAAAACACAAACGCATTAGCATTGTGTCATCAAAATAATGAAGAGAGAAAATTATTTTGTGCACAGAAAACCAAACAGAAAAGTCATGTCGTGCACAGAATTGTCTGTTGTGATTTCTTGGGACAAAATGCTGAACGCACTTTCCACTTTGTGAACAAAATTAACTCATTTTTAAAGATAGTAAAGTAAATCTGTCCACACAATGGATATTGTAGGCCAACATTTATACTTTTGTAGCACGAAATACACAATGCACTAAATTATGATCATTCCGTGCCATTGAATGTTTATTTTGTCCACATGTCCGCTATATTACTTAAAATATGATCCGTGAGGAAATCGCGAGACAGAAATAATTGCTCATTGGTGCTGACAGTAACAAGTGCATTAAATAGTGTCAATTGATACTAATTGATCAATATCTCAAAATATACAAAATATGTTGTAATTTCTTATAAACAGATCAATGAATGAAAAAAATCAATCAATCAATCAATTCGTCATTACACTATGACTTTGCAAAGCAGGATGTCACATGCTGTGTGGAGTTTCCGAGACTTTAAGAGTCAGGACTGACCTTGTTTGACGATGAGAGCGCTGTCTTTGGTGACAGTGGCGGACTCGCTGAGGCCGCACATGTTCTCTGAGAAGATGCGGAAGAAATACTCATTCCCCACCACCAGGTCAGTAATGGTAATGCAGGTACGGTGGTAATGCTCGATACAGGTGTACCACTCCTGTGATGGGAAGGGATGGTGTAGTTACTCAAGGGTATAGAAGCATACGTTTATACAGACACACACACACATACACACGCATATACAAAAAAAAAAACACACATACAGAAAAACACACATATTTTGAACACACACTCACATACACACTCACTCAAATGTATTGTAATACTATATGGATATTGCAGAGAGTCAAACTTAAGGGGGGGAGGGATCACTTTAAGTTTGTTATTTGTTTATAGTGTACCATAGTCTTGTTATTTGTTTATAGTGTACCATAGTCTTTTTATCGGCTTTCTGAATGGTGTATCCTGTGATTGGAGCATTTCCATTGTCTTTGGGAGGAGACCAATCCAGTGCCACGTTCTCCCCCCATACTTCCTCAATCTTAACACACTGGGGAGGTCCAGGAAGATCTGAAGAGGTGTAAGGGTAAACGGGTGAAGGGATATTCTGCTGATTATAACTTAATTACATCCAGATTAAGGAGAGAAATAAGTCCCAGTTTTTCCAATAATTCTAAAGATTCTGGCCTGATTCTCAAACAGATTTGGACCAGATTAGGACCAGATCAAGAACAGATCAAGACCAGATCAGGGCCAGATCCATTGCAGATTTTGTTTCTGCCGGGAAAGGCTTAACCCATTGATTGAGAAGCAATGGTCTTTGGCTGAACCCAAAACCAGCCCATAGCTCAGCATCCTTAGATAGGCTGACTCACCAACGATCTGGATGTCCAGAAGAGCTGTGTCCTTATGGTTCTCCACCTGCACGGTCATCTCATACTTGCCGGAGTGTGTGCGTTCGGCTTTGCGTATGAAGAAGATACTGTCGGCATCCGTGTTGCGGATGTTGACCTGGGTGGGCTCCACCTCCTCCCCGTCCTTCAGCCAGCCAACCTTCGGCCTAGGCTTGCCCTGTGGAGCAACAAGCAACGGCAGTACACTAACTGAATATCCACCACACCGTCTTGCTGATTACAATTACAGAAACATAGAATACAAATATATGAAAATGATATTACCTTATGTTACTGGTTACAAAAACATCACAACATTATACTGTAGAACTATGAGGTAGAGCTGTATCCATGAATCTTTTCTTACGGCACCATTTTTAAGAAACTATGGCCTCACCATGAAGGGCACGACGAGATTGACGGCCTCGCCCACTTTACGGGTGAATGTCTGCTTCAGGTGACGGGGAACCCTGATCTTTGGAGGTTCTAGTAGGGTAAAAAGATCAAACTTTGTGTGAGGCGTAATCTTAAATGAGTGTCAGATTGATTTTATGAGGCTAAAGCTATTTTTTTTCAGTTGAGTTCTTTTTCATGCATTCATTTTCTTTGACTTAATTGAAATCAAGTTAGGTTGAACAAAATATAACAATTAAGTGGCAGTTGTTCCCATTCAATCAATAATTCAATTAATCAACCAATCAATCAATCAGTCCAAAATTGCAGGATGTTTATATAAGAGAGTTTCTGTTGCCTAGTTAACATGCAGTGCACCTGGAGCACAGGTGACATAAGGGAGGCTCACCTATGACCTCTTTGACGAAGATGGAGTGTTGGGTGGTGCGCGGTTGGCTGGCCCCGGCGGCGTTAATGGCCCTCACCCTCACCTGGATCTTCACCCCCGTGGGCAGGCCCGTGATGGTGTACCTGGTCTTATCCGTCAGCCCTGGATTGGATGGGATCCATTCGTCCGCTGAAAAGACAGCCAATCATCATGAGGAAGACTTGGTCACTATGGTCTGGGTTAGGTGATGTTGTGGGTTCTGTGTAACCGGTATGTTCATCAACACATAAAGCCATGGTATCCATGGAAACGTAAAGCATGGTACCCAAGAAAGTTTGAAATCTTGAATCTCTGTGATAAACTATACTCTTACATCCTTCAATTTGGTATTCCACCAGATAGCCATCCAATCCCGCGGCACCGATCGTCTCAGGTGGACGCCACTTCATTGTTACCGTGGTGTCAGTGACATCATCCACCACCAGCATGGTTGGTTCACTGGTTACAGCTGAAACAAACACAAACACATATCACTATGGCAACAAAACACTGAAAGAGATTTTGAAATAATTTATATCAGCAATTTGAAGTTCACCAAGCCTTATTGACCGCCATGTATTTGAGATGATGTCTCCACGGATTCACTGTTTACTATCAACACATAGTATGGCATGTCACAGTTCAAGAGCACTTAGACAGGCACTTGCAGTTTTAGACTTGCTCTGTATATGGTCATGTCTTTGTAGTGTTCAAAATAAACCATGCTGTGTCTCACACACACACACACACACACAGCCACACACACACACACACACACATACACACACACACACACACACACACACACACACACACACACAGCACACACACACACACAAACAGCGTTTTAGACTTTTAGACAGCGCACACACCACGCACACACGCACACGCACACACACACGCACACACACACACACGCTCACACACACACACACACACACACACACACACACACACACACACACACGCACACACCACCCACACACCACACTAAACATACACACACACTACATACACACACTCACGCACAGAAACATGCCACAAGTCTGAGCAGAGTGGCACCCACCCAGAATCAGGCTGGCATGCCACCGATCCTTCCCATGAGTCCTCATTAGAGGCTGTCTCTTCTATTCTTACCCAGACACCGTGCCTAACCTGGGGTGGGTGGGGGTGGGGGGGTTCTTCCTACGTACTTCCCTTCCCCCCATCTCTCATAAGCCTGCTACGATTTGGCTGCCATTATGGGGACATATTTAATATCCCCTAAATCCCTACTCTGTGCGCAGTGAGGTCACACACACAATCAGAATGCTTGGGATACTGCCGTCTCCAGAACGACAGCTGCGGAGAGGGAGAATGGCGGTGGTGGTGATCGGGGAGCTCGGAGCAAGGGCATACGACAGAGAGGGTGGCAACAGCCATGTGCAACGCTGTTGTGGTTTAGGTTTTATGTAATAGTGTATTGCGTAATACTGTGCATGAATGAACACATGATCTAAAGACACTGTGGAATTGGAAAAGATAAATACATTTGTACTGATTCATTTCATATTGAAAATGCTATGAAAAGATATTTCTGAAAATAAATGTAGGTTTGCTTTAAAAAATGTAAGATGTAGTGGGGTTTTTTAGGGGTTTAACTTACCGAGTGGTACAAAGGCTTTGGAGGGCTTGCTAGCCTTGGAGACACCAATGGCATTCACGGCGAAGATTCGCACCTCATACGGAACGCCCTCAATCATCTTCTTGGGTTCAAAGGTTGTCTCCTTGCAGAGTTCAAAGTTTATCCTCATCCATCGTGAGCTCTGTTTCTTCTTCCTCTCAATGAAGTAGCCTGAATAGCACCCAACACACACACACACAAAAACACATGAATAGAGCAACAATCAAACGGTTTGTTTAAACATTTAAGGAACCTGAATTTTGAACCGCATACAAACAAACACACAGGGGCTTACACGATACACATAACCATACACGCCTACATGTACACATACACATATACACACACACACACATGTTTATACACATGCGAAAAATATTCACCAACCCAAAATCGGTGATCCTCCATCATAGAGTGGCGGCTCCCATGTCATGGAGCACCAGTCTCCTCCGACCACTGGAACTAGAGGAGCTGGAGGTGGATCTGGAAT
>NC_137912.1:23707109-23717109 GCF_963457725.1 Sprattus sprattus
AACAATGTCTAGCACTGGCCTCAGAATGAAGGTGTGAGACAGTGTTTTCATAGTTTTTGAAAAGCGTAAGTTTTAACATATAAACACATAAGTCTTAATAATAATAATAATAATAATTATTATTATTATTGTTATTATTATAATTTTGTATTATATAACATTAACAAATCAGTGTCTATACGTACGCAGAACAGAGGAGCCAACTTACTTCCGGTTACTTTAGTTGTGGGCATCAGAACCACAGAGAGAGCCGGAGCAGAGAGCGGAGGAATGCGGAGGAGGGCGGAGGAGGAGGACGGCGGAGGAGACAATAACACACACACGGGACAGATGGACAAGATAGACATCATGCCTAGAACACTGGGGGCTGGAAGAGCCTTTAGTTGCACTGACACAGAACCACATAGAGACACAAAGAGATGGCACAGTGGAGCCTGTCTGGGAGCAGGGAATCCTGGGAGATATACCACCGGCAATCAGAAGAAGCAGGAAAGTGCAGTGACCTTCCAGATGGCTTTAACCGTGCTTGGCTCTGAGTGACCTCTGACCTTCCCCTTTCCCTTTGCGTGAGCCTGGCAATGGGACTTCCTGAGGCAGGTTATTTCAGGTCAGAAGGATGCACAAAAGGGGCGTAGGGGAGAGATTTTACTGGACCAAACTGTTATCCAATAAGGATGAGAAGGGTGACTGGAGGACAATGGAACAAAAGGGAGAGTCCGAGTCTTCTTTTTATAATCCCGTAAACTCCCCCTCTCCTCAAGGGACTGTTTCTCCGCCCCCCCACCCCCCCCCCCCCCCCCCCCCCCCCCTCAAGTCAGTGTCTGTAATGTTTCTAGGCATGTCAACACTATATGCACTCGTTCATCGATTTCCACATTCTCATCGATCAGATCCGTGAGCCATCTGTGTGCTCTTAGGCACCCTCTTGCTTTTTAACAAACTCTACATCCCCTATGGCAAATTGAAATGTTTGTGGTGGTGACATCATTTTTATTAAGCCATTATTTTTAGGTCTTTGAGGTTCCTACAAAGCCATCCACTGTTAAAGACCTGTGAAGAAGGCACTGCCATTTCCTGTCTGATGAAGGACCTGTCATTAATTGCAAAAGGACAATTAATTTACAAAAGACATCAGCACACTACATTTCAGTCCAAATGTAGTAAAGAACCTAATGTCAACCCTCAGTAGGCTTCTTACACAACGTCATCCTGCCATCAACATTGTTGAGGGAACAATACTTGTCTGCTTGGAATTTCCAGTGGATAATTCACAATGCACTTGTGTGGCCGAGGAAGACAGAATTGAGTGTAAGACATTTACTGTGTGGGAAGGACACACATTCCCTTCTGTTGAGTGACCACTGACAGCTGGGCTGGTGCACAGATAGGGAAAACAATATTTGTTTAAATGTGTTCATTGTTGTTGTTGTGTTTTTGTATGTTTTTCGCAGGAGGAGTTTATTCATGACTAGTGAGGTTTGGAATGTGCCATGGTGCTGCATGCTGGTTCATTCAGTTTGCATCTGTGAACCACTACTGGAAAGGCCAAGCATTGCAAAGAGTACAAACAAAACTCTGCATTACGAACCAGAAAAACATCCAAAGCAATCAAAAGGACTAACACAAGAGGCAACAAATGAAACCCATCTTATGGGAGGAGCCCCAAAAATGCTTTTCATTTGCGCAAAGACAGAGGGACAAAATGAACGAGACCGTAAACGGACAACAGTGAATAGATGGAATAAAACCGTTCATACTTGGGAGTGGGACGAATCTCTTGCCCATTCTTGTACCATTTCAGCTCAGCTGTCGGGTCCGCAAGGTCAACTATAAGGCGGATTTTTCCACCTTTGTCCGCCTGGTATGCCGGATCCAGCTTTTTGGCAAAAGCTTAGGGTAAAAGCAGATTGATTGAGTTTGCAAGAATGGTTGGGTGCAAGATAATCCACAAAGGTCAAATACCGACACACTTCAACATACTATTTACATAGAAAATTACTCCCTGTAACGACCCTGAAATGATTGCCTCAAATAAATTAGACATATTTAAATGTTTATGTTTGTGTAATACCACAGTGTGAACCACTAAACCTGAAACCTATACTGTGTGATGCATGTTATCGTGAGTAGCGTCAGGGCGCTGTGGTGGAAAATGCTGATGATATTTGTTCATGAGCACCTTCACTCTTTTTCACGACCTTCGTTGTTTTCTTCAGTCTCTTCAGAAGCCCACGTAGGTCGGTGATGCCGTATTCGAAGGCTATCTTCTCGTACTCGTCTGGCCGAGCGTTTTTGAGGATATCCCAGACGTCCACGTCGGGGGCCTCTTCCAGTTTAGGCTCCCTGGGGAACCGCCACAGATAAAGCAGGGAGATGGTGTGAGATCAGAGGTCAAATGAGTGCACTCGCGACGTGTCCTGAGGAACTGTATTATCATTGTGAATCAGCGGAGCAAGCACTACCGAAATACACTATTAAGAGCACAGTCCATGATTCTGGCAAAAGGTTGTTGATATTTGAGCTAAACAGGTTCCTGAAGCATCATGTTGATTGGCCTGGAATTGTTTATGGCTCATTCAGAGCCATTATGTTAGTTTCCTGTTTACAAAGCCAGGATTACAAATGGCACAGTTATTTTAGCGCACAGCTAGAGGACTGTGGGGAGGGTTGGGCTGAATTTGACAAAAAGTGTATTGGATTAGAATCACGGACCGCACCTTTAAGGGACAGAGGAACAGTTTAAGACCAGAGACCACGAGACTGGTCAGGATGGAAGGGCCCAGCTTCCTCTGGAGTCTCCTCTGTCCATTTTTCCTGTCAAAGCTTCTCTACCTCTCAGCTTTTTCTCTTACTCTGTCTCTCTCTATCTCCCTTGATGAATCTTTCTCTCTCTCCCTCACTTTGTACCTCTCAACCTCTACTCTCTGTTTTCTGTCTCTCTTTGAACAGTTCCTCAGGACATGTCACCAAAGGGATGGGCTAGGCCATGGAGTCTGGCTGCTGGCTGGTGGCACGCTGTGATAAGTAAGTTCTTACGTGAAGAGGGAGAGATTTAGCGAACGGGAAGAGGGATTCTGATTGCTGGGTCCAAGTTTAGGGCCTTGTGTTTCTGGGGAATGTGAAAACGGGCTTTTTAGCAAAGGAAGGGTGAGAGAAGAGGAGAAGAGTTCACAGTTGGGGTGTGTAACAAAATGTGGTGCTAATCGTGTTACTATTACAGGGGCGCTATGGTACACTTAAATAAACAAACGAAAGGGGATGAGTATGGATGTTCAGGTGCGACCAACAGATAATAACCATACCCAGATAGCGCCTGACTTGCAGACGGATCTGGCCCGCAACCGGCAAAGATCCGGCCCATTGTCGGCTATCACTGTGTCTGGGCATTTAATAAAAGGGCTTTTTAAGGGAGAGGGATGTGATTTTAAGGGAGAGGGATGTGATGTATTTTTTTCCAGAACCAAGATGGATCAGGTTGATTTCAGTGCGTGGCATGCAGGTAGTTAAATGGGAATGTACTAAGATAAGATGATCTTCAGTATGTGAAGAGCAGTCTTATCTGTTGTTCTCAACCAGCTGAAATGAGCCCATCCCTTTGTCTGATCACTGGGTTTAGTAAAGATCAGGGTTGTCTGCTAGTGCTGTTGTTTTGTTTTGTTTTGTTTTGTTTTAGCTCATGGGGTTAGGTTCAGTTTAACCAAGAAGTCCAGTTAAAGCATATTTGTTCAGGTTGTGAGGAGGCTCATTAGTCAATATCAGACTCGAGTTAAACAGCTTTTTCTTTCTTAGACATTTCCTGAATGTCAGAAAGATTCCAAGGCCCAGAATAGCATGAAATTATTGTTTCTGTTTCTGTTTCGTAAAATGAGAGAAGGTTTCAAGTCCACTTATATTCAGGCAGTTATTAGCTACACTAGGTATAGTAATGGCAGATATTGTTTTAACTTTGTGTTTTCTAGTTTTCTAATGATTGTGCAGTGATAACACTATTTTGCAGCTTCATTTAGAAGAGGCCCAACAGCAGGTCCAGAATGACTGGAATGGAGGCATCTTCTGAAGGTCACTGGACCAACACCGGAAGGTTCCATGTCCATCATTTCTGATACCTGACTGGATGGGTCATGAATGCTGCCTTCAAATTAAGTGTTACCACACTACAGTCGGCCAACACTCTTGCTTGTCCACTTCCTGGAACTACATTCCATGCTGGGAAAGCTTCAAGATTGGTCATACTTACCGGCAGTAAGGTTTAATGTTTAGTTTTACCTATGGTACTCTACTAACCTGGCGTTTCTGAATGTGCGGGGGGGAAGAAGAAGAAAACAAGCCCAAAATAAATGTGATTTTTTTTACTGAGGGATTTCGGAGTGGCTTTGAATTATTCTAGATTTTCCTCACTGTTGCACAAAAGAATTCGATTCTGGATACCACAAAGCCGAGGAAAACCAAGAAAAAGAGAAAAAAAAAAAGAAAATCTCAAAGGTAATGATGAATTAAACCAAAAGAAAGATGCTTTGATTGAGTTTGAGTGGCTACACTTTGGATTAATAGAACAGGATTGCCATACATAGAAATCTACAACAGTATTGTTCAGTAATGTACAGTTAAAGATTTGTTTTTTTTCTTGCTTTGTTCCTGAAAAATAATGTCATATCCTAAACAAATTAATGAAGAACGTGGAGAAAAACACAAGAAAAGCAACAAAAAACAAAAGAGAAAAAAGAAGAAATGTGAAAAAGAAGAAGAAGAAAGCAATATCAGGGCTTGTTGAGAAAAAGAACAAGAAGGTGCAAAAAAGCCTCCACCCAGTAGGGGTAGAGTGTAATTCTCACCTATGCTTTAGGAGACCACTAAAGTCAAGATCGCCCGCATCCTCGTTGCCTTCACTGCTGTTATACAGACAAGAAGAGATTAATGGACATTTCTGTTAATGAAAAAAAAGAAAACAGACACAGGCACCAAACAGAGAACAATGCTAAACAGAAGAACGCAAAATGGAAGTGGCTGACTGCAATCTATGCCTTAGGCCTGTGCTAACGCATGATTGGTGGCTTTCCACAAGGTCCCCTTTTCGCCTGTCTTTCATGTCCGTCGAAAACCGGGTTTGTGTAAGCGCTGCCGAGGTCAATCCCAGGAACCAGGTGCTAGCATCCTCACAAAGGTTCTGCTGTGTTGTTGCCAGGGCAACTCTTGTTATGCAGATACAATTGCAAGGATGCATTCATGAGTGGGATTTATTTACTTTTGCGTTGCTTTCTGACACATTGTTGTTGTTGACTTTCTGGGTAAGGAGATGCAGGTGTTGGCCTTTTGAACAGAACACATTAGGGTTGGTTTTCTAGTAATAACCCTTTTATAAATGTATGAATGGTTAATCAAGTCCACGTTGATGGTTTGAAGTTTCTTGCATTGGTTTACTGTGGGTATCTAGGTTGATTGATGTGTAACACCTAGTCAATTCTAGTGTTTTTCTAAATGTGTTTCAAGCAATATTAATAGTTCTACTCCTATGGACTTATTTAATGCACCCAAACATGCTCATTATCTTTGGATAATAATCTTACATTTCTTTGCCCAAAGAGCTGCGGTTTCCCAAAACTCCCTCTGTTTTTTCTAAGGGAGGCCTAGAAGCAATTTTTGTTTAAATATTTATATAGTATAGTATTTATATTTTCTGTAATTCTGCTTCTCTGCAGCTTTGAGTTTGACTAGACTACCTACAATCTTAACTGTTCAAGGTAAGTCTACGTGGAAGGCTTATTGAGATTCTCAGATCTTGGTTTCTTGTTGGTGATTAGATCAATCTCAGTACCTTCTTTTGAAAGCCGATCGAATGTCAACATTCTGCTGCTCAGCTGTGTCTGAAAAACAATTATCCAAGAAAATCAAAGTGCTGAAAGAGACTATAGATAAGGATCTCTTGATACTTAAAATCACAGCCAAACATGCTGCAAACCTTTCACTTCCAGGTCAAAGGAGCAACTGTCAAATTTGTCCTTGTAGTTCACTTCACACCTGTAGTTGCCCCCATAATTAGGTTTGGCCTTAATGATGTGCATCTCAAATGTGTGGATCTGCAGTTACAACAAAATAAACAAAGAGCACTGACACCAAATGAAGAAAGTACAAGGTTGGGATAAGCAAATATCTAGCCCTAAAATGTAGAAAGCCATTCTTTACAATGTTGTCAGAACTGCAAGGTTTATATAGAATAAAATAAGACATCATTCAGCAATTCTTCTTCTCCTTTTTAATTTGTTTTATATTTTAGCCAATTGAGCAGATTGCTATAGTAAGGTAACTAGCTACCTAGTTAGCTGACTGATTGATATATAGCTAGGTGGCTGGCTATTTTTTTAAAGATTCATTTACAGGCTTTATTTGGATATGACAGTGAAGTATTTGGACAGGAAGTGAGGAGGAGATGATCGGGGAATTACATCAGGCTGGAATCGAACCTGTGTCCTCGTGGACATTGTAACCTGGACAAGTGGGGCTTAATGGCTCACGCCACTTGCTGGCTCATTTTTGCCCTGAAATGTCAAGTATCAGCTTTTGCATTATACCTCTTATAATATTTAGACAACAGCAAAGGCTTTTCTTTTCTATTCTATTCTATTTCTCATAATATTTAGACAACAATAAAGGCTTCTCTATTCTATTATATTTCTTATAATATTTAGACAACAATAAAGGCTTTTCTATTCTATTCTATTTCTAATTATATTTAGCTGCATATTAAACAAACCTGACTTTTGAGTAGATGATAATGCATTTCATTAGATGTGGGCAAGACCAATTACAGCTTTAATAAAAGGATTCTATCTTTGGCTGGTTTGTACCTTGCTGAAGCGATCAAATGATTCCTTCAGCTGCATGTGTTTTCCAGTCTTGCTTGCCAAGTCCATCCATTTTCCTTTGAACCATTTGATTGTGGGTTTGCGCAGCAGGTCCTCCGCTTTCACCTTGGCAACGAAGGTGATGTCTGCACCTGAGAAAACATCAAGATCAAAAGTCAAACAGTCCCTATGGGCCTCCACACATTATTCTATGAGGCATGATCACATCTGTATGTCTCTCTTGATGTGAATTGCACATGAATTTATGGAAATAAAAAAACACAAACCCCACATTAGTTTATGACAGACTGGTGTTAGAAATGGGCCATATGCTTCCCTATGATGAGCTAAAGGAAATCATAAGATCCATGTATATACGTACATAACATCACTTACCAACTGAGATGGATGATGTTTCAGGTCTCTCAATCATGAGGGTGAAGAGGGGTGGAGTTTCAATTGGCTTGTCTAAGTCCTCAGGAGGTTGCCCTTCGCCCAAGGACCACACTGGCCAATCCGGAGAAAGACGCACATTATCATCATCTCATAATTCCAGCATTTAGTCACGGCATACTCACCACCCTCTCATCTCCATCCCCCACACATACACACACACACGCACATACACATACACATACACAAGCACACACACACACACACACTCAAAGGAAACTGAGAGAGCTCTCTCACATAGTTCAATCATCACAACAAAGCAAGCTGGATCTGAAGCTTGAGAAGCACTAAAGCAATGATGCAAGCATATGAACACAGGACACAAAAACACGAAAAGTGGTACCTTGTAGAGAGGATAGAAAAAGAAAGAACTGAGAAATAGGTTGCCATAGTGATTGACATCATACACAGTACACATTCTAGGGGGTTATTTGACACATCCAGATTTCTTGACATTCTGATTTCCAGTAGATCAAGCCCAGTGGGACTCTCTAGAGACTCATAAACAAATCATCAAATGTGCCACTGACACAAAACCCTGCCACTCATGTCATGGTTCATGATTCTCAGCAGCCTCAGTATCTCCACAATAGCAGTAAATCTTACAGCTATGAGATAGCATTCACCCTCCAATTATTTCCTAGCCCTAGTATCCTCCCTTCATAGAGGTGAGAACATTTTGAAGTCTTGAACTGAAGTCTGTTCATTTTTCCATGGCGTATGGAAAAGCTGACTGTTTCCCAAAAAAACCATAGCTTCCTACAAGCTATGGAGAGGAAATGGGAAGTTGGGGCTATGGAGTTTTAGGAAAACCAGTCCTTTCCATAAGGGCGCCTTCTCAGGCCCAACGAACCAAGACACGTAAAAACATATGCAGCCTGGTTCCATTGGGCCCTCCAGTATGGACAAATGAACACTTTATACTCCAATGACTAACGCCATGAGGATTCCCTAGATTAAAGTGAATAAAACCACTGAGCTCTTTGTGCGTGTCACACTATACTGACTAGACCTATATCAGATACCATACCAGCCACAGCACTTTCTGTCTGGAAGGCTGGTCTAGAGGCCTGGGTATGAGTGCGTTTTCTGGGCATAAGATTTTACCTGAGTCTTTTCTCCCCATGGACGACACAGGCACGCTATCATCTGGACAGAGACAGAGAGACGTTTACAGCATATTGTAGAAAATAATACTGTAAAATCGACAAGCAGCAGACACGCTCAGACGCACACACGTACAGCTGGTGCCGTACATGTGAGGACACGTACACACACACACACACACACACACACAAACACACACACACACACACACACACACAGATAACACAGACATATACACACATGGACTGATCATGCAGCAACAAACAGGTAACAACATCAAACTTTGGCTACTGGAATTTCACCATGATACCCTCAACCACCTGACACATTTGTAATCTTTCCTCATCTGTCATGGAATTGAAGTATCCATTACTTCTTCATTATCCACATTCTGAATTTCCAAAAATGTTATGACTGAAATGGCGTAATATTAAAGTTAAACATTTCAGGGTAAAGTTTTTTGGGGGTGTAAAGAAAAATATTTGTTGAGGCATCATGGCGTTCAGAATTCCAAACACAGAAACAGAGCAGAAACAATGACAATAGAATGCACATGAAACACACATTTCTCAAATACTAGACAAGTATTTATTGATTATGTTATGGTAGTATCCTATAAATGAACTCTGAACTGAATACAATTAAACATGTTTCTGTACATGTTTTCCTGTGACCAGACAGCTGCTTGTATTACTCCAAACCAGTGCTTCTCAGTCACACTCCTAGGGAGTCACAGAATTGCACGTGTCAATCTCCCCTTTAACTAAGTTAGGTGCTGTTCAGTCTCACCTTGGGCTAAATGCGGATCCTCTAGCTATTCTCCCTGACTGGTCTTTAAATGTTGTTCTCGGGGACCTTTGAAGAGATAGTTCAGCTAAAAAAGAACTTCTAGAACTCCGGTAGATTTCTAAGATTTGTGTGTGTTTATTGCCTGTTGTAGATTACTATGGAGCACAGAAGGCGTAGTGGTAGGTCGGTACAGACAGAGTGATTTTCTATATCAAAACCTAGAGTGTAGTAACTTCTCTACACTTTAGAAGTGTACAGTGGTTGATTGCTCCTAGTCACTGATGTTTTGCTGGATAACTGAATTTGTGCTTTGCCGACAATTAAAACCTTGGTGTCTACTGATGTGAAGTGAAGTAAACAAATTGCATTATTAGATGAACAGTCCCTCTAATGCTCCAAGAAGGAGCTTTACACACTTAGATGATAGGGAGCTGACAGTGCTAAAGAAGTGAACAAAGAACCCTCTAAGCTAAACCTTTGACGGTTCCACCAAAGAATCTTGTAGGAAATAACCTTTGCAATAAGTTTAAAAGTGACAAACAAACAACCCCCAGATAAAAGCATTCTAAACAGAGGCTTTGAGGGTTCTTGTTGCCAGGTCTGTCTGTAAGCGACTGTCGAGTGAGCGGTGACATGCAGTGCTGGGGCTCCACCAGGAGTGCAACAGGTAAACACTGCTCTAAGCTATGGGTTTGGTCGGAGCTACTGCTGGAGGATGAACAGAAGGGTCTTACTAGGCAGCTCAATAGACAGTTTCTTGAGAGTATGTCCATCCTCTGTGAAAGAAAGCAAAGCATTGTGTGCAATCAATC
>NC_137912.1:23722109-23819609 GCF_963457725.1 Sprattus sprattus
ACCCACACCCTTACTGCCTTCCATATTGAAACACACACTCTCTCACCCCCACACACACACATACACTGATAGCTGTTCTAGTGAGGACCTTGTAAAACCCCTTCTCTCCAGGGAAGTGCGGGGGAAGACAGAACATGTGCTTTAGAACCCAGACATAATAAATGTCTAGCTCCGAACTCAGTGACCAGACTGGAAGGGATTTGGACCAAAGGACAGTGGGTACGTTGATAAGAAGTCATTTCGCACCCACTGAGGTGTTAGATATGCAGGGTTGGAGAGTAACTAGTTACATGTATTAAAATGTAATTAAATTACAAAATAAATATAATTGTGATCTGTAAAAAGAGATGTAATTACATTACAGTCACTGATCAAAATGTTGGTGATTATAAACACAGTTACATCTGAATATATTCTTTTCGGCAAAAAGCTTCTAAGCTTCTAAGTAGAATGAAACATTCATTCTGTTGCTTTGCATCTTTTCGCCATCTAGACAGGCTCCAATCATTTGGCAGTATGCTCTCTTGTTTAAGTTCAAACTGACTCTTCTGCCAATCAAAAAGTAATCAAATGTAATAAGTTACATTACTTTGAAGAAAATTGTTACATTACTTATTACATTTTGAACGGGGTAACTAGTCATCTGTAACCTATTACCTTTCAAATGTAACCTTCCCAACCCTGTAGATTTGTGGTCTTGACTTACTGTGGTCGGTCTGTGGTGTCTACAGAGCTTCCCGGCGTGGTTGAACTTGAGACTGGTATTTTAAACTGTTCATTTATTTGTTGTTTGTTTGATGTTTGGTGACAAGGTTTAAAACAGTTCACATTGCTTTTCCTCTCATGTTCAATGGAATGTCATAAAGCACTGGTTGACTTGTTTCAAGTCAACTTCTTATGTTTTTTGTCCGCTATCACATTTAACCCCCATGTTAACTCCTTCTTTTAGACTTCTCTCTCTCTCTCTGACCCTCTCTGCTTTTCTGTGTTTACTTTTCTTTGTTTTCTAAATACCCCCCAGGCCCTCCCAGGAGAAGCCTGTGGAAATGAAGCTTCAAGGTCAACCTCTGTGCCTGGGCTGAGATCCAAAGAGACTCTAGTGATCGCGATCACATGTGCTTTCCAAGAGGAATAGAGCCTGGGCTGGGGGTGGAGGGCGGAGAAGTGAGGGCGTTCAGTGTGACAGTAATTGTCAGCTGTATCAACATTACCAGATCACTCCGCCAGTCAGTCCCTGCGGTGCTAAGATCTGACTGTTCCACCGTCACGGCGACCCCTCCGAATCAAGCAAGGCCATCGCCATGGCTCTCAAATTGGGTTTACAAGTTCACGCGGCGATGGCCTCAGCGACCGTGTTTACACATTTACACGGGGCCATGTCACATCACGTGTCGGGCGAGTGGCGGCGTACCCCGTAATTACTCCGGTTGACAACTTTGCTTGTTAAAATCACTGCAGTCCAGCCCAAGGCCGGCTGACTAGTTTGTTTACACCTCTTCCTTAATGTGATACCCACCTCCGCGCCTCTAAGTGCTCTCCCTCCCGTTCTAAGGTTTCTGTGGCATGGCCATGGAGGGTCATCGCCGACTGTGCCGTCGAGCATGTGAGAACATTGCCACTTGGCCCAACAAGTGACTGGTGGCTTTAGCTTGTTAAATATAGGTCTCAGGTGTCTGAGAGGCTGCTGGGAATAAACCCAGTGCCTTGACTCTACTGTCCTCGCCTCGCATTGCCTCTCTTCTCCTCTCCTCCCCTCCCCTCTCCTCTCCTCTCCTCTCCTCTCCTCTCCTCTCTTCTCTCTTCTTCTTTTCTCTTCATCCCTCCTGTCCTCTCCTCACCTCTCATGTCCTCTTCTTTTCTCTTCTCTTCTCTTCTCTACTCTCCTCTCCTTTCATGTCCTCTGTACTTTATTCCTCTCTTTGCCTCACCTCTCTTCTCCTTTCATCTTCTGCTGTTATGCTTTTGGACTTTTTGTATATGCTGAAAGGATCTGAAGACAAACCAGTCAAATGACTCACCTCCAGGTTGGCCGTCATCTACAAAGAGAGAAAGAGAAAGCAAAAAAAAAAGAAGTATTTTACTGCCAAGATAGCTCAAACTCAAGATAGCTTAAACTAAAGATAACTCAAACTCAAGATAACTCGAACTCAAGATATCTCAAATGCAATGACCTCTAATCGTTATGACTATATATGTCTGAAACTGTAAAGCTGGGACCTACTGATAGTGATAGTAGTACAGTAAAGTAAAGCAGTGCAATCCTCAGAAAACTTGTGGTTTTTAATAAACTCTGAAGTTTCCAACATCTGACTCCTGTAGGTATTTAAGCCCATTCCCACTTACATTCACCGAGTCTTGACACTCCCCCAGACATAAGCAGCGCTTTCTTGGACTGTTGGCTGGCAGGCTGATAAAATCTCCTTTCTGAGCTGATTTAAGACCAAGTTAACCCCCCTCTGAAGTACTCTAAGACAGGGCCTGCGTGGATCAATGGGTGTGGAGATCCACGGAGAAGCTAGATATACAGCTTGGGTTTAAATGGAAAGTGACGGGGTATTAGAGGCAAGAAACGTCCACCTGTGGATTAAAGTCCTCCCAGACTTTCTTTGTGTATGATGGAGAGAAAAAGAGGGAGGGAGTGTGTGTGTGTGTGTGTGTGTGTGTGTGTGTGTGTGTGTGTGTGTGTGTGTGTGTGTGCGCGTGTGTGAGTGTGTGCGTGTGTGTGTTTGACTGTGTGTGTAACCTTGTTTAACATTTCCACCATGACTTTTAAGGGGCATGGAACAATATGGTATGTATGCAAGCCCATCATTCATCCAAAGCTTATAAGATTCATCAGTTGGTCATACTTTCAGTCATACCTACTTCATCGCTCCAACAGCTAATGCTACCTTATTTATACACAGCATGTATTTAGAGCCCACACACCCATACATTCGCACGTTGATGAGACTGCCCTCTGGTGGTCATCACCGGAACTGTGGAAGAAATGACCAAAGACCTGGCACATCCCATGATGTCACCTTTGGCGTGGTGGGCTTTCGCATGCCAGTCAGTTTCCACAATCTGTGTGCCCCCTCTCTGAAGAGCCCTGGCACCTCCGCCTGTGAATACTGTAGGCATGCCAGCCTGGGGTGGGGCAGGTGGTGCAGGGCTTTTGTTAACCGCCCTGTGGGCCTACTGGGTTTTGGACACGGCCGAGGGCTCTAAGAGTAAAGCCGGCTGGCAATGGGAGGCAGTGTCACACTCGTGTCATCTTTCCCCTTCTCTTCTCTCCTCTCCTCTCTACTACTCCTCTCTCCTCTTCTTTCCTCTCCTCTCCACTCCTCTTCTCTCCTCTCCTCTCCACTCCTCTCCTCCACTCACCTCTGCTCTGCTCTACTCTCTCCTCTCCTCTCCTCTCTCCTTTCCTCTCCTCTCCTCTCCTCTCCTCTCTGTATCATCTGAAGGGATGGAGACTCACGTCTAATTCCTCTCTCTCTCTCTATCCTCCCATCCTTTCCCTTCTCTCCCTCTCACATGCTTTTTTTCTACACAGCCTCAGCATCTACTTTTCAAATCCCTATACCTCCACCCAAATATTTTTCAAGAAATAACTGCTCTTTCTTTCTCTGCCTTTCTCTCACTTACCCTCTCTCTCACTCTTTCATTCTCTCTCTCGCTCTCTCTCTCTCTCTCTCTCTCTCTCTCTGTTTCCTCCTCAGGGCTGAGAAGCATATTGTTTTACCCCCTGCCCCAGCTACCCAGCTGCCCAGGCTGCAGGTATGTTCAGCTGTCACTGGCACTGAAGTGCAGACAGACAGGCTTATGACCCCTCTACCCCTGCCCCACCCCAACAACTCAAAGCCAAAGAGCTGTCATCGCCTCAGATGCTTAATATAGACCTCTTTAATGCAAAACACTTTGTGTTTCACAGAACACACTTATACGGTCTGCCGAACACGCACAGATGAAAAAATCGCTATCATTATTAGACGAGTGCAACACTTGAATGCGATTGAAATCCACTTTTAGATATTTAATGAAACCATCATAAATTGTGGCTCTGGACTAAAACTTGCATTCCTTGTGGTTCTTGAACCTGCTTTAGGTGTATGTTTGCATACATTCATGCATGTCCATTCAATATGTTAGTGCATATGAAAGCAGATGCAATGCTTAACCCTGGCCACAAATTCTGGCAATGTTCTATAGAGACATCAACAAAAACATAATTTTCTAATAGCAAATTCGATTATGAATTTGATTTTAGTGCATTTTTGTACATTTCAATAAATACACACAAATGAAAAATATTATTTATAGTTGGTATATTGTTAACGCTGTAGTTGCACTTCCCTGGTGTAAATCAAAGCTGTGTTGTTGCAGCCACACTGACGAGGGTGAGTTCATGACAGCAAGTACGCTATTGAGGAATTGTTAACGAGGGCAATCCTGGAGTCTGTTGTTTATATAAGGCCTGATTTATGGACTGAGGAGATGTCAGGAGTGGCATTGGCACGTGCGGAGAGAGAGAGAGAGAGAGAAAGCAAGCATGAGTTAGACAGATGGAAAGAGAGACTAGATATGACAGAGAGAGAGAGAGAGTGATGGTGTTGGAGTGTTGTGGTCGTCTATCCATGGAGGTGAAGACACAGGGCTTTTCCCTCTTCATTCAAGAAAAGTCTCGCATGTCAAAGAGTTGTGGGACACTCAGACATCTAACCCTATGACTTCATTTATTTAGGTTCTGCTGTTGTGCTTATACACGACTGACATGTGCATGTGTGTCTTTGTTTCTTTCACACGCTTGTGTTCTCATTCAGACCGGTTAAGATCATTAATGGATACTGATTTTTAGATCATGTGAAATAGAGAGAGAGAGAGAAAAAGAAAGAGAATAAGAAAGAGAGAAAGAGAGAGAGAGAGAGAGAGGGAGAGAGAGGGGGGGGCGGGAGAGAGATGTAAAAAGAGAAACAGAGCCGTGTAGAGACATGAAAACAGATCTTCTGGAATGAGAAAGAATGAGAGAAATAATACCAAAACAGGAGAGACGTCACACAGGATAGGATTAGGAGATAAGCCAAAAAATATATATTATGATGAAGATTTGTTTAAGACACGAAATCAAACATGAGGGAGAGAGATAAACAGTTAACAGAGAACAGACAGGAAAATGGAGAGACAGAGAGAAAGACAGAAGGAGAAACAAACAGAGAGAAAGACAGATGAAGGGACAGACTTACAGAAAAGAGAGAGAGAGAGAGACGGAGAGACAGACAGAAAGAGAGACAGACTGACAGAGAGAGACAGATGGAGAGACAGACAGACGTGGAGAAGAGAAGGGGGGATTAAAAGTCTGCTCATTCTGAACTATTCCCGGGGACTGGAATCCCCGTCCCTGGAGTCCTGGTCTCAATGCATCTCTCATCCTTCCCTTAGGCGCCCTGCCCCAGCTGGCCATCCACATTTCTGAGAACAATACTTTTTCAACCAAACACACACACACACACACACACACACACACACACACACACACACACACACACACACACACACACACACACACACACACACACACACACACACACACACACACAGCCTCTCCATCTGTCAGCCCTACTGAGGCTATTTGTAGGGATGTTTGCATCTTAGGAGCATGCCTTCATTGTGTGTGGTTGTGTGCGTATGTGTGTGTGTCTGTTTGTGTGTTTGTGTGTGGTTGTGTGTAAATGCATGCTTGTGTGTGTCTTGCTATGTTTGTGTGTATAAAATATTATGGTTCAACCCTATTGGTCTTTCAATGTGAGGATTATTCTTGATTAAGTGTTTGTGCGTGCGTGCGTGTGTGGGTGTGTGTGCCTGCACGCAAGTGTCTAATATTCATATGGTCCAGCCTTATAGACACACCGACACGGGATTGGTGTCACGGCAGAGCTTTTTGATTGTTTATTTATGTGTTTCTATGTTTGTTTATGTTTTTTTGTTTTGTTGTTATTTAGTTGTTTTGTTATTGTTCAGTGTCTGTTCAGCTCAGTCTCAGTGGGGTGAAAGCAACTTAAGACTGATCAAAATCATGTCAAAGCGGAAAGCGAAAACCGCTGGTGCACCGGCCAGTACATGCAGACCTAACTTCACCGGTGCAGAGGTGGAGGTACTGTTGCAGAATTTAGATGTGATTCTATTCTAGAATCTATTCCACTACGGCTATATCCACGCGATTGAGTTTAGTAATTATTCATTTATTCACTGCCATTTGCAGTGTTCGTGTAGTGCTTTTATTTATTTTAGGACATCACAATGCCTCGTAGAATCATGACTATAAATGTGAAACGTGATTGTTAATGATGTAAATACTCTCGTATATAATATTATTATAATGATTTAAATCCGAGGATGTCTGTAGAATTGCTCTCACACGGCAGACGCCGTCTCAGATGCAGACTCAGGACTCGGGACTTGGACTCTGGGGGTGTTGCATAGATTGTCAGCGCACCATATTTAAACTGGAGTTGGTGGTTTGTCATAGCACCAATCACCAACGATTTATCACAAATTCAGCCCTTAAGAACATGGGCGCACTCCAATCTACAGTACAACTGCGTTTCTGCGTTCTTAAATCCTGTTCTTGGCTAAGAACGAATCCCAGCTAAGAAAGAATTTTCCCGTGAACTTCGTAAATGGAGTTAAGAATACGTATCGCTCACATCCATCACAGTTTAGAACAGCACCGCAGACGCCGTCTCAGACGCAGACTCAGGACTCGGGACTTGGACACTGGGGATGTTGCATAGATTGTCAGCGCACAATATTTATACTGGAGTTGGTGGTTAGCATAGCACCATATTTATACTGGAGTTGGTGGTTTGGCAGCGCACCATATTTATACTGGAGTTAGTGGTTTGTCATAGCACCATATTTATACTGGAGTTGGTGGTTTGGCAACACACCATATTTATACTGGAGTTTGTGGTTTGTCATAGCATCGTATTTATACTGGAGTTGCAGAGCCAAACTCACAGTCCTTCCATTCCACTCAGTAATCTCCACTGTGCTTGCACATAGTGAAAGAGAGAGAGAGAGAGAGAGACAAAAAGAGAGAGAGAGACAGACACAAGAGAGATGGAATACACAGGCTCATCTAGTGAGATATGAGGACATGTGTGACCACTTTATAAAGGGCTGGGAGGGGTGGATGCTTTAGAATACATAGACAGCAGTGGGTTCAGGCCCAGCTTGGACCCATTAAGTGTCTGGATCTTCCCCAGACTCTACTGTTCTTCTGGAGGTCCTAAGCCTGAACTGTGTCTGGACCCAAGAACCCAGAAGAAAAATGACACTGACTTTGGGGAAGGGTACTGAACCTGTCATATGAGGCGCTGGATTATCACCGTAATGGATTATTATTATTATTGTGTTGGTATGTCACTGGGCAAAAATGTTTGCCTACATTATGCATGTGTGGTTGTGAGTGTGTGTGTGTGTGTGTGAGTGTGTGTGTGTGTGTGTGTGTGTGTGTGTGTGTGTGTGTGTGTGTGTGCGTGTGTGTGTGTGTGTGTGTTAGTGTGTGCGTGTGTGTGTGTGTGTGTGTGTGTGTGTGTGTGTGCGTGTGTGTGTGTGTGTGTGGTGTGTGTGTGTGTGTGTGTGTGTGTGTGTGTGTGTGTGTGTGTGTGTGTGTGTGTGTGTGTGTGTGTGTGTGTGTGTGTGTGTGTGTGTGTGTGTGTGGAGTGTGTGTGTGTGGGGCACATGCTGCCTCTCACATTGCCCTGTCACATCAACATGACTTAACACCCTACAGTGCAGCCCTTCCATCATATAGCAGTAGCTCAAAGCATCTTCAGTGTCTTCTCAATCACCCTTTACATATCAATCAGTCAGCTGGCATCCACACACACTTCTAACATACCGGGACGTCACACACTTCACATTCCCACCTTCTCTTAATCCCCTTATTGTTTCATCCAGCAGGGATGACTTCACCCCCACCTGACCCAGAGCACTGTTACACACACGCACACACATACACACACACACACACACACACACACACACACACACACACACACACACACACACACACACACACACACACACACACTCACGCGACTACTCTCAGTGTCTCTCTGTCTCTTTCTCTTACACAAACACTAGCTTTCACTCTAAATCTACTCTCTCTCTCATCTTCTCTCTTCCTCTCTCGCTCTCTGTCTCTTTCTCTTACACAAACACTAGCTTTCACTCTAAATCTACTCTCTCTCTCATCTTCTCTCTTCCTCTCTCGCTCTCTGTCTCTTACTCACTCACACACACTCACACAAACACACTCTGAAATACAGACTGTGGCTGTAAGGCTGCCACCTGTAGTCACCCTTGGCAGCTATCAATCATCATGTATCCCATCATTCTTCACCCATCATCATCGTCATCATCATCATCATCATCATTCATCATACCTCCACCTCCACTTGCCTCCCCATTGCCTTAACTACAGTTCCTGTTTATGGTGTCTGTCATTCTGTCATGACAACAGATGAAAAACAAAAGCATCTTTTTATAAATGTCTCCTTTGTAGTTTTCCCTCTCCCCCCCCCCCTCCCCCCTCTTGTTCTCTGTCTCTCTCTTTAGTCATGAGCGAGTAAATACCAGAGGTAATACAGTACCAACATCAAAGTCACATTCTAGATTTCACTCAGGGAAGAGCATACGAGACCAAGTGAAAAAAAAGAGAAAGACCGAAAGAGAAAGAAAGAGAAAGAGAGAGGACTAAACCAGCCGTTACATAACTACAGTTCTGCAGCATAGCTGGAGCTAACACAGTGCAGATTATAGGAGGATCAACCCACTCATGCGCTTTATGAACAACTGAGAAATGTATGTCCTTTGTCTCCAATGGCACCAAAATCAAAGCTCACTTTCAAGATGAAAGATATGCGACCTAAGAACCTCTTTGAAATCCCACATAGGTTCTGTCCTTGTCATCACTATTAAATCATGTCACTCTCATTGTCATTGGCCACATTCTCACTCTGCGTCCCGTGACAAAATGCAGTAAAAAAAAACAGGTTTTGGGCCACCTGTTTCCCTACAGTGTTCGATGCATTTACAACAGCACACACACAATCTCCACAAACACTCGACGAGAATTGTCGCTGCCCAAAACACACTCAAATGAACATGAGAGCTGTCCTACCTTTCTTGGTGGGCTCGGGCATCTTGACACGAGTCCCGGAGGTGTGTGTGTGTGTGTGTGTGCGTGTGTGTGTGTGTGTGTGTGTGTGTGGCCACCCCCAGACCAGCAAAGGGAGAATGTGTGTGAGAGGTGCAATCAAGGACCTTCTCAGAAGCTTGTTCTCAGGAGCCAGAAACACAGACTGGCGTTGGAGGAATAAAAACAGGATGTTGAAGAGGAGGACGATGGTGATGATGAAGGTGAAGAAAAGGCGTAGAGTGTGTGTGATGCGTCGACAGGTCCCTCGGTCACGGGGGACGGAGGTACGGCAGGGACAAAGCTGGGGGGCAAATAAACACCCTAGGGCTTTTATAGTGGGGTCTCAGGCCACACCCCGAGGAATGTGAGGGAGAGGGGAGCTCCATCATTCTAACCCCCCATACCAGGATCTCTCACTCTCTCTCTCTCTCTCTCTCTCTTTTTCTCTTGTCTGTGTGAGTGTTTGTGTGTGTGTGTGTGTGTGTGTGCGTGTGCGTGTGTTGAGGGGGTCATCTCTCACTCACACTCTCTCTCTCTCTTTCATCTCTCTGTCTCTGACCCTTTCTCTCTCTCTGTCATTTCATCCTTTTCTCTGTGCCAAGGCTAATGGGTGACCCTCTCACCACTTCTCTCCCTGTCTCACGCATACCTCACGGATGACTGTCACATGCATGCGACTCAAGAGCTTAAGGGTGGCATCCTCTGACTGCTATCTCTTTCTCTCTCTCTCTCTTTTTTTCTTTCTCTCTCTCTCTCTCTCTTTCTTTCTCTCTCTTTCTCCCCCTCTTTCTTTCTCTCTCTCACCATGTCACTCCCTCTCCAACTCTTTTCTCCTTGTCTGTTCTCTGTCTCTCTCTCACTTTCTCTCTCGCTCTCCCTTTTACTCTTTTACCCTCTATCCTCCCCCTCCTCTCTCTCATTCTTTCTCTGCTCTTCTCTGTTCCATTCCCAGGCTTAGAGGTGGGCTCCGGGGGATATTCTGCAGCCGAGTGTTTGCGTCGCAGTGGGTTTGACTGACGAGGCACCGATGGGCCGCCGGCGCCAAAGCCAGGCAAAACAGGACTAGAGGACTTCATTTTCCCACAATCCTCTGTGGTCCCTTCTGCAAATCCCTCTTGCGCCTGTGGTGTCCACTTTACTGAACCAACTAAGCATCTCACATTATTAGCGCAAACCTCATACTGACCTGGAATTCTGTGAAGGGATTTCAAGGTCTATACTCACATAGCATCATCTTTCTTATCATCTAAAAGCTTACAGCAGTAATCACATGTGTAGGCCTGTTGTAAGTCAAACAGACAAGTAATGTATGATGTAATCACCAAAAAGGCCACACTGGGTAGATCCTGTGGCGTCAGTGTGGCCTATTATTGTAGCCCCCCCTCCCCCCCCCCCCCCCCCCCCCAACAAAAACAGTCAAGGAAGCGATCCACATTATTGGTGACCTTACTGCCAAAAGTCACAGGCCTGTTTACCTACTGTAATCCAGCAGGCGTGGCAGCTGACCATGATGGAACTTATGCACGACTGACATGATGGAACCAAAGCTCTTGCCAGTAGATGCCGAGCAGAATGCCTGTGAGGTGGCCTATATCACCTATACTTAGAGGTAGGCCACAAACCTTGGCATTTGGCAAAGCGATCATGGAAAGAGGTTTCAGTGGAGCTTGCCATCTTCGCTGAGGAGTTAATTAGGCTTTTGTCATGTTGGCTGCTGGACCAGAAAAGTTTATTGCTGTAGATGGGTAGTGTGTGTGTGTGTGCGTGCGTGCGTGCGTGCGTGTGCGTGTGCGTGTGCGTGTGCGTGTGCGTGTGCGTGTGCGTGTGCGTGTGCGTGTGCGTGTGCGTGTGCGTGTGCGTGCGTGCGTGTGTGTGCGTGTGTGTGTGTGTGTGTATGTGTCTGTGTGTGTGTGTGCGTGTGTGTGTTTGTGGAAGAATGTTAGGAAGAGTAGGCCTATAGGTCAGTGCATGTGTGATAAAATGTCTGACCCACCAGAGACCTTATTAATGTGAAACACCTCGCATCATCTTAAAATAAATATGAAGCATCATCACTGATGTCCAGTTCACTCTCCTTCTGTGTGTTGAGACACTTACAATAAAAAACATTAAAAAATACTTTCAAATATTATCCCTTTATTTGGTAAACAGGTCGTGTAAACCCCAGATTAGTGCACAGTAACTCTGTTATTGGACACTTGGGGAAAAGGCCAGAGCAGATTTGTGGGGGTCATCTAATCTGAGGCAGCTGCTCATTAGTCAGTATCATCGCTGAGCCATCACTGACCGCATTTCCCTAAAGTTTATTTAGAAAGAGATTAGCAATTCACTTTTTAAACTGTAAAGTAAAGTTCAAGTTCACTGCGATTCATTTTCGATAAGGATCGGTATTTAATTACTGATGGCACCCATTTGCACATGCGAAATATGCACAAATAAACACTGACACATAAACACACACATAAACACACGCACACCCACACGCACACGCACACGCACACACACACACACACACACACACACACACACACAGATATATCCTGCCCCATATATAACTCTGGTTTGAGCTACAGTGGCAGTGATGGTTTAAGGTAGCATCATGTGAGCTTGCTCCAGAGTAAACATTAACCTATTTGGTTGAGGGGTTCTGGGCTGGGGTTCACATCACATGATCAATCACACGAGGGTCTTCAGCATGAGGTCACCCTCAGCAGCAGAGGGATTGAGATGGTGCTGCACACACACACACACACACACACACACACACACACACACGATAGACTCAGAGGGACCCCTTCGGGTGGCAAATATAGTAGGCTATATAGTACACCCTCACACACACACACACACTCAAACACTGGTCACAGGCCATCGGCGGTATTCTCCTCTCGGGAGCATGGGTCCATTTCAGTCTGAATGACCTGTGTTGGAAACTATGGACAATGCTGGCATAAATAGGAACTACCCTCCTCCCCTTATTTTGGACCACAAAGCTAAAACATACTTAAGGTGTCTGATTAAAGTTAGCGCTATCATAGCGGGGTGCTAGGCATAGCCAGAGGGTCAGTTGAAAGGGCCTGCATGTTCATGTAGTTTTGTGTATTATCTCTTTTCAGAATTTAACTTAAATTATTTTGATGGGGAAAAAACTAAACATTTGAATATCATGAATATGGTTGCTGGGGTGATCTCAATGAGTTGAAGAATTGTAATAGAATGTATTCTCTGAAAAGGCATATGATAGAAATACAGTATACTGTATCTACACATGACGTCAATGGTTTTCCTGCATTCACTTGTATTGCCTTCTCTCTGTAAAACATATGATGCATCATAAATCACAGCATTAATAGTGTATTGTGAAGTGTGAATTTATAGCCTATTGTTATTTAATTTAAAACACCAAATTGATGAAGCTGTGAAATTAAAGAATGACAGCAAAAATCAGGGCCCTTTATTGTAATTTTAAGCAACAATTTGTTTCTCTTTAGAAGAGGAATCTTTTCATATCAAAATGTAAACAAGCACAAACATCTTGAAACCAGGCAGCAAGATTATTTTTGACAATGTGGATTATTGACTGCAAACTGGTATTTCAGCAGGTGATGGCAGTATCGGAGCACTCGGATATCGCACAAAAACTCAGATGCAAAACTGTTACATAGCAGACTGAACGGAGGCACACGTCCTGTCTCATTATCTGGGCACCACTGAGCAAAATCTGTATTTTGTTGATTTCTGAAGTGAAAAGCAGTAAATACAACCCTTGCAGCAAAGGAACATTTAAAAATGTGGATTTCTTCAAATGTTTCTGCACTGTTACATTAGAAATAGAAAAGAATATTTATTTACAGTGATTATGGCATGTACTTAAGTTATTATTTAGCCGATTCAACTCGATAGGACTTGTGCAGCAGGTCAGGCGTTGTCATTCGGAATGGTCAGCTATTGACAGTTCCAGAAGTTGATGAATTCTGACCCCTCAAATGTTGTGGCCACATTGACCAATCCAAGGCTCGTCTCAGTGGCTGACAGGGGCCATTTTCACTGACTGACTGAGTAATGGTTGTTAACGGTGACTGTGGAAGCCAAGATGAGATCTCGAGGACCAAGATCATTTTCCAAAAAACTTCAAATAAAAAAGGCCAACCAAACCTCTCCTGTGACTCAAAAAGACCAGCTGGAAGATTTATCTCAGCGGTGTAATGGTGCGCCAGTCCACTGTGAGGTGCTGTTTGCACAAGCAGCCTCTACCTATAGGGGACATGGGAGTGCAACTTTACCAACGACCTAATTAGAAATGTTTAATATCTGTAGAATGCTTAGTAACATCTAAATAACGCAAGGTCATTTTGGAAATAAGCCCCATGAGCAGACAAAGGTATATTGTATAATTTGGCCACTATCAGCAAATGTGTTTTGGGAGAAACAAGGTTAAGCACTTGGGTGGAGCTATTTTGTTTGGGGGTTTTCTAGCAGCCAGTGGCACAGGAAACATCGCATGACTGAAGGGAAGAATGGATTCCAAATTTAGAAAGCAAATATCATGCAGTCAGTTAATAAACTGAAGCCTACAAGATGTTCGTCTCTACAACAGGGCAATGATTCAAAGCTTACCTCAAAATACAGCATGAAGTACTTCAAGGAATGCACATGAATGTCCTACATTCCCCAGACTTGAGCATGATTGAAAATCTGCATACAAATCCTAAACATGATGCATATGCAAAACACCCTAAATGTATCTCAGAACTTAGAACTATAACTTAGAATGTTACTCAGAATAAAGAGTCTCCTAGTCCTGGCTGTCTACAAAAATGATTTGCAAGCTGTGATACTGGCCAAAGGAGCGTTACTATGCTGTCGTAGTAGTGTCCAAACTTTTGCACGGGTCACAATTCCTATTGATGTCCCTTGCTTGGTATTGATGAAACCCTTAAAAACCCACCGCTGTTCTTCAAAATGACACATTAAAGCGGTCCGCATGCTTATCCGACCGTGCTCTCCGATCTCACGAGGCACGCCCTAAAAGTGAAGTGGGACCACACCTTTGAGCACCTCGGACAGCCTTCCGAGGGTCTCGGATGGCCTCTGGAGCACCGCTCGAATTTTCTCAACTATCCGATCCGAGCTGTCCGACACCCCTGGTTAAAATCACGTTTCCTGTTTCGTTCCCTATATGACAGCACCGCCGTTTTTAAAAAATCGCTGAGAGATCGCTGGGAACCTGGGGCTGGAGGTCCAGGAGTGCATTATAGGAGTTGGAGGAAGATCAGGGACAAGTTTGTAAAAATGAAAAAAAAAAAAACAGGGGCACCAGCGGCGATGCAGGAGGAAAACCGACATTTCCCTTCTTCCTTGCTCTATCGTGGCTCTCGCCGCATATAAAGCATAGGGAGACATCGTCTAATTATGGCAATAATACAAACATTTCTTGGTTTTTGAACAGCCTCTTTGTGTTTGAGCTAGCAGAGCATGCAGTGTAAATGATTAAATTGTAAAAGAACCTGAATTGTAGACGTAAAAAAGCAGAACTGTTTGTGTGGTATAATAATAGAAAATATTCGGAAATAACCGCCAGCTTGGTCATTGTCGTTAGTAATTCATTTCACAACAACAGCCTCTGATCATTAACGGAAATACCCGGGGTGAAAACAAACAATTTCTTATTTTATAGTTCTACTGTTGTTGTTGTTGTTGATGATGATGTAATGGCCTTGTAACCTCATAATAAGCCGATGGTAATCTCCACACCCCCTCGTAGAACCATGCAGGTAAAGGTGAGTCGTACGATCATCTGATTAGAAAGGTCGTGTCTCTCGTGAAGTCGTACGAGGTGAGTTGGATAACCATGCAAAAGCCTTAAAAGGGTTCGAATACACATTAGCGTCTTTTTACAGGCGCAGACGCTTCAGTAACGCCTTGGCAAAGTGCAGCAGAAAACAGCCTGGTGTATAGACTTTTCACAGCTAATGATAAATCACTCCGCGATGAAAACGCATTCAAAATTCTTATAATTCCAAACCAAGACGTTGACAATGGAACTTTTTGTTGTTGCGGAGAAACAATGCGAAATAAACCATTTTGAATCAATAACTTTGTGTTGAAATGTTAATTTGTTGACTGTAGAATTGTTTTATAAAAGCAATATAGCACTCGTGGGAGTGGGGTAGGTAAGGGATAATGTGTGTTGTTGCCTAATGAAACCTCGGTGGCTACGGCCGAACACCACCTGTGCCTCCCTGCCTTGCGCTGGAAAGTTGAGAATAGTTCAACTTTTAAGCGCACCTAAAACACGCTACAAAGACGCAACGCGTGGTGGAGAAAAGGCGCACACGCAAAGCGGGCCGTACCATAGGAATCAACGCATTTTCTCGCGTCCTGTTTAAAAAAAGGCCTAATGACCTAAGGGTTCGAATACACATACGGGTTTTTTTTTAGGCGCAGACGCTTCAGTAACGCCTTGGTGTGGAGTGCGGAGGCCAAAACAGACTTTTCACAGCTAATAATAATCACTCCGCGATGAAAGCGCATTGATGAAAACCGTTCATTCAAAATTCTGACGTTGAAAATGGAACTATTTTTCGTGTTAAAATTTTAATTTGTTGACTGTAGAATTGTTTTATAAAAGCAATACTCGTGGGAGTGGGGTAGGTAAGGGATAATCCCACTCCCACTCGTGCTATATTGCTTAATCATACCACATCTTCCAGCATCAAAACAGGAAATAAGTGATAAAGTAGTTAAGCCCACCTGTTGCTTGATCTGATTGGCTGCCTGGGCCGAGTGTGACATTGATGAGCGGTGCGCTTCCCTGCCTTGCACTGGAAAGTTGAGAATAGTTCAACTTTTAAGCGCACCTAAAAAACGCTACAATCATAGGGTTCCCATAGGAACCCATAGGGTTCAAATACACATACGCGTTTTTTAAAAACGGGACGCGAGCAAATGCATTGATTCCTATGGTACGGCGCGCTTTGCGTGTGCGCCCTTTCTCCACCACGCGTTGCGTCTTCTCAACTTTCCAGCGCAAGGCAGGGAGGCACGGGTGGTGTTTTTATCTTTTTTAAATTCAGAATTTGAGAAGTAATAAAGCATTTAAATTTAAAGAAAGCCCCATCGTTTAATTTGTCTCACTTGGTGAATAATAATCCCAGTGACAACTGAATTGGGAGGGGTAGGTGGATGGAGCCAGACTACATTATCAAGCTGCAAGACACAAACGTCTCCATATTTACCCCATCGGCTTTCCACTAGTGTGTGAGATACAAAGCTAACCATACAGTCATAAACACTGCATTTGTTTTCAAGGCAGTTTTACCATCACACAATTCTCACTTAACCCGAGCTGCACTCCTGAATCATTGTCATGTGCCCAATTGAGACTGTTAGAGACACTGAAATCCATCAGCACATAATGGCCTACAGAAAGACGCTTCACTGCTCTATAAAGGGCACGGTATCAATGATCTATGGTAGCAGCGCTTGATGATGCTCTGCTGTCACACTGGCTACGGAGGATGTGGAGTGTGGCACAGCTGAAGCGATACGTCAGCTTCCTCTTGACTTTGACAATCTCTCCCGAGTGCGCGTAATTCCGCAGGGCGCGGGACATTTTCTGGTAGGTCATGGGTCGCCGGTTGCCCTTCCTGCGGCCCCAGAGCTTGGCGATGTGTTCTTTGTTCTGCGACGAGAAGCAGAAGACCCCTGCGGACGCCGCCGAGGGCACCCAGGAGACGCAGTGGGCCATCCCAGGGTTCTCCAGCATCTCAAACAGGAAGTGGAAAAGACGCAGCTTCCTCCCTGGAAAAAAAAGACAGATTTTCTTTTTTCAAAGACCAATTTGGGAAGTGATCATTTGGTCAACAAACGATGACTTTGTCCCCTTTTGATAAGATCTAAGTTGTTTTACTGATGTAAAGAGCTGATCTGAGGTAATTACTATTGAGTGCCAAAGGCAGAGTGATGTAAAGCGTAGATACAGCATCTGCGGTCTAGAATATCTGACAGTTACGGGCAGGGCTCGTTGGCCTTCAGGTAATGTTCCCCAAGGCTATAAGTGCTAGTGTGCCATGATAATCTCTTTAAAACCGCAGGGTTAAAAAAGGAGAACTTACCCCTCTGTGCAGGTGTGCAGTTGCCCTGTGGTGACTCATCAAGACTTCCAGCTGTGGGGGTGTGAGGGAGCGAGGGCAGGCACGCTCCGACTGGGCGCGGCAGAAGGGCTTTCCCCGCACTGACACCGTGGGGGGGTGAAGCCTTGTGGGACACGCTGGGCTTCAACGTCTCCTGGACGGAGGGGCAAGATCTGGAGTCTGCAGGCAGTAAGGGTGAATCCCCATTCCCTGCACACTACAGAGCCAGACAGTGGGTTGATTTAGAGATGGTTGGAAGCGGGAATTCCCTTTCCAGGACATTTATGAGGGGGGAGATAAGCCAACCCCCCCCCCCCCCCCAGATCATAACCTACTTATTTATTTTGTGTGTGTGTGTGTGGTTAGATGTCGTACACTACTTGTTCGGGAGCTGAAAATCACTACAAATCCTCTATCTATCCCAGCGCCACTCACTCCAGTTAGAAATGAATGTGATGGCCATGCTATGAATTATCTGCATGAGGTGTCTCAATCTAATCCAAAGATAGAGGCTGGGAAAGGTGGTTAAAGCGCAGACAATTAGACATACAGTATTTCTTCAGTCTATGTCTCCCCCTGATTAAACAGACTCAAAAATGGGCTTGTTTGGTTGAATGAAAAACGTGTTAAATTGACAGAGCAACTGACCTTCCACAAATCAGTAATAGAAAGGAATAAATCAAAATGAATCACAGCATGCTCTTAGTAAAAACAGCACAAAGGCCAAACATGTCTAGACATCTTACTAGACAAATGATTCAGTACACCAGTAGGGGCTTGCACAATGCTTTGGCACAGTGAGGGGGTACTGGTGGTTTTACAGCCCTTTCTTGAGGGGATTGACAATGCATTGCAAACCATTAATCTTTGAATTTTACCTGATCGTGCGTGTCCATTGGAAGCGATGGCTGGGGAACTGACCCCATGTGGTTGTGTGTGTACACCTGCCCCAAGTCTTGGTCCTCCTCAAACAAGGAACGGGGAAGATCTCCAACTGCAGAAAGGTTGAAAGAAACACAGCAGTCAAAATTGCCCTCCCCTCACACAGTTGCCATTGCATAATTCATGGGTTCAGGTGAAGTGCCACTAAAGAAACCTCATGCAGTGTTACCCATATGCTGTTGACACTCATAAGAATGAGGAAGCGAGGTAGACTGGATTAGCGGTTAAGGATGGTTACGGTCAGAGCTATCTGACAAGTGATTGATGTGTAATCATGATTTGCGGGGGGTGGAGACTGGATTTGTGGTTAAGGGTGGATAATTGAATGTATGTGATATATATTGATAGTGTGAAGGCGATATAGTATTGGACTATAAAGTGTGACAGGTAGTTGTGCTAACAGTTATTTTGGGTTTTGATAATTATGTCTCATACATTTATTTACATAATTATGTTAAGTTTTGTACTATAAGTTTCATAGCTAAGGATAAGGTGATGTTGATAGCTTAAGAGGCTATGAGGTGTTACCTTTAACTATTTCCATAGCTTCTTGTCTGTAATGTTCATCTAGAAACTCTAGAATTACTTCAAGGTCTGTCATGCATGCCGATGAGGAATTCTGAAGAGAGTTTGAAACACATAAACACACACAAACATACACACACACACACACACACACACACACACACACACACACACACACACACATTAATTCACATGTGCATTACAGGACATATACAGGAACATATGCATGCACAGACAATTACATGCAAGCGTGTGCGCACACAAACACACACACACACACACACACACACACACACACACACACACCCACACACACACACACACACACACACACACACACACACACACACATAAACACACACACACACACACACACAAACACACACACACACACACACATATATACACACACACACACACACACACACACAGACACACACACACACACGCACACACAGGCACACAGGCACATAAGCACACACACATAAACACAAACTTATACCCCAGAACAACAGTCTACAATTCACAGAGTGCAGAACATTTGGCTTTGATATGCATCGAGGCTGAAAGAAGGCATGGAATCTAAAACAGGTGAGATGATAGAGGAAGGACAATCTTACCATGGTAGTTTGCAGAGGACCAAGTTCCTTTAAACAGTTGTGTCAACAGCCTGCTTCAGAAAGGGTTGCTGGTTAGCAGCCTGACATACACCACACTGACACTCCAACAAAATGACATATGTATTTTCCTATGCACTCTGCAGGGGGGAAACCATACGTGAATCCAAAACCCTGGCCTATACTATCTCACACGATAGTATGTTGAGTGAACATTCTGACAAACACAGTAAGAAATACTGTATTAAAGAAAATATGTGATCGTCATGCAATATGTTACAGAGCTTTATGAATTTCCATGCAGAACAACACTCTACATGGCTGGTTTGAGCCCCAGATATGCTGTGCCACAAACCACAGGATCTAATTTAATATCTATTTCAATATGTTGGTCTAGATGAGGTTGGCATGTTTTAAACTGAATACCTACATGTTGGCTTGATCTGTTAATATCATGTTTCTTGTTACAAATGCACGGTCAACTAGTTACAATAAGAAACGAATGGCTATAATACACATGAAATGAGGCCTATATCAATTAGCTTTTTGCATGATCATATATGCTTGTTTCCATGAATGTTTCATAGAAAAATAGGCCTCCGCTTTGTGAATGGTAAAAGTCATGCCTCTAAGAAGGTCCGACCACACTGTTCATATGTGAAGCCTGCAACGTATTGTTGATGTAAGGGCATTAAGCCTCAACATTAAGAATATCTTTGAAATTATGACACAGAAGTTGTCCCAGAAACGCAGAGTGTGTGAACCAATTGCAATGCCAACATTCTTTAATAGTAATATGTTGTTTAAATTAGTAATTTAAACGAACAAGACAAATACTTTCATATTTTTAGTGCTCATCCCTTATCCTAAATCCAACCGATGGTCCAATATTATGTTTGATACTAGAGGACCATTTTATCAATTTGCTATTTCTAATTCCGTAACTATTTGGTGAACACAAAAACCTTGAGTCTATGGTTATTATAAATAAACACCAAATAATGAAAATATGAATGCAATAGAGAGACAATAAACACATTGCAATCAAGCACGCATTATAACCAAACAAATCAATCTTGTGCAAGATAATGCATGTAAATGTATGTTGCATGTAAGTAATGTGTTGCATTTAGCTTGCGGATGAAAGCCAGGCATTGTAACCATACAAAGTATCTTGATGATAATGCATGTAAATGTATGCTGCATGTGACAGATGTGTTGCCTTGTTTACCTTGCGGATGAACGCCTGGTGCTCCACTGGCCTACTCTTCTCAGCACTGCCGAGCTTGGCCACTGCCGGGTCCTTATAACATCCGCCTGCCACCCTCCAGTCCTTCATCCCCAATGTTCTGTTACCCGCCCGCCTGCAGCCGCCCCAGCCTACCTCCGACCAAACCCCCGGTCTGCCCTGGCAGCACACCCTCACCCCTCTCGCCCTCTGCTCACTGTCCGTCCGTTCCCAGCTCCAGGGCTAACCACATCCTCACCGCTGCCTGAGATAAGAGAGTCTGTGGCCAGACCCTGAACAATGCTCTCTCCCCTCGGCCTAGCCTGGAAGGGTCTCCCCTTCTCAGCCCCCGCACCCACACCCCCAACCCTCAGCCCCCCCTGCATAGCTGTTTCGCCCCCTGTCAGACAATCAGCACAATGAGGGCCTCAAACCAGTCTGACGTGGCAGTTTGTGGGGATGATTTAAAGGGTTTGGGGATACTGGAAAAGTTTGGGGGGTTCAGGGGGTTTGACATAGTTTAAGTGCAATGTGTTGCTGGATCCTTGAGATCTTGAGTGTGTGTGTGTGTGTGTGTGTGTGTGTGTGTGTGTGTGTGTGTGTGTGTGTGTGTGTGTGTGTGTGTGTGTGAGAGAGAGAGAGAGAGAGAGAGAGAGTGATGTGTTTGACTTCTCTACCTCGTGGGGAATTGTATTTGAGCAAAAGAGTTGAACAAAAACAAACTAACAGGATGATGCAGAAGAAACTCACAAAACATAAGTCATATCCATCAACCATGATTTATTTGTCAATATATACGACATATAGTCACCTTCATTTATTATCACCAGAAATCCCAGAGTCTACAACTTCACCACAGATAAACTTTAAAGTAGAAAATGTATGCCTGAGGTGCATCGTGTTCATTTTGTTTGTTAAGTTCATGTTTTCTTTTCATAATTATCCTGCATTCAACAGTGCTATGGGATATTAACAATAGCTGGTTTATGCTTTTAGACCTTTTCTGAGAAAATCAAGCTCTTTATTCACATCTACCTACAAGAACAACACATCGGTTCCTCAGCACACACGGATCATTTTCCCACCATTGTTTGCTTATAAGGAACAGTATAATTATAATGATATAAACTAACCAGGAACACAGGGTAAAACAGGCCCTGTTGAAGGCATTGAACTTGAAATACTGAGACAATACTTATCTTTCTCTTGTGCCACACTATTACCTGAAGTGAATGAGTAGAACGTAGCCTGCCATTTAAAAAGAGCTCCAATGAACTCAGTGTACTTTTCAAAACACATGTGCTGACAGAGTTTCATCTTTGTTCTGCATTATCAAATGGCCATCGTAGACACACATACAGTTCAATGGTCTTGTCCCACTGCCATAGGACTGTGTAATGAAAGTCAAATAGCCAAGTCAAGATATGAATGAAGTTCTGTGAACCTCACTATAGTCACGGGGACAATGTAGCAATTCACACCTTCGATCCGTCTACTGATGTCAGGACCGTGGCGAGGTCGTACTCTCCCTGATAGGTGGTGTACTGTCCACTCCAGACTGGCCACTCAGACACGGGGGGCACGTAGTACCCCACTTCTGCAGTCATAGGGTGTTGGTGGTGCCCCAGCACTTCTCTGCCCATGTGCCCGGCAGGATGCCCGGGGGGCACTAGGTTGGCACTGAGCCGCTGCAGGATGACAGGGTTGAACTGGTAGGTGAGCTTGCGGCGGACCTTGGCGATCTCGCCAGTGCGGCTGTAGTTGCGGAGAGCGCGCGCCATCTTCTGGTAAGTCATGGTCTTGCGGTTCCCCTTTCGCCGGCCCCAGCACTCGGCCAGCTTCTCTTTGTTCTTGGACACGAAGTGGAAGGTGCCGGAACCACGGTCCGTCCACTGGATGGAGTCCACCATGTTGGTGTCATGCAGGGCCTCGTGAAGATACTCGAAGAGACGTAGCTTCTTACGTCCTGGGGGGGGGGGGGGGGGGGGGGGGGTTTGGATTAGTGGATAATTTTCCCAATACAAAAAAACATATATTTGTAATATTCCTTAACATGGAAGTCAGTCAAAATTAACAAAGACACATCGTGGGGAACTGAGCATGGCAAAATTGTATTATTTACTAGCCACATGGAGATTTCTTTGGATAAGTAGACATTAGCCACATTATGTCTTCTTGCCAATGCCTTCTTAACACATGATAAATTACAACACATTGTTATACAAACAAAGCTTTCAGATGCACTTAAGCCGGTGAGTTGTGCAATACATCTGGACCCCCAACAGATTGACAGGTCTTTAAACCAATCATGGCTCACCTTTCCTTGCATGGCGTTGCATGGCAGGATAAAAAGGTGAGGGCTCTGAATGCACAGAGGGAGCCAGAGAAAGATCAGGCACGATATGGGGCCAGGACTGAAAGAGAAAAGTCAGGGTTAGTTTTTAGACATATATTTACATACATATGTAGATTATGTGGCTTGACTTATTAGACATTTATTTACATGTATATGTAGATTGTGTGGCTTGACTTAGTAGACATATATTTACATAGATATGTAGATTATGTGGCTGTGGGTTTAAGGTCATTTTCATATGAAGAATAAAACATATATATTTAAAGGTATATATATATATATACTGTATATACTGTATATATATATGCATATGACAGTTTTTTTGTGTGTGAGAGAGAGGGAGTGAAGTGTTTGGAACATGCAGCCGTTGTTGGGCTTCATTGAGTCTGTGTGTTCCTGTGGTGTGAGTTTACTAGCCCCCTCCTGAGAGCGGTTTGTGTGTGTGTGTGTGTGGTGTGAGTTCACTCGCCCCCTCCTGAGATAGGTTTGTGTGTGTGTGTGGTGTGAGTTTATTAGCCCCCTCTTGAGAGAGGTTTCCCTCTCACCGTTGGCTCGCCCCAGTCCCCTGGGGTCACTGGAGACGTGGCTAGGGAGGTGTAGGGGTGGCAGGGGATGCCCGGGTGCCCTAATGATGGCTGGCACTCCAGAGTCTCATAGTACTTCATGCCTGAGACCAACAAACAGGCAAACACACAGTCACACACACACATACACATGCACACAAACACACAGACAAAGACAATCAGGCCTTGTCTTTGTCCTCACAATCTCGTATCACCACTCCTTCGTGAAAAAACTACAAAGGGCACCTAACACTACCCTCTAAAAACACCATTTGGAATTGACAAATGCACCTTCTGGTTATCTACTGAGGTGCGTTCAATATAGAAAAACAAAAGCAAGCGTTTGCGTTCTGCAAACGATTTTGAACAGAGATTGACAAAAAATTGTTTTACATTTGATTTAATACTTTCAGTATAAACCGCCTTTAGCTTTCAGTATATAAGCAAATGCATAGATTTTAGTCAATGCACCGCAAATCAACCAAAGTGTTTATGTTAGGTTAAATCAAGTATTAAGTTCATGGTATCTTTGGGTGGTTTATTCAAAGTGAGCCCACTTTGAATAAACCACCCAAGGATACCATGAACTTAATACTTGATTAAAAGATAGTACACTATACTTTCTAATTAGTGTACGTTGTTACAAGACATAATTTGGGTTAGTGTTTGGCATGAGTTAGGTTTGGTTAGGTTAAAACGAATAGTATTGTTTATACATTTTTAACTAAGTACTTTTTAAAAAGGACACATTATATTAGATGGGTTTGGATGAATATTTCATATAAAATGTCTTATACATTTCATTGATATAAAAAAGATGTATTTAATAGTATATTTAATACATATTCTGTATAATGTCTCATGTACTTACCCGTGTCATGGTACAAATGATCAGCGTCTCTTTGAATAACGTCAATGGCATCCTGGAAGTCACTATCCAAAGAAACCTATAAGAACAAAAATAAATAAATAATGAATTCATATATTAGAATATTATATGGGTTAAAAGATGATGCAAGTTGATAAGAAAAACATGAAAAAAAACACAAAAACTGAAAATTAAAAAATCAAAAAGATATAGACATATGCCACATCTCACCATTATGTGATGTTACCCCCAAATAATTGTTTAACCAAATATGTTTGACACAGCCCGTGAGAAGTGATGTTTTGGTCAGCGTGAATGCAGGTATGGCCAGGTATGCTCGGACAGGTATATATACCTGAGCGAGAGTATCCCCAGCAGCCATGGTCCACCTGGACGAATAACCTGTCAGAGGCCAGGACACCCATTTAAATGTCTCAACGTCAGCTTCTCTTTTTGGAAATGTTGATCAGATAGACCTTCATCCTCCCCCTTCACTCCACACACACACACACACACACACACACACAAACACACACACAACACATATGCACCCCCACATCCCCATTCTTCTGTGCTTCCACATGATCATCGGCCATGTTTTACAAAAGGTTTGTTTGTCTAGGAATCTGTGTAGCTGTTATAATAAATATTTGCATTTTTGGGTTGGTTATCAGTGGCTCCTCAACAGGCTATTTCCTCTAAGATGATCTGTTGTGAAAATGTGCAAGTGAACTTAAATTCTATGTATGTATGTATGTATGTATGTATGTATGTATGTATGTATGTATGTATGTATGTATGTATGTATGTATGTATGTATGTATGTATGTATGTATGTATGCATGTATATGTATGTATGTATGTATGTATGCATGTATGTATGTATGTATCTATCTATCTATCTATCTATCTATCTTGGTATATTTCTATCCATTTGGTGCCACATTACGTTGCTGTCTAAAATAAAAAGTGTTTATAAATATGCAATGATTTACAAAACATGTAGTTAACAATGATGTTATAATGTAAAAAAAAAAACAATGTTTATACAAAAAAATATTAAATAATTTTTTTTCACCTTCTGAGTGCCGCTCAGACTTTTTATTCTATCCACATATTTTTGAATGGAATATGAAATGAACAGATGAATATAACAAAGGAAATTAAGTAATGACCTCAAAGTTAAAGGTGCATTAAGGATTAATAGCTATTCGCTAAAGGTATGCTAGCAGCTAAAACTAACGAAATCTCTTGAAATGTGCTGACTTTGACATTATGACAAACTAATTACTCAACGACTGTCCTTACACAGTCAAACATCAATCATGTGCAACACAAGACTAAGCAAGACGGCAAATAAGCTACTTACTAGATCGGCAGAAGGTAATCAAAGTCAGGTCGGCGGGCATCGACAGGCAAAACTACAGAAGGCAGTTATATGCCTATCGACCCTGCTATGCCATTGGCACGGACGCAATTCTCCATATTAAAAGTCATGTAGCGCCCCAATTTTTTTTAAGCTGTTATTTTAAGGTTAAACTGCTTATCCTAACCCTAATCCTGAAGCATAATTGTTGCATATTGTGCCTTTAACTCTGACACTTTATTATGACCTTACAGCTAACCCTGACACTTAATTATGACCTCAAAGCTAACCCTGTCACTTGGAAACAAGACTTTTTGGAGCAGTGAATTGTTCAAGGTTACATCAGTGGTCAGGAGACATTGTAAGAAAATTAAGACAAATCTTGCAAGAGGTTCCGAATGCAGCTAACAAAAGCATCAGTGATTAACAGCACTAGCAGGAGACCAGTTAATGCTGAAAAACATCTCGCGTCAATATGTTAAATGTACTTCAGCACAGAGCTATTACACAGAGATTTTACATAATCATTAGTATTTATTTTTATTTTGTCTTTCCGTTTGGATTTATTTTGAGGTATTGACTGGTTTTGCTCTAGGGTTTTTATTTAGTCTGAGTTTAGTCTCAGTGTTTTCAAGCATTATGAAGAAACTGAAAGGGGTATAGGATGAAAGAATGCATGACATCATATATTATCTTTTCCCTTCATCCTAGGTCCTTTTTATTTGGCCAGTGTCTCTCAAGAAGTCAAACAGAACAGGACAAAGAACAAATGACGACCATGGTGCAAATCAAAACAAAGCTGATTTTATCTGCAATTCTTTTTCGTTTTAGTTTGTGAAGCATTGTTCATTGCCGTTTTTATTTAGTTTTTGTGTTTTTGCGTAATTTTAATTTCAGTTACTAAATATTTTTTAACAGCTAGTTTTAACTATAGTCGTATAACTATAATGACCCAGCAACAGGGCAGTTTGTGAGGAGAGAGAAAATCAAGTTGAATAAAAAAGCAAACAAAGCAAGTGAAAAGATTAAGCCCACATCATGTTACAGTGGTGGGCATGTTATTTATCTGTGTAAACCAATCTTCTCAGCTGCCGAAACACATACTCACACAAACACAAACACACACACACACACACACACACACACACACACACACACACACACACACACACACACACACACACACACACACACACACACACACACACACACCCACACACACACACACCCACACACACACACATACACACAAATCGGCCCCCACATAAGTGCACACCTACATACACACACACACACACACACACACACACACACACACACACACACACACACACACACACACACACACACACACACAACCGTTGCCAGTTTTACAGGCATTGCCCATGTTATTCCAGGCAGACATGATTGAACATCAGATAAAGTCGGAGAGCACAACACTGAAAGAAAATTATACTTCCTTATTTTTATGACAGGTTAATCTACTTGGAGCAATCCACTCAGAGTCTGTCCAAATAACAATTTCCTCTTTCAGGTATGAATTCTTTCTTGGTGATATATTTGTTTCAAGAGAAGAGGCCTGTTCGTTTTGTTGAGCACAATAATCTTGAAATTTCTAAACACATACCCTTTATTAATATTTATTTACACTCAGATATACTTTGTTAATGATCAGCTTTGAACATTAACACTTTGCATCCTGCGGGACTACAACATCGCACCACTGTTAATGGGTCAAGGTTCACCGTGTACATGTAAACAGAGACAAAAATACTTCAACAGTGGCCATTTATGAACTTCTGTGTTTCAAAGTGTTAGAGGTGACATTTTAAATATTAACTGACAGGCTGGTGAACTTCCTCTTTTCGGAGCACCAAGAGGGTGAAAGCAGATGGACTCTGAGGCTGAATTACTATGACTGTACACTGGACGAGACGACACAGGCCTTACATGACAACAGCGGTGGAGGTCGAATCACATTGCCTACTTTTACCTCAAAGTGAATTAGGAAGACATCAAAAACATTTGACAAAAGTTAACATGAAGTGTGGAAAAAAAATTGCTGCAACACCAAAACATCACCTACACCATTCATAACATATTCTTTGTGTTTTCGGCATTTTTGGAGGGGGATCACCTGTCTCTGTCGATGAAATTCAAAGGGCTTTATTGGCATTACAAATAGGGCTTTGGTATTGCCAAAGCAGTCGTATAAATGTTAAGAAAAACAGGGAACATGAAATCAAAATCTCTCTCTCTCTCTGTGTGTGTGTGTGTGTGTGTGTGTGGCTGTGTGTGTGTGTGTGTGTGTGTGTGTGTGTGTGTGTGTGTGTGTGTGTGTGTGTGTGTGTGTGTGTGTGTGTGTGTGTGTGTGTGTGTGTGTGGGTGTGTGTGTCTTTCTCTCTGTCTCTCGTTTTCTCTCTCTTCCCTTTTCCCTCCCACAAACACTTTCACATCTTGCCTGCCACAGAATTTCTTTGAGAACTAAGTCATGTTCTCCAGTCATGATGATCATAATTCATTCAGAAAAGAACTCTGCCATTGGATAGAACACTGAGTCAAATACATGGAACAGAAGTCAGCATTCTTTTGAGTCCACCAAACCATTCCTTAATGCTGTTTCTGTGGAGAAAATGAACATGGACTCAAATGGCCCAATACAGTACGTAATCTAGCGTGCCCCTTCTCACAACCCCCTCCCTTTCTCATTTCCATGTGCATGACTTTAAATAAGATTTGGTGTTCTGTAAAGCCCAATGGTCACACTTTGACTGAACACATAGTTGTCTGATAAAGAGTCAAACTATAACTGGATTTCCCCTGATGCTGGCCCGGGCACATCCACTCTGCCTTGGTGGCCTATGAGGTTTTTTACACCCCGTATTTTGCCTTTGAACTAATTGAATCAATCCTCATCAATCGCATATAGAGGTTTGCATGACAAGTATTTTAGAAAAATAGTCTAAAAATACCACATCACTGAAACTGATGCAGCATGTGGTTGGCACAAAATGGTAAGTGGTTCAACCCATTTGGATGTCATCACACACACTAAGCCTAGATGTATTAGGGGGTACACTGAACAGACCATTGCACATTCCCTCTTGCATGGATGTGCAAAAGCATTTGCAGAATGTTCGGAAAAATGAGAAATTGCTGTGATGTAATGCTGTCACAAGCGACTGGATGATGTGGAGGTTGAACAAACAGTTTTAAAGATTTCAATTCTGATCTGAAAATGTATCAAGGCGACTGAGAAATATCACAATACACAATAACAAACACGGACGCTCTTTCTCCCCCACACAAACACATGCATCGAAGGACTTATCATTTTGGTAACCCATGGGAACCATGCTGAACGTCCTGGTAAGCGAAGATATTGATGTAGAAGATTGACACAATCATAAAATCTTTTGCCTGGTTTAATAACTCACTTCAGTCAAGTAGAACACACTGTCCTATTGTGTTTGTGTGTATGTTTGGGTGTGTGTATTTGTTAGTTTGTTTGTGTGCTGGGGCCTAATCTTACCCTCCCTCTCTCTCTGTCTTCCTTCCTCTGTGTGTTTATGGGTGTGTGTGTGTGTGTGTGTGTTTATGGATGTGTGTGTGTGTGTGTGTGTGTGTGTGTGTGTGTGTGTGTGTGTGTGTGTGTGTGTTTGTGTGTGTGTGTGGTGGGAATTCTGTTCATGTCTGTGTAATGGTTTGTGTGCATCTCTTCCATTGTGTGTATACTATTTTGTGTATTTTCTTGTTCATATCAGTGTGCATGCATGCACTTGTGTAGGTCTGTTTTATATGTGAGTGTCTGTGTGCGTGTGTGTTTCTTTGTGTGTGTATGTGAAGGTGTGTGTGTGTGTGTGTGTTTAAATGTTGGCATTTCTCTGTGTGTGTGTAAATCTGTGTGTGCAATTGTTTGCGTGCGCGGCTGCCAGAGGCCTGTTTGCATGTTTCTGGTAAAGCTACAGTGAGGTGCCTTTATCTCGCCCAAACAAAGAAGCATTTTCCTTCCCCTTCTCCGGCAACTCTATTCAGTCCAACCATCAACACATAAACCAGAGAGGGGAAGCAGAGCTCAACCGCAACACGCCTGCCCACCGCTCAACTTCTTCATTTACAAGGTCTGAATCAAAATCAAGAAGTTCCCAAATGCAATCAACAAAGATAAATCTATCAGATATGTTTACATGGCTGCAGGGGACTTTTATGGATCCAACAAGGCTCTGGAGACTGGGGTGTGAATGTGATTGGTTGAAGAATAATGTTCATAACAGCTTATTGTTTGTGTGCTTATTTAGTTACTGATGTTCTGTTAATAGAAGTCATTGTGAATCTTTGATTACTGGTTTACATATGCAATTCATCCTGTACTTTCTACTCTGTTTAATGTACTCTACATACATCTCTGATACTGAATGTTTGATGGAATTTATTTGTAAACCAGTACATCAAAATAAAATAAAATAAAGAAATGAATGAATAAACAACTCAAAGACGTTGATATTTAAGTAGATATAATTCACTAAACATTCGCCAGTAAATTACATTGTGATCACAACAAAAAGATTAGTTGATTGAATACTGTAAAATCACATAGAGAATCATCACACAATCATAACAACCGGAAAATTGGAAAATAGTTCAGAGGGTTTTTCCTATGTTTGTGGCGGTAACTATCACACATGCAGATGCTTTACGCCTGTTTTTTTATACAGATAATCCAAGAAAGAATATTGATTTGATTTTACAGAATCACATTTCTGCAAATCCAAGATAATCCAAGAAAGAATGGTGATATGATTTTACAGAAACACATTTCTGCAAATAAATTGCAGACAGCAGATATCTTCAGAGTATATTAAACAGAAAATAAAGTACAGAATTAAAAACATTGATTTCATGGAGCCTAAAGGGATGAGTACTAGCCTCACCAAGACTATGGGTTCCATTACCAAAGAGGACGCACACTAATGAAATGTGTATTTTACCTGAATCCACTTAAGATACATGTGTCCGCTTGGAGAAGAAAATGATGACCCTATGATATAGAATCACAATTTGCATTTTCTAATTCGTATCTTTCAAAACTTTATTTGTAATGAACACAATACCTAGCCATTTGTACAGCACTTTTTTATAAACAATATGGTATGAAAGAGACGAAATACAAATATAAAAGAAGAAATATTGAACAGGTTTCATCTGCTAGACTTCAGACAGCTGCTTCAGAGAAGTCATCTTTGAATATACTGTAATATTGGACACCTAGATTTTCAGGGTATCCTGACACTCCCTAAGCCAAAGGTTTTTAAAGTTTAAATATGTTTCAAGGTTCTTCATTATAATAAAAACCTTATAAAAACACCATCCCTAAAGAAAAGAGGCACTGTATTTATGGCTACTCCTGCACGTTATCTGTGAATTTTCTCCAGGTGCAGCATATAAAAGTAGATGTGTGAGTGAGTGTGTGCACCAGGGGTCTCAAACTCAAATTATCTGCTGGCCACTTACCAGGTGGTCTTCTTAAAAGGGGACCAGTTCATTAGAGGATGAGAAAAACGTCATTTTTTTCTGTTATCTCAAAATGTTCATTAAAACCTCTGATGAATGTAGCTAGTTGGGCACTGTTGTTTAACTGATGGACAGTTTCTGAAAGACTAAGTTAACCGTTATGCTGGCATCTTGATTTAAGAACTTCAGTCTCAAAGCAAATACAGTGTCAAAACATGACATTTATAGCCAGTTGTGCTCTAAAGCTCAAGTTGCTCAAAAAGCTCAAATTCATTGGCTCTTAATGAAAGCATGGACATAACCTTAATGACTTTATGGCTTTCGCTATAGCTTAATTTACCATTTAACTAGCCTCAACTAGTCGCATATCCACATATCTAGCTTTAACTAGTTGCATATCCACATAACTAGCCTCAACTAGTCACATATCCTCATTAATAGCCTCAACAAACTTAAGAAATGGATACAAAATAACCAAACCTGCAACCATAATTAGGCCACTGCATTACTTACACCGTAACATATTTTTATGTCAAACACCTTGTCTGTCTGGTTTTTACAATTGGTTATCTTAACTGCACTGTTTTGTGACACTGTTGTTTACCTTGTATGTCTGTCTGGTTTTTACAAGTTGTTTTCTTAAACTGCACGTTTGCTTTTTTTAATTTATCATTATTATTATTATTATTTTTTATATATTATTTCTTTTAATTATATAATTTTGTTTTATTATTTCTTTCTTTTATCTCTCTGTCATGCCATGCCAAGGGACAACGGATAAAAACTAGCTCACCAAGCTAATTCTGGTGCATTTACATTTTCTGGGAAATGTTTATCAATGTACACTGTCCCTTTTCAAATAAACGCATAAATAAATAAAAAATATCAACATACAGTATCTAGCCTCAACTAGTCGCATATCAACATATCTAGCCTCAACTAGTCGCATATCCACATATTTAGCATCAACTTGTCGCATATCCACATAACTAACTTTAACTAGTCGCATATCCACATAACTACCTTCAGCTAGATGGTGTCTCACATAACTAGTTTCAATTACTGCATCATATTCTTTTCTAGCTCCTGCTGGTGGGTAGTAACGCGTTACAAGGAACGCAAATGAGTAAAAAGGTAAATTTTTCGGGTAACAAGTACTTTTTGCGTTCCTTTATCCTTTAAGTCTGCACTTTTACTCTTACTCGAGTAAATATTTGAACTAGAATTCTACTCTTTACTCAGTTACATTTCCATTGTGCTTTCATTAAAATGAGTATTGTGATAAAAGTACACATATCTTTGTTTACTGGAATACAAGCATACACGGCAACCAGAGAGGGTAAAAACGGAGACGCGCCCTCCACAGGTTGCAACATTGCTGTCATTTCATAGCCGCGCAGGAGACAACTTCAGGTTGACCGTTACGACTCGAACTTTAAACGCCGCCACTATGGATGAGAAGATGGACGAAGCTAGCGTTACTACTGGTCCTCCTGACAGTCCTGGGGCAGCCCCCACTCCAATGTAATAATTATTTTTTTTGCAACTCACCGTCAGCATCATGTTTATTAACTTGGCTAGCTTGCAAATGGCAGCTATACTGTCAGAATTGCTAGCACGAATAAGTCAAAAATGTGCAAAATGGCAAGTGATTCATGGCATCTTTTTTCTCTAACCGGGATGATCTTTGTCTGGGAATTCCCTGCCCCTTCACTGTATTTTATTTGCTCAGTTAGTCTGGCCAACTACTCATTAGCGATCCACTTCACTCACGTAATCGGACACGCCTTTAACCAATCAGACCAACGATACTATACAACGATACAACGATCGGTAATAAAGCAAACACATATTTTTTCTGTATGAATTGTTCCAGGGCAAGTTTCTGTTCTGTTTTCAAAGAAAACTTGCCTTATCGAAGTTTTGCGGTGCTTCGGCGGCCACCATGTCCAATGTTTAAAAACTCTCCGTGCAGTAGATTTTGTAACGTAGCCGTGGTAAGTTTAAATCCGCCAATGGCGCGCCAGGTAGCCAAAAGCCAGTTTGTGATTGGCTCCAAGGATTCTGGAAATCTTGAAATGACGGCTATCCAAAGTTGGCCAGACCCAGTGCAGAGGCAAAATCAATTTGGCCGGAAGAAGTGGGGCGGGACTTCCCAGACTAGGATGATCTTGTAATTAACAATGCTTTTGCAGTCAGAAAGAGAGAGAGAGAGAGAGAGGGCATTTCCCTCCATGAGAAAGAATGAGATCTCCTACATGGTCAATGTTTTTAATGGCCTACTGTTATTTTCTATGAGATCTATGAGCTGTGTAATGAAAAAAAACATACATGATACAATGAAGCAACTTGTGAAGAAATGTGTCAAGAGTGCATTTCTTTCCGACTTACTCACATTATGTTTTTCATTGATCCAAACACTCCAAAACAAAAAAGTAACTTGTAATTTGAGTAACTTTTAAACAGAGTACTTTTTTACTCTTACTCAAGTAAGTTTTCCAATTGGAATATTTACTTTTACTCAAGTCGATTTTGAAAGAGGTAATTGTACTTTTACTTGAGTACCAATTTTCAGGACTCTACCCACCACTGCGTCCTGCTGAACTTTGAAGAACTCTGCAAAGTTATGATGCTTATCTCTCCCTCACCTAACCTTCGGGCCGATCATAATCACCTGGGTATTTGGTGGTGTACTGACGCTTTAAATCTTGGAGGCTAAGGATGGCTATTTTCTCCTAGCAAATCGAAAGGATGTGACCCCATTATACACAATGAAAAAAGTTGTAAATCCACTTTTCTTGAAACTGCCAATGCTCCTGGTCAACCATTTTGCTTTGGAAAGGGAGGTGTTTGCTGACATTTGCAGTGCCAGCTAACTAGCTGAAGGCGATGGCAAGGAATAGCTTTATTGGTTGCCTAACGTTAACGGTTTACTCTTTGGATTGTTTTGGTAGGCAGACCCAGAGCAGCGTTGGTTTATGCAACTGTAGTCCCAAAGCTAACATAGTGTTCTCTAAGCTAATGGAAAAAAAATGAGCCTAAAAAAGGATATGCGGGCCAAATCTCATCAGAAATCTAAAACAAACAAGGGACCACATAGAACGGTCTTGCGGGCTGGATGTGACCTGTGGGCTGGTACTTTGAGACACCTGGTGTACACAGTAGGGGTTACACGGAGTACTCAAGAATTCGAGTAATCAACCCTCTCTACATCAATTCTCAAGTTTCTACATTAACATTGAGTCCTTGTTAATCACGTGGTCAAGTTTAACACTGCCTCTCACTACCGACTCAGTGTTCACTTAGAGCCCTGGTGAACCAGAGGAAAGATGGTGACAGCAGAAATGAGTTGTTTGGACGTTCTTTATAAAACAGACTGCAGTTGTGATAAATGTTCAGCTATTTTTTGTTTGTTGAGTACGGATTTCTCAAGGATGGCTCAAACATCAAGTCTGGCATATAATAAACTAGGCTACTACACTAATGTGGCGAAACGAATTAATGTTGTTAAAAAATAGATACAAGCACAAATTAATAATTTCTATTTTTTTAATAGTTGGCTGGGCTTACTAATGGTGGCAGGCTACAACAAATATACAAAAAAACAGCTATTTGTAAACACAATAAGAACACTCACGTTGAACACTTTGTTGAATTTTCTATCCTTGGCTACTGTAGAACTAATGTTAAAATATCTTGTGTATTGTCCATACTTCAACATCGCATAAGGTAAGACCAAGAGATACAGTATATTCATACAATATCATCATTTGTATGCTCTGCTCTTTGTGCTGAGACCAACAAATTCTTAGTCGCATAGTCTTTTAATTTATGCAAGACGTCCCCCCCCCCCCCCCCATGTAATGTACTACTCGTGCCATGCCTAGCACCTACAGGTATGAACAGCAAGTGGTTAATCTCTGAGCAAGTGACAAGTTATGTCAGTGACAGGCCTGACAATTGCAGAGGACATGTGATTTGTATCATTTAAGGTGGTGTTTGTGAAGCTACAAATATCTTTTAGTGGAAAGATAGATATTCAAACAAAGCCTACAGATGTACACAATGGACAGGGAAAGTTAATGAACATTGGGAAACATTATGATGTATCATTGCAGTCCTTTGTGGCTTCAAAATAATCAACTATCAAGTGTTGATTATGCCAGAGGACCAGCAAGGGATGATAGGTTCATGGCTGTATCAGATGTGGGGCAATGCCTCTAAACACAGTGCGTACAACAGGGAAATGTGTGCCAACACATAACGCTGGGAGGTGACAGCAAACAAAAAATACTAAAATACTCCCCTGGCAGCATGACAAAACCAGCCATAACATCACCTGGTTGGACATTATTACCATATTCATCGTTTAAGACTAGGTCTTGGCTCAGTGGCTCAAGTGGTGGAGCATGGTTAACAGCACTAAGGCTATGGGTTTAATTACTTTAGTAATTTAAATACTAAAATGTCATCCTAACTGCACTTACTATGGACAGAATGTTGCCTAAATGGATAAAGGTGATCCGAGAAAGCTGTTTCACTAACATGGGAGAGGGGGTTGTATAACATTATTGTCTACATTACATACTTTAAAATGTTGTACAAGTTGTAGTCAAAACCTGAACATATAACTCTTAGAAGAACTGAATTATTATACTCATCTCAATAAGCTTGCATCGATAATATAATTTCTTTGGCTGCACTCTCTTTAGCAGAAGAGAATTTTGTTTATGGAGAAATGCAATTAGTCATCAATGCCGACTGTACCTTATAATTCAACGGTGGATTAAGAACGGCATCTCTGAGAAACTGTGTTGTGTTACTACGGTTTTAGAAATTGTTGCCAGAACTTGGTCAGAATCTCACCTTACCTTAATCGGGCCACAGCGGTACTGTTCCCAAAGGTGAGAAGCCTACGTCATCCCCGTGATTCCAGGTGTTCTCCTCCTTCCTCTTATCACCTGTGCAGTTTCATACTTCTTCATAAGACAGTGTACCATTCATAATGACTCCAATCCATGTAACAGCAAGCAATCACCACACTTACACAAGGGAGTTTCAGTGGAGGTCTTATGATGTAATATTCAGACATATCTTGTCACAGTCCACACAGACAGCCATGCTCGTCATAGCAACACAAACACAAAGAGACTGTGAATGAATTAAATGCCAAACATCTTTAATCATGCACTTCAGATAAAACCATCCAAAGTCATCCTTCAGTTCGTAAAGTTTTAAAAACATGAAATCTTATTGTGCAATTTGGAGATTAATCACCAAATGTTCTGAAAACATGAAAGCTTATCGTGTAATTTGGAGATTATCACCAAATGATGGAAGCACAAGAAGTGCCGGTTCACATAGTTTTAAAAATAGGCAGCAAACGCAACCGAAGAGGCAAGAACACATTGAGAGAATAGACAACATGAACAATAACATAATGAGAATGCTTCAAAGTGCTAGCGACAGATATTGCACATGATTGTCAAGCTGGAGCTCCGGTGAGCTTGCAAAGAGGTAACAGTTGGTAAGGTCATAGGGCAGGTTGAAAGAGGCCCATGGAGGAAACCGCTGCATGGTTGTAAAACAGAACTTGAGCGCTCCCTTGCTACACACAGTTACAAAACAATTTCAAAAGTAGACATTTGTATTATATTGCTTGGTACCATAAGTTTCAATGGACGTTGAATGTCTAAAGAGATTTGAAAACAGGTGAAAACATACGTATCGTTTGGATTGGGTTTTGATGTGACATTGTCACGTAACTCCAATAACATCTAATATGACAAATTACATTTGATAAGATGTAATAGTCACTAGTTAGATGAAGTTCATGAAAATTGACATCTAGTTTCAAAACTAGTCACCTGTAAAAAAACTAAATTGCTATGAAGGCATGTGGTAGTTAATGCACAACATTTGGCTTTCCCTTCAACAGAGGCAGAAGAGGAGGATGCATTTTGTGTGTGTGTTTGGGACAGAGTTAGGCAACACAAAATTCAATTAGAAATGCTTTTTGCCCCATGGAGATCCTCGCTGGTAATGCTCATGGCCCTTAAGTGTGTAGTCTGTCCCATGCTTATAATCCTCTTCCTTTGTGCAGGGTTTAATAGGCCTCGGACACCTTTGGTAAAATAATGAAGAAGTTGAAAACATGCCAGTCAGACTGTACAATACCATTGGAGACAACTAGCCTGTGAGGAACACAGAGGTGCTTTTACAGTCTGTTTCACATTTTGCCCACGTTAAAATAACTCGGGATTGTGGTCAAAATGACAAATTACCCAGAATTCAATGCACTGTGGTGTACTTCTCTCCTGCAGTGACATTCAACGTTGACATGATATTAGCAGACATACTTTTTTCCTCAACGAGCAATAATTAAATACCCAAAACTAAATAATTAAATTAAACAGATTTAGTCATACAAAGGCTTAGAGCTAGCACTCAACAGCTCTACTGCTGTGTGCCAACACATAAGGTACAAGTTGGCAACAGACCGTGGGACAGACCTGACCCTGATCTCTTAAAAACATGCAGATAGTTCTGCACCAAAACCGGGTCAGGTCCTTGACAGTCTCAAGAGGCCTTAGGAGCAGTCAGTATACGTGGTCACCATGTTACCCCTTCTCTGAGTCACAGTTCTGCAGTGCTGTTTTGTGGACCGGTGAAACCCGTCGTCCGCCCTAGGCATGTCGAATGAAAACATCCTGTCCATGTTCTCAAAGATGTCGTCGAAGACGCCTTCCCCAAAAGAGTTCTGGAAGTGCCGTTTGTGACGGCTCTGGGCCTCCCTCTGGTGGTTCTGGAAGTGGTTTTCGAAGTTCCTCTTCTGGTGGGAGTGCTGAAAGTGCTGGTTTTGACCGAAGGCGTCATAGTCTCTGAACATGTCGTCGAAATTGAAGCTGAACGGCTGGCGGCCACCCCTATCCCTCATGCCTTCAAACGACGCTCGCGGTCCCATCTGATCGTACTGTTGCCTCCTCTTGTCGTCAGATAATGTTTCATATGCTGGGGAGAAGAGAACAGGCAAAAGAGGTCACTTCTAATGATTTCTCCAAAAGGTTAGTATATTTCCATTGCATTGTAAAAGGCAGACTACAATGTCCTGACATGTTGAAGTGTATTTTTTCTGCCTTGTACTCTTAAATAAAATATATATATATACAATATATAAACCCTACACCGTAAAATGTACTGAGATGTAAAAAGACAAGCAGCAACGCTGATGTAACAAGCTGCTATGTCAACCTATCATTAACCCACCTTCAGCTATTTCTCTGAACTTTGCTTCTGCATTGGGACTCTTGTTCCTGTCTGGGTGGAACCTCATGGCCAGCTTGTGGAAAGCCTTTTTGATCTGTCGCTCATTTGCGTCCTTAGGCACACCAAGAATCTCATAGAAGTCCTTTTCAGCCAGGATCATCTCTGTGATCATCAAAATGCAAAGCGCTAGTGTCAACACTGACTGGGCCGTTGCCATGGCTGTGGTCAAAACCTGTAAAAAGACGGAAGTTTAAATAGCAGTTGGCGAACTGTCAGCTGTCAACAAATGACCACCGTCAGCAAGACGCAGCTGGCCTACATTGCCACATTTGTGTTAAAATTAACTAGTATACTGAATGGCAAAACGATGTCAGTTTTAAATAGGAATCTCGCGACAATTAATTATAACAATGAACTCGAAAAAAGTGAATTCTAACTAATTTCACAAAGGCTTAACCACCTACACTAAGGGAGACAGACCACAAAAACAACCGCCAATCGCGACGTTTAAACAGAAGTAAACCATCTCTGTTTGATGTGTAATCAAGTAAGTATATTTTAAAATGTGGGCTACTTAAATGCAGTCAGAGTTTTGCAGATAAAAAGTAAACCCAATCCTGGTAACTTACCAAACGTTCAGAGCAATTCCCCGCAGCCAGCAAGTGCCAACACCAGCTGATCGTCTTCTGTTACCCCTCTCTGACTTAACCCCACGAATCTCAACGCCATTGGCCAACTCCTGGTAAAACTGACTAAACGTACTTTGATTGGTCCAGGTTGCAAACACATGTAGGACTTTTAAAACGTCACGTCCTGTTTCGTCACCCGGAACATCAGTTTCGTTTCAGCCAGCACAATGTTCCTGGCTTTGTTTACTAAAACTATTTAGCTAATTAAGTCAAAATGCCCCGGTATTGTGCAGTGAAACTCTGCAAAAACCGAGGAGGGGTACTCTCTAAAGACAACAAAAGGATTAGTTTTTATCCGTGAGTTTTCATTTGGCAACTCCTCGTATGTCATTCTAAAACTGCTTTCAAACTAAAGCATGGTTGCAATCATCAAGTGTCATTTGTTATTTAGAAAAGTATGCAACATGGGTTACACATCACCTTCGGTTACACATACATTTGACGGTGCACGTAGCATAACTAGCTAAAACTGAAAAAAAAATCTGTAACGATGGCTAGGATGCTAACAAAGACTTACTCCAGTCGATTGTCTAGGCAACTCACTTTAGCTGAGGCTCCTGTGTTTGTGGTATCTGCTCTTTCTATTGCTATGTTATACATTCTGTATACTTTTGCCATAAAGGTTCCCGTTACGAGACCAGGCTAGGCTTCAAAAATGGGTTGACAACATGAAACGCCAGGAGTGGACACCTAGTCGGCACCAGTACTTGTGCAGTGAGCATTTCACTGAAGATTCTTTTGATCTTCGCTGGGGAATTCGATACCTCAAGCACACAGCAATTCCGACAATCTTCCCGTACATTTGCGATGTAAGTTGTCATCTTTTTCATTCTTTTATTTATGTAAGTGTACGTCTGGTTTCTTTGTAATTACTGTATAAACTTTTTCCCTGCCACACATACATAGGGCAAACATAAATACCATGTATTCTCTTCCTCCAATGGTAATTAGTGAAAAACATTATTAAGAAATAATTCATTTGGACTGAATGTGAGCAAGCATCCACGAGTAATCAAGCCAGAGAAAAAATATGTCTGATCAAGTTTGTTCATCTGTCTGCTTTCAAAACAATAATGACACATTACACTGTACAGTAACAATAATCATTGTTTATTTTATAATGATGACCAGAGTCATGACCAGTCTGACCTCTTATGTCGTTTATGGATCATTCCTGTATCTAATCTGTAGGATGAAAGCGGTAGAATCCACAACAAGAAGAACTCCAAGATCAAAGGGAGAATATGCAGCTCAAACGTCCAGCTCATAAGGTCCTGGTCCCCACCAAGAAAAAAAACTCTCATCCTCAAAGACAATGACTTAAACAACAACAACAACAATAGCAGTATCCCCAGCCTAACTGCAGAGGTAAGCGCTGGAGATGGCCAAGTCTTCTCTGTCCTCCTCATGGGACACCTGAAGCTGGAGACCCCTGTTTGTGCACAGGAGGAAGGGAAGTCTAAGTTAGGGCTCAACCTCACACAGACTGATGACCCCTCAGCGGTGTGCATGTCCAGCAGTGACAGCCCAGGTGGGCTGCTGGTGGATCCAGACGCTCAGGTGAAGGAGAGTCAAACACGAGAGTCCCTCTGTGTCCGTCCAGCTGTGTCAGTTTTGCCCTGCCAACCAGCCGTGCCTTTAACAGATTCCACAGCCGGAGCAGACATGGTAGCGGATTCGTTACGAACTGGACCCAGTCTGAGCGTTGCCATCACCCCCGTTGTGTGTTTAAAGTTGGAGGACGAGCAGGAAGGGGCGCTTTTGGACGCACCCAGAGAGACAAAGGGTGAGGGCCGCCCCAACGAGGCCGAGGTGGAGGGTGAACACGCCTGCCTCTGCGAGCACTCCTACTCGCGGCAGGACATGGACAAGGAGCAGCTGTGGAGCCGCATCGCAGCCCTCCACGCCAAGATCACCGAGCTAGACCAGCGGGAGGAGGCCACCCTGGAGAAGGTCCAAGCTACCGAGGCCCAGGTTGCCCAGCTCAGGAAACAGAACATTGTGTGCGAGGAGAAACAGAAGGTGCTGGAGGATTATTTCACTACTGTGTTTCGCAGTAGTCCCCTCTAGTTTGGTTTTTGTTTTCTTTTGCGGAGTTCAAATGTGTTTTTATCTTACATGTCAGCACCCTCCCATCAGTAGCGCCCTTGAGGCCATGACTTTAGTACCATTGGCAGTTTACAGAAAAAATGCACTTAAAGTCCAGTTTCAGAGGTTTTTATGGGCATCTAATCATCCTGTTCTGGTATTGAAGTTTAAAATGATTTCCCACCATTGACATAATTCCACAGAACAGAAACTAAGCACATGTTAGACCTCACAAGACAATATAAGATATTGTCTATTACAAATAAGGAATAACACAAAATACAAAAAATACATGGTGCTGAGGCAGGCAAATAATGATATTTATTATTGTTATTTATCTTGCATAGTGAGTTCGAGACGGTTTTAAATATTTTCTGCATAGAATAATTAAGTAACTTCATAATGAGAACTGGAAATGTGAAGATTTAAAGAGCAAGTTTTTTTTTCCCAGCACAAACGTGATTTAAATAGTTTTAAAACAGATAATTGTTTATCTGTGCTTAAACTGGGGAAAAAAACAGTTGACAGGGAGAAGAAAAAAACATTTAATATTTGTTTCAGAAAACCGCCACCGTTTGTTTTTGAAATGGGATGATGTGAGCATCATGAAGTACAGATACTCTGGCAAAAACTTAAGGTCACAGTCATGCGCTTCTTTGCTCATTTATGTGGGAAAAAACTACATTAACAAAAATAACCTTTTATCTCCATGGGAGGCTTCTTCTGCCTTATCAGAAAACAATATATAACAATTTAAGACAATCCTTCTGTCCTACGGTATAGAAGAAAAGCCTTGAGGGTTCATTGGATGGTCATGCTATGAGAACACACAAACCTTATACCAATCAGGCTCATTGCTGCTCATGCTTTCCAAAACATTAAAACAAATCCTGATAGTCCATTAAAAGGTTCTTTTATGAGGACACACCATATTGATCAAAAGCGACAATCAATATCATGCTGTCATCCTGTTCAAGTATGTATTTCTCAAACAGACTTGGAACCTAAAACTTAAAGGCCCACATGTAAGCTTAATACATATCCTACTGGATCACTGTAAAAGTGAATAATCAGCTTTTACTGTTATTCAACATTTGTAATGAGTATTTTATTTTTGTTTTTTGTGTGTCTGGTTTTTGATTTCTATCAGATAAGACGACACAGGATACGTCAGGCATCACTTCCAAGCACACTGCTTTGTGGCACTGTAAAGGAAAATTACGGAAACACTTGAACACAATTATAATCTGCCTTCTTTCAGACCGTCCGGCCATGCCCTCCTACACAACTCTGCACTTGTCCCTGTGTTGTAATTTTTAAAAAGAAGAAAAAAAAAACAGATAATAAATCTGTTATATTTTGCTATATTTTGTCTCTGTGTCCGGTTTTGTAAGGATATGTTCTGGTTAAAACAAAGTGATTAATTTACTGCATGAATATTATGTTATGTTGAGGCTTTTAAAGCGCCCAGTGGTTTATCCTGGCACCCCGGATTTGTCTTTCTCCCCTACGGCACCCATGGTGCTGTTACCAGGATGCTGTTCTCCCTCACTAAATGTGTGTATGTTTAATCCTATTTCCGAGCACTATCCTGCACAGCAGCTGCCCCAGGCTTTGGACTGTGGCAGCACCATACCCAGGGAGGATGTTTCTTCAGGGTTGTTCAGAGCCTGGCCTTTCTGCTGGTTTTACAGTTCCTTTCATATGCCATGTTTATCTCTCTTGCAGTGCTGTGTGTGTGTGTGTGTGTGTGTGTGTGTGTGTGTGTGTGTGTGTGTGTGTGTGTGTGTGTGTGTGTGTGTGTGTGTGTGTGTTTGTGTCTGTCTCTATGTCTGTGTGTGCCTTTATGTGTCTGGATGTACTCCGCGTGTGTGTGTTCCTATCTGCATGTGGTACTTTCGGTAAGAGGCTGAAGCTTCTTTGCGGTGCAATTACATTGCTGGCTCAAAGACAGAAGAAGAAAAAGATGTATTTTTTATTTAAGGAAAAGCTTGCTTAAAGAGCGACTAATTGCTAAATGGATTTGCTCAGACGAGAGAGAAAGAAAACAAAAGTGTAATTTGCTGGACATAAAAAAATGGAAGAGTCATGAGCTGGCATAAGCAGTTTCTCAGGCAGGTTTTTCCTCCAGTGAATGTGTTGGAAGGTCAGCCCAGTTTCATTCGTTTGCCTTCCGGACTTTGTTCAGCTTTCTACTTGACTGGTAAACTGCACTGCTAATGGTTGATGAGATTTTGGTAACCATAATAGGGGAGCTTTGGTTGTCAAAGCAATCTGTGAGAAATCTCTTATAGCATTAATTTGAGGTTTTTAATTCAAAACAGTATTGCTCAGATTCACAGGTGGACACCCACCACAGTGGTTGTTTCTTTTCATTGTGACATTCTGTTTTGAAGTATAAGTGCTACTACCCCTCATAGATCATATGACTGAATCACATTCTGGCTGAGAGAATAGAAATGAGGGGGAAAGGAACCATTCCTAAGGAAAGGTCTACAAAGCTTTCCACAATCTCTATGGAAACCACAGCAGTTCTAATTATCTGAAGGCTCACAGGGAATAGTCTGTATGAAGTATCTTGTCCCTCAATGATAAATCAACCAACTTCAATTTGGTTGCTATCATACTTGAAGGTAATGACTGTGATTACTGTGCAGGCTAGCAGAGCCCAGGAAAATGTAAATCTTCAGACTTGTGGATCAGTGGGGAAAAGCATCTCTACACGGAGGAGTGTGAACATTCGCTGGTATTAATCACCATGGTCTGGATGAAGGACCTCCGGAGATCGTGCTAATAAATGCAGCATTGAACCTCTACTGTTGCATCTTCAGAGTTAATTTGGTTACTCCTTCGCCATTACTAAAGAACCTTGCACCTTAGCACAGATGTCAACACATTAACTAGAGGGGTGCATTCATTTTGTATACATGGCCATTACATAATGAATCTACATGGGCTATGTTGTAGCTGTAGAGGGGTTTTGTAAATATTGTCATCCCATAATAATCTACATGGGCTATGTTGCAGTTACAGAGGGGATTTGTAATGATTGTCATCCCATAATAGCCTACATAAGTTATGTTGTAGCTAAAGGGGAGTTTTGACCTTCAATCACATGCGGGCCAGGCACATGTGTGGAGAGGGCTCCGCAGGGAAGGTGCATTTCTAATCAAGGGGGGCTTGGTGCAAAAACCTGATACCTGAAAATGTCACAAAATGCCACTGCAAGTTAAGAGTTGAGAATATGCACAAAATGAATCTTGTTCTTGTTATTTGTTACGTGGTTTAGTTTCATTCCTTTCCAATACCGTCTCTTATTTTAAAGATGATTTGATTGTGTGGACAAGGTATACTGTAGCAGTAAGATGCCTTTGAATTGTATTGATGATAAATCAAACTCTCAAAAAAACACAAACATGAGTGGGGATAATTTTAGCTAGTAAGGATCTCAAGTAATATACTTTAAACTTTTATTTACAGTCCAGAAAACATTGAAACATTACTGCGCGTCAGTATACAGCATTACAGGTAGTGTCAACAACAACGGTTACATTAGCAACACCAGTAACAGCTTAATATCAAAAACCTTTTCTGCAAAAATTGGAAAAAGAACAGAGCACGAGCCCAAGGTGCTTGACTGAATGCATCAAGACAGAAAGGTTACATAAGACATTAGAAGAAAACAGAGAACGATTGCGTTAGACATTAGAAGAAAAGAGCAAAATTCACATTGAGGTCACATGACTTGGTGGGCGCTGGACTACTGACCACAGGAACCGTGTGTGGGAGCGTGAGGAGGTTTGCCTTGATTGGCTCCTGTGGTGTTGCATGTAGGTACAGAGTGCCAGTGAACAGACCAGTCCAAGAGAGTTTGAGAGTCCATGGGTATGTTTTGAACAAGGGTATCCATCTGTAATTGGTGCAGGGAATGTGTCCTTTTCTTTAAGTGACTGAAACAGCAGGACTCATTTTGTGACGACCATGATTGCAATCTGTCCAAAATGGTCCAGTGATGGATTTCACGACTTGAATATCAAATATTTTTAACCACTCTCCAGCATGTCACATCCCCCAAGAGCTCAGCTGTAGTACTGGTAGATCCAAGGGTTTGTGCAGCTGTTGAGACTGGCCAGCAACATGATGATGACAAACACTGGACCTGTCAGGACAGAAGAGAACATTTACGTCAAAATATCATAGCCAGCCAATTAAAATTAAAATCAGTTTATGTCAGAATGTATCTCCTTTTTGAGGAGGGACTGGTGAGGACAATAGCCCATTGACCAATAATCTAATTAATTTGCACATTAGGATGTTTTTCTGTGAAAGTTTAGTTATGCTTGAAAAATGGCAGGTAACTACTGTGTATGCATTGCAATGTTTTTGAAGGTACAGTGAAGGCATCAGGTAATCTCAGCACCAACCCTGAGTTGGTGCGCTTGGGCTCCAAGCTGACCACAACTGGACCACGAAGAATGGAGTCCAGCATATCGAGTATGCTAAGATGATCACAAACGTCATTTTGACCGTCTTCAGCATTGCACTCGAAACCCCTCTGGAACAAGAGCGTCCATCTCCGGTCGCACCCTGTAAGGTTTTCCTCTTCATGTTGAAATATATCACTGTGCATATTCTTAACTGACAGAACAGCAGGATGATTGCAGGAAAAAGAAACACCGACAGAGTGATCCAGGTGATGTATATTCTTTGTCCCCACGGCTCAACGAAGGTTGCCCAACAGTCGTATAAGTTTTCTTCGACCCTTTGAAGAGAAAATATGAAGAGTTGCGGGGTGCTGAATGCTAATGAAATGAGCCACGCTGTGCCTATAGCCACATACCTCCTAAATGAGCCTTTAAAAAACGACACCATGGGTCTACATACGGCGTGGTACCTATCTATCGTCATTGCAACTATCATATATGTTGAAGCGAACATCCCGAAAACTTGGAGGTATTTTACAATTCTGCACAACGAATCCGAGCCTTTAAATCCATGCGTAATCTCCATGGATAGCTGAGGAAGAACTTGGAAAAAGGCGACCACCAAGTCAGCGAGGCACAGGTGGAAAAGAAACAATTGTGTCCTGGTGTTTCTTTTGCGCTTCTTCCAAAGCGTGTGTAACAGAAAGAAATTTCCACAAGCTGCAAGCACAAAAATCATTCCCAAAATCCCAGCTTTTACAAGCGCAAAATAGCCTTCATTTTCATCTTCTCCAATTTCTTCTGGTGAAGATGAATTGCGGTTGAAGGTGACATTTAATCTACGAGCCATTTTCACGGCAGGTAAGAGACGCTGAAATAATCGAAGTCAATCTTGTTGTGTTCAGCATGGTCTTAAACATGAGATGAGGTTCAATTATTCCAACACTGCGGTGGGGACATGCGATTGCGCACATACACGACGGTAATGAGTCTTGCCTCCACTCTAACCACAGACGCATTTTTTGGGTCTATCAACTCATTGCTTTGCCACAGCAGGTGGTTATTACAGTGCATGAAATGCCCTGTATTGTTATTACAGTGCATGAAATGCCCTGTATTGTTATTCCTAGGCTTCTTCTTCTTCTTCTTCTTCTTCTTCTTCTTCTTCTTCTTATTCTTGTTACCTTTTTCTGCGATTAATTCAGCCCGAACCGCTTAACGTAGAAACTCCATTCAAACGTTGTCGCGTAGGTCTTGTAAACGACACTTATGCTATGTATTTTTCACTTTTCTAAACTTTATACTTTTTAAGATATTAAATAAAAACGAATCGAAATTTTCCCATTGACTTACATTGGGCCATTATGACGTCATAATAGGGTCTTTAAACTGGCTTGCACCTGTGCTTTACTGACAGCTGCGCCAAATAGCCAACTGTCCGTTGGCACTTTACAATTGAAGTCTCATTCTGGCTGTGCTGCTGCCTCTTGCTGGAGTCCAAACAGGTACGTTTTAAATCAACCTTTAATTAAATTAAAATGATGCGCGAATTTTATTCTGAGTTGTGTTGTGCGGTAGGCCTATGTTGTACGTCGTTTAATGGAGAAAGCGACCTAGACATTTACACAAAGCTTTTCAGTCATTAGAGAAAGCTAGCATCAGTCAGGCAACCTATTCAAACAGGACAGGCATGTTATCTTCTGACTGTTGGTATTGTGTTAAAGTAACACAATGCAACAATTATACGTCATGATTAGGGTTAGGATAATCAGTTTAACCTAAAAATAACAGCTTGAAAAAAATTGGGGCGCTACAATGACTCTTAATATGGAGAATTGCATCCGCGCCATTGCTATGCAGGGTCTATAGGCACATAACTTCGTTTTGTAGTTTTGTCGCCCAACTTTCCACTGTCTGCTGAACTAGTAAGCTTATTTGCCATCTTGCTTTGTCTTGTGTTGCACTTGCTTGACTGTGTAAGGACAGTTGTTGAATAACTAGTTTGTAATAATGTCAAAGTCAGCACATTTCAAGAGATTTCGTCAGTTTTAGCTGATAGCATATAGCTAGCGTATAGCGATTGATCCGTTGTGCTGCTTTAATTCGTGTTTGCCAGCTTGTTACAGATACAAAAAAGACATTATGGTATTAATGCTAACTCAAAATTGTGGTTGCAACATTAGCTGACATTTTATGCCATCTTTCAGAAGTGTAGTGTTACTACACAGTGGTAGTCATGCTCCGTCTCTGCTCCAGGTAGCAGGTGAGCAGGCTGGTTTAGTAGGGACAGAGAGAGAGCGGGGCCAGCGACAGGTTGCTGCTCGGTTCTGCCTGCCCCACCAGTGGCAGCTGCTGATCTTTCAAAGAGGGGGAGCTCATTTTTTGCGTACATCATACAAATATTAGCATTGTCTGCCATCGTGTGTAGTTTGTTACCTGGCTAGTTCACACTTACGACCAGTGGCGATTTCTTTAAAGCTTGGCTTCCCCTAATAGGTGGTGGGCCGAGGTGCGATTTCGTGCATTTTAACGTTCCCTGCATATGGAGAAGCCATGTTTTTGTAAATATGTTCTACGTTTGTATTCACGTTTAGACAAAAATTGTTGCCACTTGCAGTTATTGCTTATTAAGTCGTTATCGATAACTTTATTCCCGAGGCAAATGGAGAGGGCAGCTACACTTTGGGTCCGATAATCGTGACGTTTTGTCGTTGTTATCCAATCGCGTTCTTGGAATTGCTCCAGTGAAGTTAATGATCAGTCCAACAACACTGTTTACATCTTTGTCCATGTAGTGTGAATTGTGGAATATATGGGTCATTTTTAGACGTTTTTGATTCAGTTTTCAAATCGAGGTGATAGCGGCTTTTTCTTGTTAAACAAAGGGTATTGTAATCTTAAAAACAAAAAGACATTGCTCTGTGGGGAGCCTTTTCATAATGTTGTCAGACACTGATAATGATATGAGCCTGTCAGTGACACAAAAAGCACCTCCAGTGGATATACCTTCACAGTGAGCAATCTTAATCGTAGCAATCATTTTGGATATTGAAAAGGACAGCTGCCTGCATGTTTACTCTACTTCTTATATGTCAATTACATCTTGTAATGTTTCATGCAACTCTTGTTTCAGACATCTGACATCACTGCACATAGACAAACTGCAGCTTTAAAGGGCCTTCCCTTGTATCTCCGTGAGAATCAGGAGAAGCTCTTCAGGAACTGTGAGTGGCTATGAATAGAAATTGTAAATATGTTATTATACTGTATTTATAGTGCTGTATTTAACGTTGTCTTCAACCATAACCTCTCTGTCCTCCTGGTTCCCTAACCATGTCCAGAGTGTCTTCTGTAGTTTCACTGTCCTGCCCTTGACTTGATGTAGCCTAATTGATGTCATATGATGTGTGTATGAGGGTTACATTTTTGATTGTGGTGTATGGGATGGAAATAGTTAATATGTCAAACTCATAATTAATTCTATTTGGAAAAAAAATGTTTATACAATATTTTGAGTTATTTTAGATTAAGAGCTTATTCTGATTCACAGTATTTTAATTACTAATGTCTTGCAATTCATGTTTTGGTGTTTTCTGTCTGTCAACACAAGGACACTGACCCAGAAGAGGGACAGACGAAAGGCCTCATTGTGGGTATCCTCACTGTGTTGGAGGATGATAGCAGAGCAGTCTCTAAAAGTGTCAGGAATGTTGCTCTTGTGTTGGAAGAAGAGATTGTCCTCCAAGATCTCCCTTACCTGCCAACTGCATTTGCCTACCTTGTTGGACTGATCTATACATTAAACCTTAGTTACCCAAAGGATTTGAAATACACCTTTGAAACTGTCCAAAAGGTCATAATGGAACTGGGGTCGGACCTCTCTGCAACGGTCAGATCCCTAAAAAACAAACTTCTTCAGTGAAGTAAAGTGTTGGATCTGGAATTGTTCCCTTCTGTCCATCCAACACCATGTTAATTAATCAACTGTTGTGTATTCTCGATCTCCCACTTTACATTTACTTGGATCTGGAATTGTTCCCTTCTGTCCATCCAACTCCATGTTAATTAATCAACTGTTGTGTATCTCGATCTCCCACTTTACATTTATTTTGCATCTTATTTTGTTTAGTTTTTTCTGAAACATTTTTTTTTTGGTTGGTTTTTCTGAAACATGTTACATGGTCTCGATAGTTTGCATTTACTTGCCCCTTTTGGAAGGGATTTGATACAGTATAAATAAAACAAATGTTTTGAATGTATATGTTGCGTCTGTAATTATCTATACATTTGATTAGAAGTTCCTGGTTATAAATTATAAAGTTGAGTTACATTATAAACTATTGCAGTGTGCGATTTTAAATTCCTCTTAAATTATTCTGCTATACTAACTAAACCCATTTAAAGTGAATTCTGTATAAGAACTCATTACAATGTAAAATTATAAATTACTACAATTTACAGGACAGTTAGCTGAAGTGAGGATTCAAAGTTATTACAACGTTAAATAATAAGTTAGTACAATTTAGGGGAGAGTTAGCAGAAGTAAGGATTAAAAGTTATTACAATGTTAAATAATAAGTAAGTACAATTTAGGGGAGAGTTAGCACAAGTAAGGATTAAATGTTATTACAATGTTAAATAATAAGTAAGTACAATTTAGGGGAGAGTTGGCACAAGTAAGGATTAAATGTTATTACAATGTAAAATTATGAGTTAGTAGAACTTACTCTTGAGTTGACCAAAATCAGAATTCAGAGTTGAGCAAACTCAAAAGCAAAACTTAAAATTTTACTGAAGTTTGTTGCCTTAAAATTTTACTGAAGTTTGTTGCCTTAAAATTTTGAGTTCACCCAACTTTTTTTTTTTTTTTACAGTGATAGGAACATTAAGACACCTTCCATTCTCTACTTTTTTTCTCTCCATCTCTCCATCTTTCTCTCTATCCCTCTCAGTCTACTTTCTCTCACACTCAATCTCTCTTCTTCACTCCATTTTTATCTCCTTTTTTCAATATTTTCACTCTTTTTCTCTTTCACTCTTCTTTCCTTCTTCCACTCTTCTTTCCTTCTTTCACTTTTCTTTCCTTCACTCTCCTTTCTTCTTTCCTTCTTTCACTCTTCTTTCCTTTTCTTCTTTCCTTCAACTATTATTTCCTTCTTTCACTCTTCTTTCCTTTCTTGACTCTTCTTTCTTTTCTTCTTCCACTCCTCTTTCCTTTCTTCACTCTTCTTTCTTTTCTTCTTTCCTTCTTTCACTCTTCTTTCCTTCATCCTCTCTTCTCTCCTTTCTTCACTCTTCTTTCCTTTCTTCTTTCCTTCTTTCACTCTTCTTTCTTTTCTTCTTCCTTTCCTAACTTTTGCATTTCATGCACTGGTATTTCCTTCAGGAAATGCATTTTCTAGTTCCTAGGCTTCTTCTTCTTCTTATTCTTGTTACCTTTTTCTGCGATTAATTCAGCCCGAACCGCTAAACGTAGAAACTTCATTCAAACTTTGTCGCGTAGGTCTTGTAAAGGACACTTATGCTATGTATTTTTCACTTTTCTAAACTTTATACTTTTTAAGTTATTAAAGAAAAACGAATCTAAATTTTTCCATTGACTTACATTGGGCCATTATGACATCATAATAGGGTAATTAAACTGGCTTGCACCTGTGCTTCACTGACACCTGCGGCAAGCCTCCAAGGGTCCTCTTCTCTCTGTACCTCTCCATTCAACTGTATAACTAGGAATATTAATAGACACCTTCCATACTCTACTTTTTTTTCTCTCTATCACTCTCACTCTACTTTCTCTCACACTCCATCTCTCTGCTTCACTCTTTTTTTCTCCTTCTTTCAATATTTTCACTCTCTCTTTACTGTCTTTATCCAGAGCCACTCTTGTTCACTCTTCTTTCCTTACTTTGTTTCTTCCTCTCTTCTTTCCTTTCTTCTTTCCTTCTTTCTACTCTTCTTTACTTTCTTCTTTCCTTCTTCCACTCTTCTTTCCTTTCTTCTTCCCTTCTTCCACTCTTCTTACCTTTTTCTTTTCTTCTTTCCTTCTTCCACTCTTCTTTCCTTCTTCCACTCTAATTTCCTTTCTTCACTCTTCTTTCCTTTCTTCTTCCCTTCTTCCACTCTTCTTTCTTTCTTCACTCTTCTTTCCTTTCTTCTTTCCTTCTTCAACTCTTCTTTCCTTCTTTTACTGTTCTTTCCTTTCTTCCTTCCTTCTTTCACTTTTCTTTTATTCGTTCTTTCTTAACTTTTGCATTTCATGCACTGATATTTCCTTCAGGAAATGCATTTTCTAGTTCACTTTGTTAATGAGCTGTTTGTTTATGTTTACAGTTTATCCACAGTTTTCCCCCAATGGAACTTATAACCATAACTACTAGTACTATTATTATAACAATATTATTAATAATAATAATAATAATAACAATAATAATAATAACAATACTAATAATAAGTGTCACTGAAATATACTGTCATAAATGCTATACCTTCTAGTTGTAATATTCAGGGCCTCGTTTCCCGATAACGACGGATTTTAACGGCCTACGTGGATTTTCGCGACATCGTAGACTAAGTAACACTTTCTATTTACGTGCGTTTCCCAACCATCAACTTAAAGTCAGGTGCACGAGCGCAACGTGCACGAGTTCTTAAGTATCTCTTAGGAGCTGTTTACGTCACGTTAACCTGTTTACGTTAATTGCTGTGAAATTAGCTAGCCTATGCGTGCATCGAACGTGCACTGAATTCGGGGCGGGGATAGTAACGCCATCTCCAGCAGAGTATTTAAACTGTGTTCCCATTGTAAGGACATTTATTACGATCTGTCTGAGAGTAGGCTGTCAAAGCTAGCATCATCGAAGTCATACAGTACAGTAGGCTACATACATTCAATAAAATTAACCTACATTTGAGTCCAACTGCATGACCATTCTTACCCTACACTTACCCTTACAATAAAGAAGTGATCCTATTTCAACCATAACTTCATTTTAAATAATTTCTTTCTTTATGACATTTAGTTTATAGTTTAGACAGCAACGTTGACATCTATATTCAACTGCATCCACTACATAATCTCAAACTTTATTTGTTGGTAACTCTCTAAAAAGGCTACCATTAACACATTTCTTAATGAAAAGGAAACATGCATCACAATAATACTTCAGTGTAACCTGTACCTATGTGGAGTGCAAATATGTCTTGCCATTACACTACCCAACAGGGCCTCGTTTCCCGAACGCGCACTTAGCCTAAAAAGCACTTGAAATCGTTCGTAAGAGGAATCCTACGTTGCAGACGGGTTTCACGACGCGGCACTTAGCTTAAGTGTATCTTTCGTTGAGAAGAATTCTACGTGTGGTCAGGACCAGTAGTAACTTCACACTTAGCGATGCAATCCACCAGGGGCGTCGTTCGCCCTATTATAGAAGAAATCCAAAGGATGTTTCTGTGTATAGCACATCATGAGAATGTCATTGTTTCACCTGCCTATTCCCATCAAAATAGAAATAAAGAATATTGAGTATTTGAAAATAAAGATTAGGCTATACAAAACTAGTGCAGTGCCCGTAGGAATTATGCATTCTGTAGTGTTAGCACACGTAGAGCTGTTGGGTAGTGTAATGGCAAGACATATTTGCACTCCAAACTGTACTGTATGACTTCGATGATGCTAGCTTTGACAGCCCACTCTCAGACAGATCGTAATAAATGTCCTTACAATGGGAACACAGTTTAAATACTCTGCTGGAGATGGCGTTACTATCCCCGCCCCGAATTCAGTGCACAGTGCACGTCCGATGCACGCATAGGCTAGCTAATTTCACAGCAATTAACGTAAACAGGTTAACGTGACGTAAACAGCTCCTAAGAGATACTTAAGAACTCGTGCACGTTGCGCTCGTGCACCTGACTTTAAGTTGATGGTTGGGAAACGCACGTAAATAGAAAGTGTTACTTAGTCTACGATGTCGCGAAAATCCACGTAGGCCGTTAAGATACGTCGTTATCGGGAAACGAGGCCCAGCTCTATGTCTGCTAACACTACAGAATGCATAATTCCTATGGGCACTGCACTAGTTTTGTATAGCCTAATCTTTATTTTCAAATACTCAATATTCTTTATTTCTATTTTGATGGGAATAGGCAGGTGAAACAATGACATTCTCATGATGTGCTATATACAGAAACATCCTTTGGATCTCTTCTATAATAGGGCGAACGACGCCCCTGGTGGATTGCATCGCTAAGTGTGAAGTTACTACTGGTCCTGACCACACGTAGAATTCTTCGAACGAAGATACACTTAAGCTAAGTGCCGCGTCGGGAAACCCGTCTGCAACCCGTCAGGATTCCTCTTACGAACGATTTCAAGTGCTTTCTAGGCTAAGTGCGCGTTCGGGAAACGAGGCCCAGGTAAATTATCCCATGAAATGTAAAACATGTCTCCCAAGATGCATGGAAGCTTTATAGGTAACTTAATATCAAGGTACATACTGTAAGGTGGATAACATAGGTAACTTAATATCAAGGTCGATACTGGAAGGTGGATAAGGTATCTTAATACCAAGGAACTGTGATCACAGTTAACACTTAATATCCATTTTACGCAACACTATGCAACACTTTGACAATTTTTGAGGTATGATTTTTTTAGGCAACTAGTTTTGGTACCATCCTCAAAATTCATTTTGATACTTCACTATGTAGTTCTGTGTTCCGGGCTGGTACACCCTGCAAAAACACAAGGAAAGCTTTCACAACATTGCCAGCTATACTGCCAGAATACAAACGTTTTGTGTTGGCAAGCTTCTATCAGTGCCAACTGGGCTTTTGGTGGTGTTTGCAAAGTTTATGCATGTCTTTTAGGTAGGTAGCTTGCAGGTTTTGGAACAGAACAACTTAATGCTGCTTTAAATTGAGAACTACACTGTAAACCTTAACAAGTTCAGAGTACTTAAAACTTTTGATGTAACCGATTACATAATAAAATTTGAGTACATATATTGTTTTTTTTTAGGTAAACTTAACTTAAAAATTATACATCGGCTATTCTGATTTATTTTGTTATCATTTTCATAATTTTTAAGTTCTCTGAACTCATATTATTCCAGAATTGTCCAGGATTTTGCCTCGTCCGATATTTGTGTTTCTCTTGGTCTTTCACAAACTAGTTTTTGAAAGGGTATCCCCTTATGTTCCGACTTCTTGCGCAAGCTCTTACTGTAGAGAGAACTGTCATTCGTTGACAGCCTTCCCAGTGTTGCCAGATGTACATTTACATTTACATCTGTGATTTAGCAGACGCTTTTATCCCAAGCGATTTACAGGGAGTTTTGCATTTATAGATCAGGAGCAGTTTAGGGGTTCACACTACACTTAGTAAGGAGGAGTGGGGAATCGAACTAGCAACCTTCCAACCTCTCGATTACTAAACGACTCCTCTACCTTAAGTCTGCTGTCTCCGTCTCTCATCACAAGATCCCTGCAATGGAGTTCCCAACGAGTTGATGACGTCAGATACTAAACAAATATGAGTTATCAAGTAATGTTTACTCAAACAAATACATTCCAATACAATTAAAACATCTTCGTTTGCTCAGAAAACTGATACATTTAAAGTTGGGTCAACTAAATACCAGGTTTTAAATACTGAATACATAATGTTAATAAGTTCGTAGAACTATTTGGGTTTACAGTGTACTGAGCAGTAAATGTAATGGTCGATATCCTATTAAGCTTTATTAAGGTTAAAAGTTAATGGTTTGATCACATTCACTGGTGGATTACAAAGTGTTTACATAAAAACAGAAACCGAAAATTCAGAAATAGATCTGGCTTCAATTTGTATTATTTTCTGCAAGGTGTCCGTGGCCCTTTTTACATAGAGTCTGGAAATAAATCTATTAAATGTAATACAAAAATTATATATTTTGCTGTGAATAATGAAGAAAGCAATAAATCCAATTATTATATGGCAACGACAGTACAAGCCTTCTGATTGGCTGATAAGTAGTCATGCCAGCTTCGAAATGCCCTTCTCACCCAAAGAGATACATGCGACGTCCCATTGGCCCTTGGATCGCGTGTCAACGTCGGCACCATCTTGGGGGGTGAAGACTGGCCTGTAAACAAATGCATGTTAACAGTGGAGCTGCGGCTTTTCTGGATAAAAAGCAATATAGCGTTTACATTTCTCAACTGATTTCACCGAGTCGTTTTTATATTCAAGGGTTTATGATCTCCGTAGAGTACCAAAAAAAGTTTGTCATCATATAATTAAGAATCTTGATAGTTAGGTTATAATCGCCGGCATGACCTCACTAATAACTACTTACTAACCAAGAGTGAGGTCATGCCGGGAAATATTGCACTGAGTTTGATATTTCCCGGCATGACCGAACAGTCGAGGTTAGTACACTTTGTAAATGATAAGAAATGGTAGTTGTAAATAGAAAACATGTCTTCTCAGGACTCAATGTGTTCCAGGTGTTGCGTAGCAACCAATAACTGTATTATTAATGTATGAAATTGAACAACATAAACCCCTATACGGATAAAACAAATCAACAAGGATAGCAAAGCAGATTGATATGCATAGAATGAGAACGGCAGAAACACAGTCAGGACGTCAGACGACGAGACACAGATCACAGTGACACAGGCTGTTTTTTTTTTTTGATAGGTGCAGGCTGAGACATTCATAACATTTTATTCAGTCTTACTGGTGGACCTTTTGTATCAATGTAATGTAAGCGAATGAGTGGACCGTCTCGCTGTCTCCTGTCTTTTTGAACAGGACATGCGCATATTTAATGATTTTGTAGAGAAATATTAGTATTACTTTTTTTTTTATCATTATTTTGTATTTTTTTTTACTTGTCATGATGACAGTCGAGGCTCTGCCTCCCCTGATCTCCGGTCGGTGGATAATCAAAGCCTATTTTGCTACATTTTTGTAGTCCTGGTAATCTTTTGTTTGGCATGGTGGTAAGGTTATTTAGAGGACCATTTCTCAATGGTTTTGTTCTTTAATGAATGTTTCTTTATTAACTACTTATTTTTCAACAAAATTACTAACAGGGGGAAATTTGCAACATTTTATCGCAACTTTCATTTGCTCGCGCAGTTAAAATTGCTCCCGCAATTTCATTGAAACAAACAACTAAAAAACACAACTAAAACAGGAATTTTAGACCGCTACTATCATAAAAAAAGGGCAGCAAAATTCTGGGGGGACTGATTAATAGATCCACAAGAAGTCTATCAAGAGTTTTAAAGGCTTTGTTCTACATTAAGTAATTGTTAAAATGCTCAAACGTAAACCTAAAAAGGCCATATAATTACTCAACAACAACAACAAATTGATTCACATGCACACATAAACACATAGACATAGTGCATAAACATTATACCACTGTACAAAGCAGGTAAGACTTTCTGTTTCACATCAGTCCAACATCTCTACTCCTCTTTCATTCCAACATCTCTACTCATCTTGCAGTCCAACATCTACCACCTCTCACTCCCCAGGGGTGCGCTGATTGTCAGAGGTGCAGTGTGCACAGGTTACTGAGGAGTGAGGTCAAATGAGAAACAGCAGGATCAAATGAGCCTACATTTTTCACTACGTGAGTCCATGAGTGTGTAGAGGCATTGAATCTCAGCTCACGTACGGTCAATTGATGAGGGCTGAGAGGTTACGGACAGGGAAATCAAAGAAAAGAAAGAAAAAAATCTCACATGCTAATTTTTCAAGTGCACCCGTACCCACAGGATGTGAATATATATGTAAATATGAAAACATATAAGTGGGTTTTTAATCTTTAGATGACAAGTTATGCATGTTAAGCTGTAAATTGCTCTAACCCTTTGTGAATCTAAATGAATCCGACTCATGTGGTTCTTGGATCAATATTAAAAATATGTTGACAAAGAACTCCTTGGGGTCCATTTCACAGAAAATATACAGCAAGGACTCATACTTCAAATACAGTGTATGCACCTATTGCATGCTTGTTACACCTTTGAATCAGAACATCTGTAAGATGATGAATATTAACATGTCACTTGAGAGACTTTGACTTCGGAGTGAGCTCTATATCTAGGATACGCCTGCTGTGGTACACCTCTGCATTTCTTTATGGTTTATGTCACTTCTCCATATGCCGTGGTGTGTTCCTCTTCAGTGAGTCTTACAATTTTACTTTGAAGTCTGGGTATACTCACATGATGCAGCACAGATCTTTATTCTCAGTGTGAGTCTGGACATGCACCAGGCTATTCAAAAATGTACAGGATTAATGATCTTCCAAGTCATTTTTCACAACAGTCAAATTCCATAATTATACAACAGTATCATTATGCTGACATATATGACCATGTTCTATAAAACTGCCTCTCTTTGTAGACTTGTAGTGTTTATATCGTGAAAAGAGCTTGAGAAGCAGCGAAAGGGAACCCGGCGTAGAATGGCTTAACAGCAACTGTTCATAATGCAGAACTCGTGATGTGGTGTAGCAAGAACAAACAGTAGGACAGAACAGTGGGACAATGAAAGGCTTCTTGGTGGCTTTCACCTCAGGTTTCTGTCTTTCATGTTCTGCAAATAACACTCTGCATCTAGCATACCTCACTTGACTTAACAGTGAGTCATCTTTAGGTTTTACTCTTTGCGCTCTCTTGTCTGTCTGCCTGTCTGTCTGTGTCTCCCTCTCTCCACCTGAAGTGTCAGTCAGTCTGATCGCAGATAGTGATGGTAATGCATACAGTATCTTACAATCACTATTCGCCTTTTGAATTTTAACATAAGCAAAAGGTGAAGGCAAAGGTCTCACAGTCTCCCGTGTCCACTTACTGAATGGCACTGAAATAGAGAGAAGGTAAACTGGCATGCATCAAAAAAAGCTGCACACTCTGCAAAGTCCTTAAATGTGTCCTGAATAACAGTGGCGTGTGTTGATCAGTTGGCTTTTAGAGTGTAACTCAAGAAAGGTCACACCCCTAAGCACCAGGAGACGTGGGCGCTGAAAGGGCTGCCCAGCAGGATGCCTTTATATAAATCTTTAAGCTAGAAAGAGGCTTCTGGGGTAAATCACTCTGTCAATCACCTGAAAGAAGCCTGGCTGTGGCACAACCCCCCCCCCCCCCCCATGTCTTTTCTGCAGGATAAAACAGACTGCATTGTTAATCTGTGGCAATTGTGATCGACACGGATACCTGAATGGCCTCAGAAATACTCAGACGAGGCTGTGGGATTTGTAACGGCTTCACTGCACACAAAGCGTAACAGCATGATTGTTTGTTTATGAGGCGGTGGGGAAGTGGCAAGTCTAAATTTAGAGGCACACTCAGAATGCATAGGGTAATTTATTTTAATCGTCTTTGATTGGTCTCAGACACTTCATTTGGAGTGACAGGGGGGTGATGAAGGAATTTCATCTTCATTTTTCCTCAGTAGGGTTGTTTACCAAGACGCTTTCTCTTTGATTGTTTACCCACGTATCGATACTGTTGGTACGCCTATGAATGTATAGAGCCAAGAGAAATGGGCCATTTGAATGTTGCTATGGAAATGGCACTGAGGCAAATAGTAGGAAGGACCAGAATGTGACACCAATGCTAATGTATATTCTTATGTTAGCGAGCCACTGGGTGTGGAGATCAATGTTAGCAAGGCCACTGGGTGTTGAGATCAATGTTAGCAAGGCCACTGGGTGTGAAGATCATTTGCAGTAGGTGTGAGGTTTATCACAAATAAAGAAACACTAACATGGAAACCTCAGTCAGGTTAGTTGTTGGTGTTTCTCTGTACAGCTTTCCAACATACTATTTTTTAAAGATAAAGAGCAAATAAAAAGAGAACGACTAATGGCCTTCTCAAGGTTTTTATCATAAATTAAATGAATACTGGGCTACATATGCTTTCATATGTCATGACCCTGCCAGGGCTACACAGGCCTTTGTCTGTGTAGGTTTGTGTGCCTGTCTTTAGTCTCTTCTTGGGATGCAGGTGTGGTGAGTTCCTAACTGATTGGTAGGTGTGCTGAGTTCCTAACTGATTGACAGGAGCATAAGAAGGCCTGGGTTCCGCCAGTCAGTCTGATGGTTTTTCTTGTATCTCTGTTTGCATTCAGACCCCTAGACATTTGAGGTACACTTGTGAATATCTATTTTGTCAATACAATATAGACACTTTTCTTTGTGCTTGAATAAACTAACTTTATTCATTATAACTATGTGTGGCCTTTCCTTCATTTTTCTCTCGAATGTGCCAAGTGTGTGTATCCCCTCTCTCATAAAGGCCTACCTGGAAGTGACATTGGTTATATGTGGCAATTTCTAATCAATACATAAAATCAAGGTCAACTTTTTCCACCTGGAATTGACATGAAGTGTGCCACACATTCTGTTGTGGAAGAGACTCAGTTACTTTCAGGTCCCTGACAAGATTTCACCATTAGTCAAACACTTGTGCTCAAGGATCAAGCCATTAACACGGCTCCAACAGTGAAATCAGGGAAGAAGTGGAATCCACGAGAAGCGGATTAACATGCACAAGGCGTAGGGATATCATTGGACAGGTACAAAGTGGAAGAGCAGGGTTTGGGTTAAGTGAATGCAAAAGGGCGGAGACCCCATTCCGTTATGGAGGGGGACAGTGGTGTAGTGGTCCCTGGAGAAGTGGGTATACTCTTAATTTTTTAAAGCAGCCCATACAGCACAGGATAAAAGCCCTGTTTTGAGAAGTGGGTATAAGCAATGCTGACTTAAAAATAAGTGGGTATACTCCGTATATCTGCGTATACCCTGGACTACACCACTGGAGGGGGACAATACAGGTAACATTACATAGAAGTAATTCCTGGGGGGGGACACAGGAAAATTGCAGATGACCCCGCACCCGCCACCCGCGAGGAGTTTTTCCATCTTTTTTACATGCGGATGACCCCGCCCCCTCCCCCCCGCAACAGAGTTTTGAACCAAAAAAAGCTTTCCCAGTTTGCTCCTACGTTCACGGAAGACACAAGCAACAAGTGTGAATAATCCGTGTATCATTCGTTCATTTGTTTTTCCGATTTAGACGAGAATTGAAAAAATGAAAACAACGTTTGATTTCTCGTTTTTCCCTTTTTAAAACCAAAACCAGAAATCGGATTACGGTTCGTTTTCTCGTTTTTTCCATTCTGCACCCCCAAACGGAAAATGGAAAATGAAACATTCGAATAACAAATCCTGGCCGAATTGGTTGTCATATTTCAAAATATTTCTAAGTCCAAACTGGTTAACCCTGGGAACAGGTGTCCGAGAATAGTACACCATCAGCGGACTGGCCCTGAGCAGCTACACCCCTGGTTCCATCCTCCAGAGGGACCAGGATGAGAGCAACAGGTGTCCGAGAATAGTACACCATCAGCGGACTGGCCCTGAGCAGCTACACCCCTGGTTCCATCCTCCACAGGCACCAGGATGTGAACATAATGTGTCCGAGGACAGTGCACCTTTAGCGGACTCGCTACGAGGTGTGTGACCCTTGTTATCATCATCCAGAGGCACCAGGATGTGAACATAATGTGTCCGAGGACAGTGCACCATCAACGGACTCTCTACGAGCTTCTAGGCCCTTGTTTTCAACCTCCACAGGCACCGGGATGTCAAAAATATGTGTCCGAGAAAGATGCACCATCAACGGACTCTCTACGAGCTTCTAGGCCCACCCAGGTCGGACGACCGATTCACCGGGGCGCGGGGATCCCACAAAAAAAGCAGCGTGGATTTGTTATTCGAATGTTTCATTTTCCATTTTCCGTTTGGGGGTGCAGAATGGAAAAAACGAGAAAATTAACCGTAATCCGATTTCTGGTTTTGGTTTTGAAAAGGGAAAAACGAGAAATCAAACGTTGTTTTCATTTTTTCAATTCTCGTCTAAATCGGAAAAACAAATGAACGAATGATACACGGATTGAGAATATATAATTTTTGGCCAAACCGATCTGTGAACAAAGTAAACCATGCAAGTGTTCTGGTGTTCAATTGTGTGTAGGCCTACTTTATGAACGCTTACAATGGTACCGTTTGACATAAATAAATGATTAAACTAGGGTGACCATAATTGAGTTTGAGAAAAAGGACACTTTGCGCGGGGGAGGGGGCGTGGTAGTGTATAGCATACAGATGACCCCGCCCCCTCCCCCGCGAAGAGGTTTTGCCATCTTTTCCACATGCAGATGTCATGTGCTGTTGTAAACAATGCAACTAGTGACTAGTTGCATTGTTTACAACAGCACATGACATCTGTGTAATTGTAATGTGCTGTTGTAAACAATGCAACAAGTCAGGAGGTATGACTGGAGATGGCATTGTAAAGGAGTGTGCCTGAATGGCTGGTTTGAGTCAGACTTGAAGGATGGAAGAATACAAACTGATTTGGTTTGTTAACAACAGCGTATGACACCTGCATGAGGAAAAGATACTAGTTACTAGTGGAAGCTGCAAGGTGCTCGGTGTTGTCAGAGTGGAAATGGCGTACCAAATGCTCAAAATGATCGTCTTTAGAGGATAATTAGCTATTAGATATTAATGAGAGGGCGGTCGACCAATGACAGTTCTCTCTACAGTCAGAGCTCGCGCAAGAAGGTCGGACGAGATACCCTTTCCAAAAATTGAAAGGGCGTAAAAACTAGTTTGTGAAGGACCCAGAGAAATACAAATATCCGACGAGGCAAAATCCCGGACAATTTTGGAATCCCTGCCGGATGCATTTTTTAGGACACGAAAGGAGAACATGTCCGGTTAAAAGAGGACGTCTGGTCACCCTAATAAGTCTAAGTTTGCAAGGCTTTATTCCCTTGGGTTATAGGCTACTGACAATATATCCCCCGGTCATCTCAAAGTTCAGAAAACCCATCCAGTGTTATTCACCCATAAATATAACCTCTGAGCACTCTGAAAATGATATGCACATCATCAATCGCAGAGATGGGCAGTATTTCAATTACTTGTATTTGAAATACCAGTTATTTTACTTTTGAGTATTTTGTAATTTGTATTTAATATGGCCGATAAAAAACCGAATGTAATTTGTAACAAAATAGTTTAGAGTGGAGTAATTACAGTGCATGAAATGCCCTGTATTGTTATTCCCAGGCTTCTTCTTCTTCTTCTTCTTATTCTTGTTACCTTTTTCTGCGATTAATTCAGCCCGAACCGCTTAACGTAGAAACTTCATTCAAACTTTGTCGCGTAGGTCTTGTAAACGACACTTATGCTATGTATTTTTCACTTTTCTAAACTTTATACTTTTTAAGATATTAAAGAAAAACGAATATAAATGTCTCCCATTGACTTACATTGGGCCATTATGACATCATAATAGAGTCTTTAAACTGGCTTGCACCTGTGCTTTACTCTGCCGTGCTAAGGCAAAAGACCGTAACTTCAAGTTTGGTCAAAAATGAGTTTTTGACGTATTTGTAAAATATCAGCAGTAATTAAACAAATGTACTGATATTAAATGTACTACTAACATGCCATTATCAAATTAAAGCCAGTGACATCAGTATTTTGGTTGATTTCACGATGTATAGGCTACCGACAGTTAGCATACCAAGCTAGGTAGCATTACCATTAGAATTGCATGGCAGATATGCTAAGCTATCGGGCTATTCCCCCACCCAGTGCCTGTGGCTAGTCCGAAAAAGGTGCATCTAAATCGGGTAACTTCGCTTGGCGAGCGGGGGCATGTGGAGGGGGAAAATGGGCCTCATTCTCTATCGTTCTCTCTCTCTCTCTCTCTCTCTCTCTCTCTCTCTCTCTCTCTCTCTCTCTCTCTCTCTCTCTCTCTCTCTCTCTCTCTCTCTCTCTCTCTCTCTCTCTCTCTCTCTCACACACACACACACACACACACACACACACACACACACACACACACACACACACACACACACACACACACACACACACACCCCAATGGACTGACATAGATGTTTTATGTGTTTCATGTGACAATTCAAGTTCATTGTTTTATGTGCTTAATGTGATAATTCAATGGTGTGTGTGTGTGTGTGTGTGTGATAATCATTGTATTGGTAATTGTGATAAATGAAATAGTATTACTACTGATTAATTCATAGGATCATTATTCCATTGTTATCATACCACTGAGCTTTAACATAGAAGTTACTGCCTTCTGCCTTAGTATGCTTCACTGACACCTGTGCCAAATCCAAAGAACCTCTTCTCTCTCTGTCCCTCTCAATTTAACTGTAACTAGGAACATTAAGACACCATCCATTCTCTATTTTTTTTTCTCTCCATCTCTCCATCTTTCTCTCTGTCAACTTTCTCTCACACTCAATCTCTCTTCTTCACTCCATTTTTATCTCCTTTTTTCAATATTTTCACTTTCTCTTTATCTCTTCATCCAGAGCCACTCTTGTTCACTCTTCTTTCCTTCTTCCACTCTTCTTTCCTTTCTTATTTTCTTCTTCCATTTTTCTTTCCTTCTTCCACTCTTCTTGCCTTTCTTTTTTCCTTCATCCACTCTTCTTTCCTTCTTCCACTTTTCTTTCCTTTCTTCACTCTTCTTTCCTTCTTACACTCTTCTTTCCTTTCTTCTTTCCTTCTTTCACTCTTCTTTCTTTTCTTCTTCCTTCCTTAACCTTTGCATTTCATGCACTGGTATTTCCTTCAGGAAATGCATTTTCTAGTTTTGTATTTAAAATACTCAAAATACTTTCTCCAGTGTTTAGGCAGAAGGAGATTTTTTTTCTGTCGGATTCTACCACTAGACCATCTAATCTGCCTCTGAATTTCATTGGCGAATCAATCATCAGTCAATTTGCCAATAGTGGCAAAAGTGGTGCTTCTTATGGCCCGCCCCTTTTTTCGCCCCAGATCTCTCTCATTGACAAAACAGGGCGGTGTTCGAAAACTTAGATAGCTGTCTTGATCCTTGTCAATTTATCTTCATTAGTACACCGACTAGAAGGAGGTTATTAAAAGAGCGAATCGAGTTGTTGCACTGAACGTTAGCCATCTTGACAGAATGTGACTTGATCAAATCCGTATAATGTCCTTATACGCAATTACGTATTACGAAAGCACGGTGGGGATAGCCCTCCCGGAAGCGAGATTGCAATGAGAACTCTGTTTTGTGAAAACTTGAAAGTCACACAGGTGCTGCCTGCAAATATTTATACAGTATATATATACCTAATCAACAAGTTGTTGTCTTTTAATAGCTTTGCTTAGTTACACTGCCATTCTGTGACTGTTCTTCCTTTTTGTGGGGTTCACCAGAGCTTTGTGTACATTATATAGCCCCAGGGGCGTAACTATAGGGGGTGGGGTCAATATGCCTATGGACCCTGGCTACGGGCCCCCTAAACCCAGGGGCCCGTAGCCAGGGTCCATAGGCATATTTATGTCAATCTAAATAGTCTGAATTGCCAAGTCACATTGCCCAAAATACTGATGTATACCATATTCAGCGAAAAAATTACACTGACAGGTGTTATAGGCAGAATATGTGTGCGGGGGGAGGGGCGTGGTGGCGGCGGCAGTGGCGGTTACAAACATGAGAAAAAAAGGATACAGGACTCAAATGTTTGGAAACCACTGACAAGGGCCCGTCATAACAGCCTGCACCTTGGCCTCTGGTAACTACGTTACGCCACTGTATAGCCCAAACCTGAATGTTTTGCTATACCAAATTGGAGGAAAACGGAAAATTCAGAAAAAGTATTTCCTATATTTTAAAAATACAAAATACATGTATTGTATTTTGTTACATTTTCTGGCAACAGTATTTTGTATTTTATTTTGATACATTTATTTGAGGGGTAGTTTGTATTTTGTATCAAAATACATTTTGATGTATTTTTGCCCATCTCTGATCAATCGTTCCTTATTTGTAGCCATACGAAAGTATCTTTAAAACAATGATCATAATCTGGCGGGAAACCGCTACTTTGCGTGACAGACGCAATGCGCTCTGTCGCATACTAGAGCCACCAGCAAATGGGCCTACGTACAGCTGAAGAATCCGTTTGGACAGGCATTTGATCATGACTGTTGTGGGGTAGTCTTTCAGTAAATACTTGGGTGTATCTTGAGGTGTGTCAGTTGATGTCTCTGATGTTGATGTATTTGACATGTACACCCATTGGGTGTTTGGAGGGTGAGTGTCCGGCACACCGCAGTTAAACCTTCTGGAGATGTTGTGGGCATAATTCAGCAAAACACGGATGAAGGACGGTGCCCGCTATATAACCCCAGTGAAATGCTCACAAAGGCATCTTTGATGTTAAGTATCTGTACGTTGGTTGACTGTAGTATACCCTGTTGTGTTATATTACTTAGGCTAGGTTGTTAGGTATGAGTTCTTGCATGGAATAGTGAGAGGTTTGGCCGCTGTGCGAAGTCCCCAACCAAAAGCACAAGTAATTTAACATTTTTTCCAGTATATAACTAAAATTACATTTATATCAGGCCAGTCCATTCTGACTAGATCCATGTACAACCATGATGCAACACAACATGAGGGACAAACTAGGTTTCTGTAGCGGACAATTACTTGGGTCATCTATTGTAAACACCCAGTGGGGAATGAAACAAGATGAGGGGGAAAATGAAAGAACGTGTTCCATCCTTAGGCGTGGGGTGGAAGAGAAAGGCCTTTGGCACCCATCAGCCTACTGATCAGAGCCTATTGCAAAATGTGATTTGCAATTATGAGGTGAGTCATATTTCCACACTCTGCCAGTATCAGAGCACAAACTCCCCCAGGGCTCGTTTAAAAGACCAAGGAATCTTCGCTAGTGTAGATATCTTCTTCTTTTTCATATCATCTATTGTAAACACCAAGTGGGGAATGAAACAAGATGAGGGGGAAAATGAAAGAACGTGTTCAATCACTCTGCGTGGGGCCTTGAATGTATTGGGCTTAGGTTACATTTTGACTAAATATAAGTTGAGGACTTCACGTGGGGTGCACTGAAAAGTATGTCTGACTAATAGGCTCAGTGTATTGTAGCGTGCAGTGGAGATGTGTGCTCTCATGTGTATTTCTGTGCGTAAAACAGTGTGCAAATTAGTTTGCTTATAATGCAGAGTGTGTAGCCTGTCAATGTTTCATTTTGTTTAATGTTCCATTTTCGCTTGTACTTGTGTTTCTAGCCTGTGTTAATGTAAACATGTATTTCTGTTACCATTTTAGCTTGTGTGTTATGTGAAATGCTCCTGTATGATGTTTAAATGCCCCATTTTAGCTTGAGTGTTGTGTGTAAATGCTCCTGTATAATGTTGTAATGCCCCATTTGAGCTTAAATGTCCCATTTTCACCCTGTGAGTTTCCCTTGTGCGTTAGTGTCTTTGTCACCATTGCCCACTGTTTTATGTCTGCATACAACATCCTTGCTCCCCTGCCATTACCTACTAAATGTCCAAAGTGACCGGGCAAGCAAGCGATCCCGCAGCGGATGGTGGAAGGTACTGGGAGCCACCAGCGTGACCATGGGCACGCCGCACCAGAGCTCAACGACGCGCCGCTTGAGACTATCCCCCGTGCAAGTTCAGCTGGCAGCAAGCTTGAACAGCACTCCAGCGCTGCTTTGATCAAAAGGTGTTTGCTTATGCACTTGACGAGCTGGATCCACTGAGGCAGCAAGAGAGAGTGCCTGGGCACCTATGCAGGCAAACTGTCGCTGTGTGCAAAAAAGGCTTCCCACATTTGCTGACAGCGATCAATAGGAGCTTGCGTTATGGGTATGCATGCATCTTGATGCATCTGGAGCAGCATTCTGGGAGCTCATTCGTCTTAAGTTTCCCCAGCTCTCTGGCTGCGGCCCTGAGTGAGGCAGAGCAAGTCGAGCATGTTTTGTGATTTGTTTTGTGGTTTTCTCGATTCCAACCATTGTGTGCGCCAAGTCAACATGGAAGACAGTGAGGAGGAAGAGGAGGCAATTCGTCAGTCCACAGAGGCAGCTTCTCAGCAGCTAAGACAGGGGCCCTGCAGGGCGGCAGAGCAGTCCGAGGGGTGCTACAGACGCACCATATCTAGGGCCCCCTCGTATGACAATGCCTAGCGCCAGCGTCTCGCCACCCAGCAGCGCAGCTGTGGCTTGGAGGGTATCCCCTGCCGCGCCCTGGTGGACACTGAATCCTCCATGTCCCTAGTCTGCCCCAAACTGTACCCGGGACCGAAGAACCAAGACCACAGTGCCTGCTGTGTTGTGTCTGCATGTAAGATCCTTGCTCTACAGTAGGCTAAAGCCATTATGATTTGTGTTCTGTCTAATAAACGGCAGTAAGGAAATCTGATATTTATTTATTAGGCTATGTCTATAGAGATGTTTTAATTTCCCCTCTTAATGCTTAACAAAATAGGATTTTTTTTCATTAATAATATATCCTGACACTGAATACAGCATTTCAGGCCTAGTTGTGACAGGATTTTGATGGTTTTTATTCTTGCACCATACGATAGTCTGTCGCCCTCTCGTGTGCAAATGGCCGCAAAACCAAGACGAGATGTAGATGTTTTTGGTTGCTGTCGATTCTTTTTATGTGCATTGAGTGGGTAACTGACTCAATTGTATTAAATTAAATTGTCTGATTGATTAAGTAGCTAACTAATTGACTGACTTGTTGATACTACAGCTATCAATATAAGTAAGTTGCTGCTCGAAAACGTTATAACTCAGTGTAAGGCGCAACCAGTGTAGGAGGCAGTCCAATAATAGACACAGGGTGACAATAGCTTTTATGAAATACAGCTAGAATCTACAGCTTAAAGTTGGCTTATATTGTTAAAAACATAATGTGACGTTAATCGAAAGATCAGTGAGGGTTTTTTTTTCGTCTCTTCTACTGCAGGCTATTAAGGGTTGGAGATACTGACATCAGACCACAGTTTTGGGTTGGCCTTAGCTTTTAACGGCAGTGTCATGTTATTTAGGCTATTATCATGACCACCGCTGGGCAAGCATGGTGTGATGTCATCTCTCCCAATGCCATTGTTTGTGAACTTTCAACACAGCCTGGCTAGATAGCGTTAAGCGTAACTGATTTGCTAAACCTCGCCTCTCAGAGGGAGGAGTTAACCGCTCAGAATCACGTACAAACGCATGCAGTGAAACCTAGGTGAAAGGCCATAACAGAAACTGTCGTGTGTTAATTGCTCTTCATAATGGCAGAATTAGTACACGCGCAATGATAATGGTTACATATTACAGGAGACTTTGCACCATACCAAACGTGGGCTAGCTATTACAGCTAGGATAGCTGTAAACTGAAATCCACCTGCAATCCGGAGGTTTTTTAGATAGCGACATTGCTTATTTACACTGTAAAAAGGTATGTTTGCTTTATACATTATTCTTGAAGCAATGGCCTTGTTAATGCCAAAGGCCTCGTTTGCAACGTATATAATGTTAAAGCAAAGTTAACCGACGGTCTGTATATAAAACTGACTGTCGATATAAATGTTATGTAAACGTAGCTACTCCCCATGTATCATAGGGATGCAGTAATAGCATAGCATAGCATAGGTAACGTTAGCTGATAACATTAGTCCATCGGCGAATGCCTGCAACATAACCTACCTTACAATAAACCGCAAAGATTCACAATCAGTGAAATGACGTTAAACACATGAAAGTCAGTCGAATTATTTTTAGAATGACGCTTTAAATCAAAGAGATTTTGATAGCTTGCGATAGATGGCATACTCTGCCTTGCATGTTTACTTATACCCCAAGCTAACATCCACTTACTACCGGATAGCCACCAAGCTGAAATTGCAGTCTTGTTTCCTCCTGCCATGTTGCACGCAAACTATGATTTATATTTTCTAAACGTTTCAACACAGTTGCTAATTCTGTAATATTGGTTTGTCGTCGTTACTGCGAAAAGTTGCGGAAGTTTCCACTTTTTTAAAAACAATTTTATTATTATGTAGGATGACAGACTAGCCAGTGTTCAATGCTTTCAATAGCGGTGTTATTTTTTGAATTGACCAGTCTTTGACAACAGGTAACTTGACAACACCTTAGCTTTATTGCAAAGTAGCATTTTAAGTATTTTAAAGCATTTTGTCGTTAGAAGTTCTATTGTAGGCCCCTGAGCGTTGGCTTATGGGAGGAAATACAGTATTCGAGTTAGCTAGCTGTCACTATCAAGAATAAATTATCATTCGCTATGGTGGTCTAGAAGTTGATGTCATCTTGAAGGAAAGCCTTGCTCTCGATGACGTCCGTTAGCCACTTCTCTCTGAACCTAGTCTTTCCTGGACGATGTGTCAGTCGATTTGATTCCACGGAAAAGTACACCTCCACGGGTAGTGTTTGTGGTTTAATTTTGGAAATCTCGATGACGAAGAAAACACACGCAGTTCCTCTAGGAATTGGAGTTCGTCGATTTGGGATGCTCCATTGGGCTCTGTAATGATATTGGTTTTGATACTCCAACTCATTCTCTTGAACAAATTCTAGACTGAACAGCCAGCTCGAGTTTACTTCCCATGTCTTAATGTACTCCTCAATTTGTTTTTTCCCGATATCAACTGTGAAATTTTTGTAGGTTACCCAATTAATGTTCTTCATCTTGTAGTCAGACAGAGCACCTTGGTCTAATGGCTTGCAGCCAACGATGGACTGTGCGGTTTCAATGACATCTTGGACGATTTCGTGTGCTGTCACCGTATGAGATGAGTTGTCCATGGCGCTGCGTTAAAAATAATACTCTCAAACTGCCAACCTTTTATTTGGCTGGCACGTTCAAACATTAGGTGTTGCAGGTTTATATTTATCGGTCAGCCTCTGGAGAAGTTGTGAGTAGTGCTAACGGTTACCATAGTGACAGTAAACAGGTCATCCAAGTCCTTGTCAGTGACCGCATGTGGTTGTGGCACACACTTCAACTAAACACACGTCTTATCATCAAATCATTTTTAATGTAATGAATATTCTTTTTTTCTTTTCTAGATGTTCTAGTTTTTCAGATGTCCAGTATTGTTGGAATAATGTGCCAGGATCCTGTTGGACATACCACTGAAAGCAGCCCTCTATAAAACAGTGGACATTACTTGCTAAAGATCCCTAACTCTGTCTAGTATCTTATTCAATGGAATACAGACAAAATGGTCATTCTGCTACTTCAAAGAGGTATGATTCCCCACAATGTGTAAATGGATGCAGATCCACCATCCAAACCCATAACTTGACATCAGTGATGGAGATCTGAGGCCAGATAAACGGTCTCTTTCCAAGTGTCCCACTTCAGGCCCTCAGAATAGCCGACGCATGTCCCGAATCAGGAGCACGCTGGACACCGTCTCCAAAGCAGTCGGCGGAACGGACCTTCTCTCCAAGATCACAAGATTGAGACCCGGCAAATCCGCCACCGTTGAGGTCCATCTGCATGGCCCTACAGAGCAGGAGGCAGCAACGGTTGCCATGATGGCAACGGCGGTGCCGCCCGGCCTAACCATGGAGACACCCGAGCGAGAGAAAAGGCACGAGGAGGAAGTGGCGGAGGAGGTGGAGGTGCCACGCATCCAGGTTAGGGAGAAGCTGAAGGTCAGCCTCGCCTCACAGGCAGGGACCGTGTCTGCGGCCGTGGCCAAGCAGACCTTACAGCGCCTCCAGCCGGCTGCCTTCTCCACCAACATGGACGAGACCTACAGCCACCTCTCCCAGCACGTCAACGCCTACTTCGGCAGCAACACACCACCAGAACCTGTGGAGCAGCAGTGGGCCCAGCAGAGGAGAAGTCCGGATCCCGCAGCCTCAGCACCTGGGGCTAACCCAACCCGGTCCCTTCCCCGGAACCACACACCTGTTCTGATGCCAGTGGCTGGGAAACGGGCGGAAGAGACTTCCCCTGAGTCACCTGCTGTCGAACACACTACCCCAGCCACATCCGACCCTGCCACCCTACCAACTGCACCCAAGCCCGAAGATGTTGCCCCAGTGCAACCGGCCTCCCCCAGGAAGGGTATTAGTCACTACCTCTCCTACCCCAGGCCCAGTGTGCAGAGCTTCGTGGGGAGTTACATTTCCCCCCTCGTCCCCAAGTTCCGGGCCGACTCCAAGAATGCCGCAGCTGATAAGGACAAGCCGTCCAGCTCGGAGCAGGTGAACCCCCGGGAAGGCGAGGAGAAGAGCAAAGAGGAGAAGGAGGCTGAGGACAAGGCCCAGAGGCGACTGTCTCAGAGAGAGAGGGTAGGACCCTAACCCTCACATTATAAATGTCCACACAGGAAGTCCATTAGATGAACTAATTTCAGTCAATCTAACATGACCGTTAAGAACTTAAATAATACGGGTCAGGGGAGGTAGGGTAGTCTGTCAAAATGTATTATCCATAGAATTATACAAAGTACAAAATAAACTGGGTCTCCACATCACCATGTTTATATGTGTGTTTCTTTGCTTCTTGTTTAGATCAGAGCTCGTGTTAGTGTGGACAACAGGACCAGGGCTCTAGTCCAGGCCTTGCAGAGAGTGACCGATGTGAAGATCACCGTCAGCCGAGTGGAGGACCTCACCTGTCACCTACTGGAGTTCCCAGAGACCAGAGGGGTAGCCGTCAAGGTGTGTGTGCGCTTGTGTGTGCCCTTGTGTGTTCGTGCATGTGTGTTTGTGCGTGTGCGTGGCAGTAGTGAATCTGACAGTATTTGTGTTTCAATGAGTCTGCTCTTAGGGGCTTTTGCCACTCTCATTAGCTAGATTGCCAGATTATCTTTTTTTTATTATTATCTGTCACACACACTGATAGACGCAAGTACTCCTAACACACACACACACACACACACACACACACACATACACACACACACACACACACACACCGTTAAACAAACTAATGTGCTGGGACCTAACACCCTCTGTGCCTCCCCCTCTGCAGGAGCGAGTGATCTCGTGTTTGCTGCGACTCAGGCAGGCCCGGGACCCAGGCCTGCAGGCGGCTGTGAGGCAGGCTCTGGCCGTCGTAGGCTACACAGACCCAGTCAAAGGGCGTGGCATCAGAGTGCTGTCCATCGATGGAGGAGGAACCAGGTACATGCCACAGTCATAGAGTATATCACAATGCAGTATAACACAGATGTACACTCATGGCGTGGTGGGGGAGTGGTTGGCATTGTTGTATATGTAACCAGTTGGCCCGGGTTCGATTTACTGATTGCTGCAGGTTGTCTGTGCGTCACTTTGGATAAAAGCATCTGCTAAACATCAGACCTTTACCTTTTTTACTATTATGCATATAGCAAGCACAAATATGCTTAAAGAGTATTTAATCGATACTATTTGCCAAATCAGTTCTTTCCTTGCCGAAGGGATATGTTTAATGGGTGCTTGTGTTCCTGCAAACAGAATGGCTACAGTAGTGTCATGTACCCATTTAAGACAACTTAAAGAAAAGAACAGGATTCATCTGAGGCTTTTGTTATGTTTGCATACATTCACTTAATATATTAATTATTATATGATATGCATCTTTATTGTTGTTAAGTTCATGTATATACATACATTTCTCATCAGTGTTGTGAGTGTGAATTCTTTTGTTTTCATGCATATTGAACTTCTCACATTTACCCAATGGACATTTTCCAGGGGTTTGGTTGCCTTACAGGCTCTGCATGAGTTGGAGGCCCTGACGGGCAAACCCATCTATCAGCTGTTTGACTACATCTGTGGAGTGAGTACAGGTACGTCACCCTGCCCCTGTCCCTCTGGCATGACGGACATATTCTAAAGCATTTATGCCAAGCAAAGCATGGAGAGCATTACATTCTACTGTGTCTGTTCTCTGCTGGTATAGTGACCATGCTCATTTGATATACTCCTTTTGCCCTAATAATATTTAATTTTCTGTGTTCTGTCCTGTTCAAGAGTGGCCTTTGACCTCTGTGTTCCAGGTGCCATCCTGGCTTTCATGGTAGGGGTGTTTCAAATCCCTCTGGACGAGTGTGAGGAGATGTATAGGAAACTGGGTTCCGACGTCTTCAAGCAGAACCTCATTGTGGGAACCGTGAAGATGGGTTGGAGCCATGCGTACTACGATAGCGAGATATGGGAGAATATCTTGAAGTGAGTAGTACTGGGTTCAAAGGGTAATCCTCTTAGAGAGCAAGTGTGTGTGTGTGTGTACTTTTTTTTTTTTTAAGCCCCAAACCTGGCTTGATTTTATTGGTTGTATTTATCTCCTTTCTCTGTAATAATTGCATGTGGAGCATCAGTATATATGTTTTTTTAATTTATTTTTTTTCAGAGAGAGAATGGGTCCTAGTCTGTTGATTGACACAGCCAAGAATCCAAAATGTCCCAAGGTAAGTGTCAAATGCTATTATCCCATTGTTATGTTTTTGACAGCCAAAGGATTTCTTAAAATTCATCTTATTGTATTCTAGGTAGAACATTTATGCGTTTTGGGAAAAAAAGGAAACATTGTTTAGTAGTGTTTTGTCCAATGAACCAGATGCAGGTGTGTTTTCAAATCACCACCTAAGAAGCATTCATACATTCTCCATAGTCAGTAGCTTGTGTTGTCCCCTAGGTGGCAGCAGTGAGCACCCTAGTGAACCGTGGCCTGCCTCTGAAGGCCTACGTCTTCAGGAACTACGACCTGCTGCCGGGTGTGCGCTCCCATTATCTGGGGGGCTGCCAGCATAAGCTGTGGCAGGCCATACGGGCCTCCTCAGCAGCCCCGGGCTTCTTCCAGGAGTGCATGCTGGGCAATGACCTCCACCAGGTAAGCAGGACTGTAAAGTGGAAGCAGGTTAGCAGCAGCAGGGATGTCAGAAGGCGCCTGGCCATTTTAAGTGTTCCCACTTAGTGGGGGATGATGAGTCTCCACCAGACATGTGAGACGATATGGTGTAAAGGGCTGTCAGTCCCGGTCCTGGATTCTCTCTGTCACCCATCCACCCCCGCTCAAGCGCCACTGTTTGTGTTTTTTTTTGTCATTATAGAGCCAGCCTGTGCTTGCAGTCATTTCTAGAACTTTCGCTTTTGTTTATTTGAGGTCCTGATGCAATATCAATTTATATCAGTATGCAAGGTGGAAACGTCCAGTACTGGATTGATGATGAATGACACTCATCGTATGTCTGCCTCTTGGTTGTATTGATTAATCAGTTTAGACGCTGACTCAAACCTCCCACCCATACACTGATGCCTGTTCTCTGGTCAGTGTTTAGGTAGATTGCTGGGAAGCAATCAGTCTTGAACAGGAACACCTATTCTTAAGCGATCAGCCCTGAGATCAATACCTTTCTCTAAGAGGACCTTTCCTGGCAAGCCCTCATCAAGGCCATTCTAAATCATTTCCTCTTCCCAATAAGGCACTAACAGTGGGTTAGCTGGGCTGGCCTTGTAGCGCTCTCCTGAAGTGGCCTTTGAATGGCATGAAGAGAGGAGGAGAGGATCCCCTACAGTGTCCCCTACAGCTCCACCCTGTGTCACTCTGTCCTTAATTGTGCTACGAGCTATTTGGGGATGCGGGAGTGGTGCAGTGTGATCTCACAATGAATTTGATGAGAGTTCCACCCTTTAAGTTTATCATACACGGGCCTAGTTTTTAAAGCAATGTTACTGGTCAGTCAAATGACTGGTTCCTATTGTTCTAATTGATGATGCAAATGTATTGTCCGAACAGCGTTGCCCAGCAATGTTGCTCAAAACATTGCCCTGTGTAGCATCACCTTCAGAATTCAGGAGGGAATGGAAGCTAATAATAGACCCTTTCAGAAAGACAAGGCGAGTCCTGTAGTGCGTTTGTGACTCGCCGGCCACAGAAATGGCACCAAACTGATATTCTTTTTCCCCTTCAGGGAATATTTATGGAACTAATAGATTGGGTAAGAAATGCAGACACTCCACCCTGAGTTGTGTTGTTGTTTACATAGAAGCTTGTTCGAGGGGCATAGCTGGACCTAAATGACCCACTGAATCAGAACCAGACTTAGGCCTGACCTGGCCCACATTTGGGCAAATTCAGTTTGGTTTGCCAGGTGGAGGTATAGACATGTACTACAGAGGAAATAACTTCTGCTTGATGCCTCTGTGACCGATTGTGCCCTGATTATTGAAACAGTCCCAGTCCAGTTCAAGATTCAGAAGTTATGGCACTGAAGTTCATTCCCAGTGCCTGATGATGTACGCTGACTAGATTGATGACCCATTATGAGGTTACTCACACACACACACACACACACACACACAAACTCATTCACTTACTCATAAACTGCCTGCTGAGGCTAGCCTGGCACAAGTTCATGTCAGCGTAGCATTGGCATAGCATTAGCCGTCCCTCACTCACCCCTTCTGCTCTGATGAACTGACTGACTCACCCCAAGATGCTCTTTAAGGGGCCGCTTGAAGGCGTCTCGAGCTGGGCCAAGCCACAATGTCCTATCTGCTGGGGCAAAAACAAGATGAATCACCCCAGACCTCACTGTTCCCAGAGCCGTTGGAGGACATGTCATACACCAGCGTCGACTCCTGTGGCTCGTCACTGGCTTCACACAGGGGCCTGCCCACAAAGTGGCCCTTGTCTGTGTCAAGAGCAGAAGACAGAAGTCCAGTACGCTTGATGAATGGGTTACATTCAGCGCAGCGCAGATGGGAATTCTGGAAAGTTATTGCTGATTTATGAGTGTGACTGTTGCACCGCACATTTGACAGGTACACAATCAATTTGAAGCACCCCCCCCCCCCCCCTCCAAACCAGCAGCTGGTTCACTGATTCCAGAAAGCTGTTGCTTTCAGACAGACAGATGGTGACATTTATCTATAATAAATGTATTCTCAGACCTTTAAATCTTTTTAAAAAATTGACAGGGTGGGAAAAAACAATCTCTGGTGAATGGGTACTGTATCAAACGACCAGAACTGTTCTAGAACTGTTCTAGAATACGTTCATAGGACAAAGTGGAGACCCTAGGCAGAAGCTGATGATGGACTGGCAGAGCAAAATGCCACCTGTCTGTTTTTATGGCGTGTATTAATCATAATATCATATCATAATACAGATTAGGCATATGCTTACTACCTTTTATGCCAATGGGATTTGTATTCTTAAACTTTTCAACCTAAATACTTCAGACCCATTTCATAGTGATAGAGCAACGCATTTCAATTTGAATCCGTTGCTTTGTAATCACATGTTGCTTTAGCTTGGCTCGTTTCATGGCTTCCTTCCCTAGCTCCTGAAGACACATGACGTATTTTGGCCTCCCCTGGCTGTTCTCAATAAAACCAAGTTTAGCAGCACTGGAAGATGTGGACTGACTCAAACATTTCCCCATGCTCTCCAGCTAGCTCGCTTGCTAATAAGCCAAGCTAAGCAGCAGGGGCAGTTCCTTGTGTCTGGAGTGAATGGAGTGTGTCATCACACAATATCATAATTAATCCATCACATCAGAGTTTCGATTGGTCCAAAGTTAACGTGGGTGGGAGTAATGGACACAATATGCCTGTTTTATTTGCACACATGGTCCCCATCTGTAGATTTACGTTTTTGTAATGATATAGAACAATTTTATAATTTATATCAAATCATTCTGTCTGCGTGTTGTGGACCCCCAGGGGACCCCGGACCCCACTTTGAGGACCACTGCTTTTACGTACACTAAAGACCTACATTTCAGCTGTGCAATGTAGTTTCTGCAACTTTAACAATGACTTCAAAGTTGTTGGCGCCACTCTGAACGCCTTAAGCCACTGCTCGGATGATCTTGGCCAGCGTGTGAACACAAGCTGAGGACATTGAAGGAGTGTGCAGGGGAGCACGGAGATATTTAAGGCAAAATAACACTCCAGGGAATAACATCCAGCAAGTGTTCTATTTTAAAAGGACTGGCCTATATTCTTTATTTGGTTATCGTAATATACACAGAAGCCCTTCTTTAACACACATCATTAAAAAAAAAAGAAAGATCTGAATATATTCTCATATCAGTGTTGATTTTGAATCTATTAGTGTATAAATTAGTTTGACATGGCTATTGAGGTTTGTGTTCCTCTGGAGAGACCTCTCCTGTTTGGGTCTGGGAGATTAACTCTGTTTTGAGTTAAGCCTCGTGTGTGTGTGTGTGTGTGTGTGTGTGTGTGTGTGTGTGTGTGTGTTTGTGTGTGTGATCCACAGGCCGTTCCCGGTTGTTTTCATTCCTTTTCCTTCTCTCCCTCGCTCCCTTCATCTCAATAGTAATATCACGCTATTAGCCTTGAGGGCAACTTAACCCTGCTTATAAATGCATAGCAGTGGACTTCAGGCGTTCTCTCTATTAATCAGAGCTTTCAGCGCTAAGAGCTGGCCTCCACTAAGTGCAACTTGTGTGTGTGTGTGTGTCTGTGTGTGTGTGTGTGTGTGTGTGTGTTGGCCATATAGTCTGATTAAAATGCAAATGCACTTGGCACTGAGACCTGTTGAGTGGCGGGACCTCTCGGTCTGGGGCTGGGTTCTGCAGTGTTAATGAGGAGCTCCAGAGTCTTCTGTCCTTAGAGTGGACTTGCAACTTTGAAGTGGCACTTCGACCCTGCCACACACAGCACCCAAAGTGTCTGGCTTGGTAGTCTAAATTACAGCAACGTTTTTCTTTTTCTTTCTCTTCCTCTCTCTCACTTTCTCTGTGTATCTCCCTCAGTCTTTCTCTCTGTCTTTCTCTTCCTCCCCCTTTTCTCTCTCTTATTCCTTAGAAAGATCTACTGATATTCTGTCTTGATGTGTTGTGTTGATTTTTATATTCATGAGACCAACGCTTTGCTCCAATTGATATTCATTTTGGTTCTTGTCTCTGTTATGAAACCAGTACGTTTTAAGCGCGTTCATTGTGTTCTTTCATGCTGCTCTTCAAGTGTAGGCCCAACAAACAGTCACACACACCACACTCGCACAAACCACACTCGCGCACACACACACACACACACACACACACACACACACACACACACACACACATACACACACACACACACACACACACACACAGAGACACAGTATCTAATGCGGAGAATGAGCTTGGCGTCCCGCGGTGCATTTCATATCAGAAACGGAAGTATGAATGAATGAGTGGCTGGGGCCTCTGGGGAAATGTGGAGGCATCCACCCACAGCTAAACACTGGGCTCAAACTCCAGACCGCCCCCACCGTCATGTTTCAGGTTCTGTTCCAGGAGAGAACATCTCAATTTGAAGTAGCCAGTGTATGCCTCGGTGCGTGTGTGTGTGCTCGTGTGTGTGCTTGTGTGGCACCATATGCTTGCTTGTCTTGGACTGAGTGTGCATACAGCATGTTTGTGTGTGTGGGACTTATATGCATACCTGTGTGTGTGTGTGTGTGTACGTGTGTGTGTGCTTGCGAGGGACCATATGTGCGTACTTGTATGGGACTGAGTGTGCATACCTGCATGTTTGTGTGTGTGGGACTCATTATGCATACCTGTGTGTGTTTGTGTGTGAGTGCCTTACCGATTGCTTGTGTGTGTGTGTGTGTGTGTGTGTGTGTGTGTGTGTGCGCGTGTGTGCTACTTAACACCTGCTACTTACGTCATTCTTTCACCTGAAGACTTTGCACTTGGATCCCTTAGCATTGCATGCACCCCTAATTATCAATATGCACATTATGAATGACACTTTGTATACACACACGCGCACTCAGACACACAGCCACAGACCGACAGATGCTCACACACACACACACACACACACACACACACACACACACACACACACAGAAACCCTGGTTTTGTGATCTGCTCCCCCACCCTTCCTAAGTGCCTGAGGCAGACACTGTGCTTATTTGGGAAAAGCACTGCCATTAGCCGGGAGAATTCAGCAAACCATGCTCTGATTTCAGTTTGCCTTAACGCACTGGAAATGAATATGCCATTTGTGCCGGGGGAAAGTGCTCATCTTAAAAGTGCTGGTTGTGCGTTTATATGCAAGTGTGTGTGTGTGTCTGTGAGTGTTTGCAAATGGGTGTTTACTATCTGTGTGTGTGTGTGTGTGTGTGTGTGTGTGTGTGTGTGTGTGTGTGTGTGTGTGTGTGTGTGTGTGTGTGTGTTTGCGCATTTGAATTGTAAGGGCCTTCTTGGCTTGCGGCCCCTCCTGCTCTGGTGACTGGTCTTTCAAACGCAGAAGATGACTGAACGCTGAATGCCTATTGGCTGCAGTCTCCACCCTGTGACCTCCCACATGTTACTCATCATCTTCCTAATACACCCCACCTCATGAAGAAAACCACTTAAGAAACGAAACAGAGAAAACCCATATAAGCACTCCTGGGACCTTTTTTGACTTCATGCATATTTGGGTTTCTTGAGCATGCCAGCCTTTCTCATCCAGCCAACCGTCAATGAAGTACTGTAACCAACTCTCAGGCTCAGTCTGAATATGGACATCAATCACTTCACAGACAAGAGCATCCGCTCCAAGTGACAATACATTGTGAAGAACTGAATGGGGGAATGGTGCGCTGAACAAAAGTGCCCTGCGGTGGACCAAAAACTAGATGCCCCGTGTGTGTGGGGTTAGTCACAGGCTCCAGGATGTGTGAGACATGACAAAGACGGGATGACTAAGGCTGCCACCCAGAGTCTCCCTGACCTTGTATGTTTTGTCTCCGGCACTGCTGTAATCATCAAGTTAATAAGGAGTAAATAATTTGTTCTGTCATTTTGGCTTCAAACTCGCAAACCCCCTCCTCCTTTATAAGCTGGTGGGATTTCCTCTGAAAACTGGATGTAAGTTTTGCATCATTTGATGCAATGGTGGTCCTCTGTTCGTCCTCACAGAGTTGAAAGATTTAATCACTCAAACTAGGAAAGAAAAAGGTCCAGTATTAAATCACTCAAACTAGAAGAGGGGTAAAAGTCTGGTATTTAATCACTCAAACTAGTAGCAGTAAAGGTCCAGTATTTTGCAGATGCTTCTTTCCAAAGTGGCTTACATAGGCGTCCAGCGGTGGCCGGGAAACAAACCTGGGTTGACCGCTTGGAGGGCAGCGACCCTAACAACTGTACCACCATAGTACCCAGATGGTGTATAAAAGTGTTTAAGTGAGATGGCTCCTGAGATGAAGATGTAGGAACATAGCCCATCTATCTATGAATACTAGACACATGGTACTTTTATTGTTGCTTGGCCTTGACCAGGATATCTGTCAAGCATTCAGTATTCACATCATCACTGACTTCATGCACTGTAAGCCCTTGAAAGGGAATGGCAAATTAATAGATGTCCGTGTAAACGCTGATCTCAATCTTGTGGCTTGCTCTGCTGCTGCTGATGGTGCTGATGCTGAGGAGGAGGAGGAGGATTATGATGATGATGGGTTTAGTGGTCAGGGTTGGGTAATAAACATAAACGCTGTTGATGTTGATGATCGTGCATGTGATTGTACGGGTGCTGTGGCAGTTAGTATTGATGTTGTTCTGTCAGACGGAGACGAGAGAAAGTCAGAGGACTCGAGCTGACGTCAGTGATGGTTATGTTGGTGCTGATGAGTGACTGCTCGTCTGGGACCGGCTGCAGATTGATCACAGACTCAAAGGTCGTGCCTTCATTCCTTCCTGACTCCACCCTGACCTCACTTTAACACAAGGTTAAAGTTTAACACAAGGCGCAGGTGCTGACGAGGGATGATGAGCTGGAAGGGGGGTGGGATGGGAGAGGAGGAGACGAGATGGAGGGGAGAGAGGAGTAAAAAAACAAGAGTGTGATAGGATAGAGGAGGAGGAGAAGAGAAACAAGGGATATGAGATGAGGGGAGAAGAAAAGAGGGATATGAGGGGAGAGGTAAAGATAAGAGGGAGGGATGGGAGATGAAAGGAGAGAGGAGGAGAAGAGAAGCAAGGGATGAAAGGTGAGGGCAAGAGAAGATGAAGGAATGTGGGAGAAGAGGAGACCCAAAGAGAAGGAACCCAAAGAGAAGAGAGGGATGGTAGATGACATGAGGGAAGAGAAAAAGCTACTGAAGGAAAGGAATGAGTGAAGAAGAGAAGAGGAAGGGAGAGCTGGGAGATGAGAGGAGAGGAGTTTGGCATGGCTCCACATGGCCCCCTATGGCTGGGTCCTCCTGGGATACTCCAAGCCACACCCCCCGCCCCAAACCCCAAAACCTGCCTCTGTAATGAGCTCTGCAGCCTGTGTGTTTGATCCCCCCACCAAACAACCACCCTCTCATGTCTCACCATGTGCCCGGCAGGCTTTTAATACTCCCTACTTGCCACTCTCTCTCTCTCTCTCTTTCTATCTCTCTCTTTTTCTCTCTCTCACTATCTATTTACTTCAAACCATGTCAGACTTTGCGGATCTCTTACTCTCACTCACACACACTCTCTCTCTCTCTCTCTCTCTCTCTCTCTCTTCTCTCTTCTCTCTCTCTCTCTCTCTCTCTCTTTCTGTCGCTCCCTGTCTCTGTCCCTCTCTCTCTCTCCTGGTGAATTATGGAGATCGGACCCCTCACCCCAGGGCTTCCGCTCAGTAATTGGTAGACCTCAAAGCCGACCCCCCCCCCCCACACACACACACACACGCACCGCCTAAAACAGGGGGCCCTACGTGTTTGAGCTTTCCTTTGGTGTTTGTGTGTGATAGGTATGTTTAGGGTTCAGATTCTGTAATAGCCCTACTAAGCGTTTTACTTTTGCTGTTTTACACGAGGATGCTAGTTTGTGTCTTACATGTTCACAGTAGGCCAATCTGTGGTTGAATCTGTATACTCATCTTTGTAGTGTATGCATGGGGTTGTGCATTAGCATTTGTAGAAATTGATGTACATGCAGTTGTGTTTCTGTTGGATCTGTGTGCACCAACTTGATATTCCAGTAGCCTCCACATCATCTGCCCCTGATTGAAGTCACCTACAATCCAGAGGCTTCACAGCACAAAAAAGAGATCAGACAGGCAACCATAACAATGGGAGAAACCAGGACATGTACCATTAACAACACTGGTCATGAATTAATGATAGCCGAGTGTGTGTGTATGTGGGGGGGTGTCCCTATGTAAAAACTTTCCAGAAAAGAAAAAAAGAGGTTAAATACCAAGGTGCTCACTCAAAAGCAAAGCTTAAGACTGGCAAATTCTGATATTTTTCTTGATCCTTACAGTCTTACTCCGGAAACATACTCCGACAGTAGGGTGACAGTGGTTCAAGAGGTAGAGGAGTCGTTTAGTAAGTAAGGTTGCTAATTCGATCCCGACTCCTCTTTACAAAGTCTCCTTGAGTAAGACACTGAACCACTAAACACTCCCGATGCAAAGGTTGGCAACTTAGATAGTACAGCACGGTGGCAGGGCAGGTCCTCCCCAGACCTTCAGTGCTCAGGTTTGCATGTTCTCCCCGTGTTCACAAGGGGTTTCCTCCACTTAGAACTCCAACAGAAAAAACATGCAACAAGGACTCTTCGTCGGTCCCTGACCAAGACAGAGGATTCACCTCACCTGGTCCCCGGGCGCCTAAAGGCTGCCCACTGCTCCTGGGGTCCTGGAGGAAGGACAGTCAGGGATGGGATAAATGCAGTAGATAAATGCACAAACGACCTCTGGCCTGCGTGTGCGTGTGCGTGTGCGTGTGTGTGTGTTCTGAGTCGCCTCCATGTATTCACGTGTGCAGTGTGTCGCTTGTGCGATTAAAGTCTGACAATTATTTAGTAGCCTCTGCCATTGGTGTAGATGTCTGAGGCTTAGGGCTGGGCGATTTTTCGATTTCGATTTTAATCGCGATGTAATTTTTTTCTACGGTTTTAAATGAGACGTTCGATTAGACGGCGCCTTAAAAAAAAAAATCAATGTTTTCACAGACCCGCGAATACAGCGCCGCACCTAGCCCATGGGCGTTGCGCGACAATGTAATTGGGGGGGGACAAGACCCCCTCACTTTTCAAAACAAGTCGTTTCGACCCCCCCACTTTTGCAGTCAAAATAGTGCGTGCGTGACTGCTGGTCTACTAGTCCATTATTCTTTCCATTGCTTCACAATTAAATCCGTTCAACTTTATCAGTGGGGAATACCCACAGCAATATAAATCCACTCCGCGTTTTCCTGGTGTACTACGCAGCCTCATCACGCACGCAGATTCAACTGTCATTAATTAGTGATGGGAAGTTCGGATCATTTTACCGACTCGAATCTTTGAATCTCGTTCAGTAAAATGAACGAATCTTTTTTCGAGTCACTCGTTCATTTTAGCGGGGGGGGGGGTGCTACTCAACATTTTTAAATTTTATAGCCAATTCACTGGCGTAAATACGTCCACTACAAATACGTATCATATTTTCATGGAGGTTACTACATGTAAACCAGCAGATACTAATTCCTGCATTCAAATAATATTATATGAAAGTTTGGATGAAATGGTCATTTATTATCACATAAGCATTTAATGATCACGGCAAACAATTACGCTGCACTGAACTGTAAGTAAAGTTTTAAAAAGTTAAAATAACTAAACCTGTAATTATTTCTTGTGAACGAATATCATTCACGTCTTACTAAACATAGACACTCGGAAGTGAACTAGGTTAATAAGTCCTTTCTGTTTCCTCTTCTGAGCCTATGGAGGTTACGTGAAAAAATATCCAGAGCCCAGTCAAAATGAACGAAACATTTCGGTTTTCTCTAGCTTCCCATGCTGAGCCTATGCAGATCACGTGAAAAATGATCCAAATACTTGTATCCGGCAGATGACCTAATCGTTCACCTCCCGACCGTCTTTGGATCAACGTTTCGTTCATCTGCCGGATATCGTTCAATGATTCGTTCTTTTGCCGGATATCAGTCTTTCGTTCAATGATTCGTTCTTCGCCAACCGTGTCTGTGGATCTATGATTCGTTCATCTGCCGGATATGGGTATTTCGTTCAATGATTCGTTCTTTTGCCGGATCGTTCAATGTTTCGTTCTTTTGCCAAACGTGTCTGTTTCGTTCAATGATTCGTTCTTTTGACAACCGTGTCTTTGGATCTATGATTCGTTCATCTGCCGGATATGGGTCGTTGGATCCTTTTCCACGTGACCTGCATAGGCTCAGTACCACAGACATGTATAGGTAGACACCGCCTCCACTGCTTCTCGGTGAAACGCGTCGCCGCCATTTTGGGAAAGGAGCTCTCTGCCGTCAGAGGTCTGTCAGACGTGTCAAACTAGCGCAAGTTGCCAGGAGCTGCGGTTTATCTGGATAAAAATCACGATAACCTTTCACATTTCGCAACCAATTTCATGGAGTATTCAAGGGTTTATGCTCTACGTGAAGTGTGTGAAAAAGATTTGCCTCTACGTTACTTTGAATCTCGCTAGTTTAATCGCCAGTCATACATGTGCATGGGTCTATAATAAACGCTCGTGCATTTTGAAAATACTGAGAAGATCTATAAACTATCGAAATAGTGCTTCTTTAGTTACTACGTATTGACCATCATTAAGAGAAAGAGCATACATCAAATAGTGAGAAACTGGCAGTCAGTGTGTTTTTCATAGTTTAATAGTTCCTTTTCAAGTATGTGCATTAAGAAACCTTGAACAGTGCAATTGGCAATACACAGTTATTTCACAAATCAACATTAGGCTACAAAAAAAATCTATATATTTCTATAGCAGTAAAAATATACACATCTCAATATATACATAGCCTACACATCTCAATAGTTGAACTGTATTATAAATAACATAGCATATATATAATACAATATAATATAATGACTCAGTATAATGTGCAATGGAATAACATATGATATATATAATATGTGATACAATATATATTTTAAGTATAAGTATATATTCATATTATGTACATTTGTACAATTTGACATAATATACAATCATGCTCTTAACATTTTCAGATCTATGCAGTGCAATTGACACAATATATAATTGTGAAATAACTTTGTATTGCCAATTGCACTGTTCAAGGTTTCTTAATGCACATACTTGAAAAGGAATTAAACTATGAAAAACACACTGACTGCCAGTTTCTCACTATTTGATGTATGCTCTTTCTCTTAATGATGGTCAATACTAGTAACTAAAGAAGCACTATTTCGATAGTTTATAGATCTTCTCAGTATTTTCAAAATGCACGAGTTTTGAAAGAAAAGTGAGCGTTTATCATAGACCCATGCACATGTATGACTGGCGATTTGACTAGCGAGATTCAAAGTAACGTAGAGGCAAATCTTTTTCACACACTTCACGTAGAGCATAAACCTTTGAATACTCCATGAAATTGGTTGCGAAATGTATAAGGTTATCGTGATTTTTATCCAGAAAAACCGCAGCTCCTGGCAACTTGCGCTTGTTTGACACGTCTGACAGACCTCTGACGGCAGAGAGCTCCTTTCCCAAAATGGCGGCGACGCGTTTCGCCGAGGCAACGGGCTGAAGCAGTGGAGGCGGTGTCTATCTATACATGTCTATGCTCAGTACAGTCAGCTAGAGGAAACAGAAATGATTCGTTCTTTTTCCGACTGGGTCTCTTGGATACGGGTCTTTGGATCATTTTTACGTGACCTGCATTCAACAAATCATTTCTGTTTGCTTGGCTTAGCCAATGCAACAGTCCCAGTTGTCCCGATGCGCGGTCATGAACGAGAAAAAGAACGAATCTTTTTTTGAGAGGACTCGTTACTCTCGAGTCGTTGTAAGGATTCGTTCAAAATGAACGAATCGTTCACGAACGACACATCACTATCATTAATGTTCATTCATTCTCTGATTTGATCGGAGCGTCGCGCTAGAAGCAGACTACAGAAATGGACATACGGATTTTTTTTTCGAAGAAGAGGAAAGTAAGTCAGAGTTGCCCAAGTTTTACCTGTAGTGGACAATTACGGACCACCCAATGGACATTATCTGGCTATAATCGTATTGTTATTGCCATAACAACCGTGAGCTAATCTGGCGTTAACGTTATAGTAACGCGACCTATTATCCCGCGGGCCACCAAAAAATCCGCTTAACAAATATGTTTTTATCAATATAAATATGGTTTAATGAATCAACCTTACATATTTCAGAAGTGACAGGTGTGTAGAACATGCACGAAGTCTTGTTTGACTCTCAACAGGAACATTTCTTAACGTATTTTCCGATTTGTTTTGTACAGTCGCGAAATGGCAACAAAGTTGGCGACGACCTATTATCCCGCATTGATGTAAAATGCCGTTGGGAATCAAGCTCAACAAGAAAAAGAATTTACACCGAACGTCGCGAAATCAAAATTCTACTATTTGTATCAGGCTGGTTTGTACACGCAGTATTACAACACTATCTTATACACTTCAATACGCTGTATATGTGCCATTTTTGCTACAAAGCTAATTGAAATACCCTTTTTGGGCAGGGACTTAAGTTTTCCGAAATCTGCGATCCTGGATGACACCGAAATCAATATTAAGTAACGTGTACCAGCGCTTGCGGGATAATAGGTCGTGCGGGATAATAGGTCGGGCTACGATAGCTAGCTAATGGCAGTTTTTCTAACGACAGCAGCGACTAAACACACACTCACCAAAGAAGATTTTTTTTTTTTTTAATGTGTCACTCACTTGTATACCTCTCTTTGACTCACACACGAAAGATGATGTCAATGCCACAAATAAAATGAACATTGGTGTGCTGGGCATGCTGTCAAGCTTTGCCATGTATGAAAACTATTTCCCCTACGTGAACCGTTTACTTCTGGCAGCTTCCATCCTTAAAGACTTTGGGTTTCAATACACATTTGGCCATTTCTGACCTGAACAGTCATACTTTAATGAGGTGGTCAGTTTGAATGTAGCCAACATAATTATCAGGCCACCAAACCTATATCAATTGTGAATTTGATATGCTGATAACATGATTTACATCTCAGAGAAAAACATGGTAAAATGCACCAGAATGCGGGTATTTGCGTGTACGTTTTCCAAAAAATTTTGGGGTGATTTTGTTCATATCGTGATATAAAATCGAAATCGAAATTTTTTTGGGGGAAAAATCGTAATATAACTTTTTCCCATATCGCCCAGCCCTACTGAGGCTGTAAAGCGCTTTGAGCTTTGAGCTCTCGGAGTAGAAAAGCACTATATAAATGCAGTCCAACAAGCATCTCAGACTCTAGCCAAGATACCTTCTAGGCTCTTAAGGTCAATTAATGCAATCAGGTCTGGAAACCTATATGATAAAGTTTCTCTGACCCTTTGCCTGAGATGGTTCTCACTGGCCTCCCTATTCCATTCCATTCCTTTTTATTCCATTCCATTCAAAACAATACAATTGTCTCAAGGTGCTTTACAGAGCCAAGGGCCTACCCCCATTTCTATAGTACTGGTGGCTGTTGCTTACACCTGAGCTGATTTCCTGACCCTTAGCAATGCTAGTGTGTGGACCTTTTTATTTGTCACCATGATGAGATGACCATTTGGAAGATTAGAGTGACCACATGTTTGGTGGTCACAGTAGCTGCTTTGTCTTGGTTCTCATATTCTCGGGCAGGATGTACTGCAATGCCTTACAGTATCCTTTTCTGTGTTCGCAATCGACTGCTTCGCTAACGTCCACAGAGACACTTATTGCTATGGATTCTAGTCAGGGTGACAAATGCAATAACCTTTAGGGTAACAAGGAACATGGATTTGCTATTCCATTCTACTTTTTTAAATTCCATGTTTTGTGTATGTCAGAGCTGAGGCGTCCCGCTTATTTACTTTCTCTTCCAGGGTTGACAGGCTGGGTATTGGTGAACTTGCAACTCTACTGTTCTACATTCCATGCGTTGTGTGTTTCAGGATGGAGGCCTGTTGATCAATAACCCCACTGCCTTGGCCATCCACGAGTGCAAGAACCTGTGGCCCAACACGCCCGTGCAGTGTGTGGTGTCTCTGGGCACGGGCCGCTACGAGACAGGCGCCAAGAACGGCGCCACCTACACCAGCCTCAAGACCAAGATCACCAACGTCATCAGCAGTGCCACAGACACGGAGGGTGAGTGAGAGGTCTCTCCAGTTGCATCCGGTTTCTTCCAGGTTCACCTTCCGAGAAGGGTGCCTCTGCGTCTCTACCACAGTGGGGAAGTTTCCTATGTCTCCGTGAATACACCTACTGATGAAATACACCACATGTAAATTCAGCTGTTTTGGATCAAAGCATTATCTTAATGAATATAATGTTATATGAACATTTCTGATGCACATAAAGACCGCACCCTCTTCACTTTTAGCTCAATCATACCTGACATCTCATGCCCCAAAGCTCTCATTTGAATCATGTCTTCATGTCTCTTTGAAGGAAGCACCAATAGTCTAAAAGCCTGAAACATTGCGTTTTACATTTTCTTTCTTCATTGGACAATTTTTACTTTGAGCCCACCAGATGTCAAGCTTGTCCACCTTTGAAATCATGCTATTATCTCATGTGAATTTAGGAAATCATGCTATTATCTTATGCGAATTAAGGAAATCATGCTATTATCTTATGCAAATTTTAGTTGCCTTGCCATTGTTTTTTTTTTCTTTTTCCCGATTATTATGTGCTGGTTCCTTGTTATGAATCTGGTCCGTTTATCATTAAAGTGTAATACTGTATGAGAGCCTGGGCCCCAAAGGACATTTACTCCATCCCTCCACCATTTTCACTTTTTCATTTTTGTCTGGTGTTTTTTACATCCAGGATGTTAATGCACATGAAAACCACAACAGATATTGCTGAACTTTCAATAAACAAATCCAAACTCCTGATCTCAAGATCACCGTCAAATACCTAAAACCAAGCCACAACTCATTTCATTAGTGTGCTGAATCGTGGCAATATTTATTTATTTACTTTTAAACAATACACGGATTAACTAAATCCATGGATTTATTTTTGCAGCGGTGAAATGTAGTTATGGGCCATTGGCACACAAAGTGTTAAACTCCAACAGATGTCACCGGTCACATCTGGTTGTGGCCTCTCCAGCGAGGATTAACAACTCACGTAATCGTAGCTATTTTTAAAGTTCCGATTACCAGGCTGACCTTTGGGTCCCCTCTGCAGTCAGATAGCATCATTTACCATCAGGTGCCAAGAGCCCGTCAGCACTCTGACCACCATCATGGAGTTGCATTACGGAGACTGGTGCTGTTTCAATTCATTTCAGTGCAGCTCCACAGTCACAGTTGGAGGTAGTCGCATCAAGTCATTTGTAGACGTTTTTTGTAGACAAATGTTTGTTTGGGATTTTATCTGAACTGAGTTGATGGTTTCAAATCCGCAGACCGTGTGATGAGATGACATCCTCACAGAACAGAGATGACATCCTCACAGAAGCATTCCCCTGCGTCATTGTGTGCTGTCTATTAGAATTCAGTGCATGTGATCCTCCGATTTAAATTATCTTTTGAGAGAACGCTGACCTCCATAGCAATAGTTGTTGAGGCTTTGTGTGTGTGAGAAGGGCATGTGTATGGTTTGAACACCAGCAACAGTAGGATTATCACATTTTTAACCTTCAGTTGTAAAGAAATGAAAAGTCTGTACACCAGTGGTAATACTGGTTCAGAAAAGGATGGAATTTTGGAATGTGGAGACTTGGTGTTAACACTGTGTGTGTGTGTGTGTGTGTGTGTGTGTGTGTGTGTGTGTGTGTGTGTGTGTGTGTGTGTGTGTGTGTGTGTGTGTGTGTGTGTGTGTGTGTGTGTGTGTGTGTGTGTGTGTGTGTGTGTGTGCGCGCGCGCGCCCGTGTTGCCCCACCAGAGGTCCACACCATGCTGGACGCCTTGTTGCCGCCCGACACCTACTTCCGCTTCAATCCCTTCATGAGCGAAGACATCGCTCTGGACGAGAGCCGGCGCGAGAAGCTCAACTTCCTGAAGGAGGAGGGCCGGCGCTATCTCGACCGCAACGACGTCAAGCTGCGCAGGGCGGCCGCGGTGCTGACGCAGGAGAAGGGCGTCGTGCAGCGCACTGCCGAGTGGCTCAAGCTCAAGGCTGACATGTACGACGGACTGCCCTTCCTCTCCAAGCTCTAGCGCCCCCTGTGGCCCGGGAGGAGGCAGTGACACAAGGGTCTCAGGTTCAGGGCTTGTTGAAGAATTGAAAGGGGCGTGTGCGTTGAACACTAATTCTATTGTGCAACTTCTTTATTTTTAATGTTTATGGTGAATGCAGTGGTCCCTTCCTAACCATCCACACGTTAATGCCTCCCCTGGTGACGTGTTTCAGCGCTGCCCTTAAGCTGCTCTGGAGGTCAGATGAGATTTTAGTGTATTTCACATCAGGCCTTTGTCAGAGAGCTCTTAAACTAATTGCCAGGGTGCCAGTACTGATGCGGACACTGACAGAGCTGTCTCTGCTCAGCTGAACTGCTCACAACAGAGCTGGGCTCTTTTTACAGACGTCCTAAACTCGTCTAAACTAGTTTGATGTCCTGCTGATTTTACGGCAGCAGTGAAGATAGATCTCACTTGACTGATGCACTTTGCTACATTCAAATTCATAATGTTATTGTAAAATGGGGTTCACGTTAGTGACGTGTCGAGTCTCAATCATTTCAGATTCTGCCCGAATCCCTTGGCTGTGTGGCAGCACCTTCACTGGCATGAACTGTAGTTCTAGGTGACACAAAGCCTTTATCAAGTGACGCTAACAAAAAAGTGAAATATTTTCACTGGTTTGAAATGGAAAAAAGGCAGCATGTCGGCTCAATGAAATTATTTCTTTTCTATTTTTATTTTGTTTTGAAACTGTGGAAAAACCACAACTTGAAAAGTTTTATACTCCTGCCACTTGAAAGTTCTGCTGGAGGTTAAACCCCTTTGAGTAGTTCTTACACACTTCTATTGTAGTGCATTTCCCTCATGTGTAAAAAGTATGTACTTAAATGTAAATAGTATGTACTAAAACGATGGAGAAATTAAGGAGGCTGATACACTGCACTAGTTTTTACTGCTAGATTTTTGCTTTTGGAGTCATTTGCATTTGAAGCATTGTTTGTGTTTATGAAAAAACAAACAAACAAACAAACTGATACTTGGCTATATGTGTAGGCCACTGACGAGAGACTGCAGGTTTATTTGTTTGGAACCGATTAAATAAAACCTGTCTCAGTACCTCAGCAGCCTGTCATCTGGATGTTCTAGTTTAACTGCACACTTGCAAAAAGTATTTAACATAATTAACTCCTTCACAATTTGAAGAATTCAGATCTGTTGCGTGAATGCCATGAACCTGTATTATAAAGCTGACAAACCTGCACGACAATGCTCTGTCATCTGAAACATAATTAAATAAATAAGAAAAAGAGGACAGAAGGCTTCATGGAATGTAGATTGACAGGCTGGTATTAATTGCTTTTTCCAATTGGGACATCGATTGCTCTCGCTCATTGACTTTAGTTGACATTCATATCTGCCACCTTCAAACCTGGAACCACTCCAGATTGTGTGTGCGTGTGCGCATGCGTGTGCACGTGCGCGTGTGCCTGTGTGCTCATCTTCCATGCCCTCTCTGGCATAGCCGAGGTTTTTTCGGTTGAGAAACAGAGAGCGAGCAGGAGGAAGCTAGGAATGAATGGGGCATAAATGTTTCTGTTTAATGTCCCACATATTTGAAACTCGTCAGGACACTTCACTATGAGAAGAACACGCTCATTCTCCCAGTCAAAACTGAGTTAGGATGTTTCTGTCTGACCTTTAAGCTCCGGAATGTTGGGCATCCCTCGCTTCGGAAAAAGTGCAATAGTGTGGCGATTCCTGCAGGTCCCTGCGAAAAGAATATTTGAATGGGGAACTTGTGTTTGGAGAGGGAGGAGTGTGTTTGGGGGAAATACAGTTACACTTGAGCCTCAAATGGCACAGAACAGACTCAGTATTGACAACAATGCCAGGGGGACTTTAAGCATAGCGTGTATGTATGTGTATGTGTAATATAAGTAATTGTACTTATTTATTTATATATATATATATATATATTCACACACATATACACACACACACACACAAAATTACATATAAAAAGAATGCATACTTAGTACGTAATTTAGTAAGTGTACACTTTCAGTATATACTTTTCTTCATTAGTATCACAGTGCCCAGCGGTGTAAATGTGATGCTCTGTGCTGTGCCTGTATGGCTTAGTACTGGCCTTTATAATCTCAGTAGTAGCAGAGAGTGGTTGGTATTGGGGAGCTTTGAGGGAGGCTGTGGAGGGTGAAGGTTAATGACCGTCTGGATGAGAAGGGAGCCAATGATGCTTGATCCAGACGGAACCTTCTCACCGTCGTCTGGGTAATGGAATCTTCTGAGTGATTCGGATTGTCAGGCTTCTCAAGGAAAGACAGAATGAGGGAGGGTGGGGGGGGGGGGGGGGGGTATAGCTGTTGCCTAGCAACTGTTCCGCCTGCCCCTCCACATGGCTCTTGGCTCTTGAGTAAGCTGTTACAGGAATCATTTTACAAGCTAGAACTCTTTTTTTTGTTGTTGTTGTAGTGTCGTGCTTGTGTTCTAAGGGAGGGAATCGTCCAGTTCAGGCAACCCCTTTCCCCTGGAGACCAGTGCTTGTGTCAGACACAGATACATGTATGGACTGGGTGGCTACGCTGATGATGCTTTGAGAGACTCCCAAGAGAGTAACTCAAAATAATCACTTTAGTCACAGCTTGTACCCTGTTCTTATTATCTGCCCGAGTGTGTGCCCTTAAAGTAACACTATGCAACAATTTGACATGTTTTGAGATATGGTTTTATAGGCAATAAAATTTGGTACCATCCTCAAATTAATTTTGATAACATATGGTCATGTGAAGGACAGATAAACACCTGTGTCTTCCCCACTAGCCATCCAAGATATTCCCTATGTAGATCTGTGTAACGGGCTGGAACACCTTGCAAAAATGGGAGGTAAGCTTTTACAAACATGGCATTGCCAGTTTTACTGCCAAAAGACACCAGATAGTCAACTGGGCTGTTGGTGGTGATGGCAAGGTTTTTGTTTTGGAACAGAACTTCGTATTGCTGCTTTAAGATAACACCCAGACAGTCTGCCATGCACTGGTATCAGGCAACCCAGACACAGGGAAGATACCCTATGTTTTTAGAAGCAGCCCACCCCAAGATAACCATGTAGCACAAATACTATAAACATAACAACATAACAAACGCCCGTGTGAGTGAGTGTGTGTGTTTGTGGTGGGGTGGGGCAGGTTGGGTTTAGTTATCTCAATATACTAGATATTTGTAATATCCATGGGACTGTACAGGGGAGATGTGGCCGTGGTGATGAAAGGGAATAAATAAATGTGTCCCTGGAGGGGAGGGGGGTTGGGGGGATACTCAGCACTGGGACTCCTCATGAAAATGGATGGCCTCTCATAATCCCTCTGTATATATGATGAGAACAGCCTCGAGGCATCCAGAAGTGACCATGGATCAAATGAACATACACAAGACCGTTCAGCCGTGTTCACACACACACACACAGGCTTGCTTTCCCTCTCTCTCTCTTATAGCTTGCTTTTCCTTTGTGTTCCTTCTTTCTCTCCACAGGCTTCCTGTCTGTGTCAGGTTGCGTACACAGTACACTGTACAGCCTCCTCCATGACATCCCTGGCTTGACTGGCAAGGTTGAGGACTGGTAGGTTGGGATCAGACACAGGGAGGCAGTAAACATGAGATAACTCTATAACACCACGGGCTTCTCAGCCCAGGCCTCCCCCACTTTAGGAAGCAGAAAGTGTAAACAGCAGGGGTCCTGGAGTACCTCAGCCAGACAAGAGGAAGGAGGGCTGGGGAAATTACCTGACACTAAAAGAAGAGCTGAGGGCTTTAGGACAGACTTTAATTAGAAGTTGTCTATACATCAAAAAAATGTTAATGTTTGTTCACACGCAAAATTTGTTTCTTCAGGTTTACATTAAGAACATTGAATAACAGCACTGGTAAAGAATTATGGGTTAGACTTTTAGTGTCGAGGAGCAAGTGCCCTTTGTTACAGAGAAACAGAGACAGACAGGAGGAAACCTCAAAAGATCAAAAACAGGCGCTGATTAGGCCAGAAGTCACACCCTACAGTAGGCGTGCTACTCTCAAGCTTACAGTCAAACTGAAATACTTAATGTATAATAAACCAATAATGTTTTTTTAAGCAAATCATTTGTTTTCGTTACAGTGTCATACATTACTGAAACAAATGTTTATTTTTGAGGGCGTAGACCTGGTTTTGAAAAGTGTATGTGCTGTGAAGTAAGCATATTAATGTTTATCACCCTTCATAACAGCCTTTGGTCCGCCTCCAATGAACTATATTCTCTCTACTGTTTTTTTATGTAACTTAAAAGCACATGCTCTGTTTCACTTGGATAGACGAATTAGAAGTGAATTAGCCTCGTCAGGTAAGTCCAGTTAGTCTGGTGAATTGCATGCCAGGCTGACAGTAGACATTCACAAGAGCGTATGTGTGGGGAAAGCTTCACTGGTATATGGAGGGATAAAAGTCCTGATATCTATGAGCAGCTACAGCGTTCACCTGGGCCATTCACTAACACCCTCCCAGAGGCTTGTGTCAGGCCCTTATCCCATGGTCTCTGACTGCAGGAGAATGAAGTGACCCTTCCCTGTTTAAAAAGCTTTAGGGCTGGTTGAATATAAATAAAAGCCATTGTAGTGAGCTGCAGTATGGTGTTGTGTCCTAAAATAGACTGCATCCTCGCTGGGGAAGATAAACATGAGGCAGACTGGGCACCAGGATCTCTGGCACCGCCGTCCATCTTCCTCTGTGTATGGAAAAAAGAGTGAGAGGAATCTGCCCCTCCGTCTGTCACTGCAAGCCCCCTCCCGCTACCTGCCGTTCTCACATGCTACCATCACATGGACCAGACCACCGGTTCTAAAGACTCACGTGTTCTGTCACTCCCCCAATGCCCATCCATCAGCAGACCATAACCCCTCTACCTAGAGCCATTCCACCCAAAGGCACTGTTCTGCTGTTAAAGAATGGCTTTAATTTAGTTTGATTCACATCAGTAATTTACTTGAACTCCCAGACCAAGACTGAAGTTGAGTTTTATAGTTCTAACCTATTCACTCACGGACTAGTGAGAGGCTGCTTTTAACAGCTGTGGGATCTGGGCCTTTCCCCCTCAGGGGCCTCCTCACAATTAGCAAACACATAAATGCACTTTTAAATGCGCCGGCATTCATGCTACTCTGACGCGTGCAATGCAAACAAACACTGAACCGAATTGACATGTTCGAATGTTTTTTTTTATTTGTCTGTCCTCTTAGTGTGCTCTGCGGACTAACCCTGGTGCAAGGAACTAATGCTGTGTGATTAACCTGCACCATCATGGATCCCCCTTTTTGTCATGCTGGAGCTAAGGGTGTGGACTGTTTGTGGTGTGATGTTTATGTTTGCAGAGTTGAGTTTCAAGGTACATTGAAGGGTAAAAGTGGAATTTGATGATTTGAGTGTGTGTCTGTATCTTCATGTGTGTGTGTGTGTGTGTGTGTGTGTGTGTGTGTGTGTGTGTGTGTGTGTGTGTGTGTCTGTGTGTGTGTCTGTGTGTGTGTGTGTGTGTGTGTGTGTGTGTGTGTGTGTGTGTGTGTGTGTGTGTGTGTGTGTGTGTGTGTGTGTGTGTGTGTTAATGAGATGGGGCTTTATAGGGAATATCCCTTGATCTGTATGTATCTGTTTTGGGCTCCACTTTTCACGACAAAAAATGGCTCACTTTCTGTAACACACCCCCTAGAATGGAACGCCTAATCCACAGTCACCTAAATGTCAAATTCCATCACTGAACTATTCCCATTTCTCATGGTAGTTTCCTTTGACAGAGCGTTCACATGTGCCAAATTTAATTTTTTCATTTTCCCATTACAACTGTGAATAGATGTTTAATTCTATTAATATTTGCTGTAGGCGTATTCATTTATTATTTTTAATTAATATTTTTTTATTCGTTTTCATTCGTTCTATATATAGGTCTATTCATGTTTTCATTATCTGCCTCTTCTTAGAACCATAGCTGTTATGCGTCCAGCCTTTCATAATGGCATAACGACTTCTTATCTCGTTAAGAGTAGGCTACACTACACTTTTTATCGTTTCAGGAGGAGGTATTTCCCACCCTTTCTTGTCCGTACCAGAAAAGCTAGAAGCGTCTCCAAACTGCCGACGGCCGGACACGGCTGCGCCTACACGGAGCGTGCGCGGGACGGCGCTGCACGTTTGACAGCGGCAGCTGAACGGGTGGGAGAGAAGGACCACAGGCTGCGGGGAAGTCGTGCATCGCCGAGAGACGAGTCCTAGCCGGGAGGAAGACAGAGGGAGAGAGAGAGAGAGAGAGAGAGAGAGGGAGAAATACGATTGAATCCGAACCTATGCGAGACTAACGCCTCACTGCGAGATACGAGCAGAAAGGTGAGTGTCGTGATTCCTTTTTTCTAAAGAGGGGTTTTAAATGAAGAATTGTCAGTCTGCTCTGGTCTCGTGTTTTTTGATGATGTACGGCTGTTGGAATATGAGAATGCGCATTTGGTGCAGTGGATGGTTAGTCGATCGGGACAACGACCAGTTGTGCCTTTCCCATAGCAACCGATGATGTTGCGGATATCTGTGTTGATCTGTCAGGTGTACTGTTGAAGTCGACACAAGGGAGGGGAAGGCTTCAGGATTCTGGTGTTAGGAGTGTTTTGATGGAGAAAACGCAAGGTGTTGCAATGTATGACACTGGAGAAAGAAACTCGGCGCATCGTAGTAGCCTGCTGACTATAACAGCCGT